>NC_092460.1:5315549-5618579 GCF_047495875.1 Pithys albifrons albifrons
ATGCTTCCTTCATAAATACTTCAGGAAATTTTGGTAACCTCTTCTGTTCCCCACTCCCTTTTTGGAAGCTAAAATGATTGAGCTGGGCTTTTTTATGGAGTTTTCAACTTCTACCATGAAAAACATGCTCCAGCCTTCTTTTCAATGGCATGTAGGAATTCAGCCATTTGACTGTTCACTAAGACGTGGGAGAGCTTCTCCAGCACTAAAGCTGCTGAGCTCTGACACCCAGAAAGGTGTCCCATCCTCAGAGCCCCACAATTTGCAGTGCATGGACAGGAGACTTCACATTCCTCACCTCTCTGTTACATCCTAAAACTAGTTCAGACATGCAAAGGACAAAATCAGAAGACAGTAATTTCAAACCTTGTTTTCTAATCCTCACCAGAGGTGAATGCATCTCCGAAGGTGGGATTTCCTGGACAATTGAAGCTCCCATCTATTTTTGCTACAAAGTGGTAGAAACATACAATATTCTGGATCCCTCTAACACTACTTTGCTCTGGGGTCACATCACTGACCCCCAGCAATTAGAGCTGGCCACTACCAGCAAAAGGAAACTGAGGCGCTTTATCGTCCTAGATGAAGTTGTTGACAAACTTTATGGCTCCAAAATCAGAGAATACTTCAAAGAGAACAATGTACAGCACAAAATCCTTGCCCTGCCTACCACCGAAGAAACAAAATCCATGGACGTGGTCTTGAACATCTTACAAGAAGTGCAGGACTTCAGCATCGACAGGAGAACTGAGCCCATCATTGCCATCGGAGGGGGCGTCTGCCTGGACATCGTGGGACTTGCTGCGTCACTCTACAGAAGACGTACCCCCTACATTCGGGTCCCAACAACCCTCCTCTCTTATGTTGATGCCAGTGTGGGGGCAAAGAATGGCGTGAATTTTCTACAGTGCAAGAACAAGCTTGGGGGTTACACCCCCCCTGTGGCCAGTTTCCTGGATAGATCTTTCATCCAGAGCATTCCTCGGCGACACATCTCCAATGGCCTTGGTGAAATTTTAAAGGTATGAGCTTTTGCAACTGCAGTTTTCTAAACTGAAATCTTAGAAAGGTTTGTGGTGGAAGGGATCTTTAAAAGTCATCAAGTCCAATCCCCCTGCAATGAGCAGGGATACTTTTCAATAGATCAGGTTGCTCAAATCCCCATCCAAAAAGTTCTTGAGTATTTGGAGGGATGGGATGCCTACTACTTCTCTGGGAAACCTGTTCCAGTGTTTCACCACCTTCATTATAAAAAAATTCTTCCTTATATCTACTCTGAACCTACCCTCTTTTAGTTTAAACCATCACCCCTTGTCCTATCACAACAAGCCCTACTAAAAAGTCTGTCCTCATCTTTTTTATAAACCCCTTTTAAGTATTGAAATGCTGGTAAAATGTCCAACACCATCCATGGCACTGTGTAAACAACCTTAGAGATACCAAGGTGGGCCATCAAGGCTGCATGGGAACTTTTAACTCTCACTGAGCTAATAAATATATTTTTACAGCTGCTAAACTTGTTAGAACATCCCTTACACACAATGTCTAGTGTTAACCCTGCAGAGTAAACTCCAAAACTTGCAGCCAATGTAGACATGGGAATCTTTCTGTTGAGCCTGATCCACAACACTCTAT
The DNA here is from genome assembly GCF_047495875.1 of Pithys albifrons albifrons. Lineage (NCBI taxonomy): Eukaryota > Metazoa > Chordata > Aves > Passeriformes > Thamnophilidae > Pithys > Pithys albifrons. The sequence continues at coordinate 5,317,185 of NC_092460.1, forward strand.
AATGAACTCCTGGCAGAGAATCTGAGGCTCATTATACTGGGGATTAATAATCTGCAAGATCATTTGCACCTACCTCGCTGGGTATGTTGAGTGTGGTCAATCAATCTCCTGCGAGGCAAATTCTACTTAAAAAATTACCTGGAAAGCGCACAGTAAATGGCTTTATGCCTGGAGAGCTCTGGAAACTTTTGATAAAGCAGAGTTCAAGCCATTAAAGCATATTAGGGATGAATTCATCAGCAGCATTTTTCAGTGCTTGCGCAGTGGCAAGTCCCGAGGATATCTGGAGATTTCTGGCAGGCACTGGGAAACCTGCAGGTCACCGGTCTCCACTGCAGGAGGAGGCTAATGCCCAAGTCAGAGGGGAAAAAATATGTACTTCTAACAAGTAAAGCACTTCTAAACCCTCATAGTCTCTAATTGCAGTGCTTTCCCACTTTCTCTTGCCTGAAAAACAACCCCAAGGATTAGATGAGAGTTGTCCTGGGGGTGGCCACAATCCAGTCTCAAGTTTCTTTCAGTTTCACAAATAGCCAAATCTTGCTACAAACAATCTACTGGGATATGGGAACACGTAGCAAACTCCCAGCATGCACAGAGTTACCCCATAACAAGGGAACTTGTACACCAATGCTCCCATCATCTTTATCATTTTGCCAGCGTCCCACTGGCCATTTCCATGCTACCTTTTGCACCCAGCTTCACTAACCACAGCTGACATGTGCAACACCACCAGGGCAAATTCCCCAGAGGCATGCTGAACACACACCAAACATATCTGTGCTAGCCAGGAACTGTATCTGCAGAAACATCTTTTCAGGTTGCAAAGGTAGAACTTGTCCATGTACCATATGTGCAGGTGTTCCTTTGCTAGTTTATAGCATGGTATTACAGTCCCATCTACTGAAACACTTAAATTTCCAACACCACATCAGGCAATTGTCCTTAATTACCTCTTCTGTTCTTTGTCCTAGATGGCCCTTATGAAACACAAAGGGCTATTTGATCTGCTCAAAAGCCATGGAAAATACCTGCTGGATACCAAGTTCCAGTCCTGCAGTGGCTATACTGACCACAGGGATGCTGCACTGCAGATTACCAGGATTGCCATTGAAACCATGCTGGAGGAGCTGGCTCCCAACCTCTGGGAGGATGACCTGGACAGACTCGTTGATTTTGGTCACCTTATAAGCCCAGAGCTGGAAATGGTGAGTGAAAGACTTTATATTATAACAGCAATTTTAAATAGAAAAGAAAAAAATTTCAATTGGCAGCACAAAAACTCTGCAAAAAGGAGCTGAGTTAACTCCAGTATTGCACATTACCCCAGATCACCCAGTGCACCAGCCTGGTCCTACTGGACAAAGGGACCTCTTCCCCTTCTTCGTTTCCCCATATCTTCATCCATGTTTCCTATTCAGTTCTCAGGCTGGTTGTTATTCTTACTGGGAATTGACTGGAGCACAAAGATGACCAGAACTCAGTGAAGCCACTAGAAATCACCAACATGAGCTCTAACAGCACAAAGGCAAAGAGACCATAGCCCATATTACTGGGGAGAAATTGCCACTGAGGAATGAGGGGGACAACTAGACCTTATCCAAGATTCAGAGCTTTTCCCGCCCTCCTATGGTGCTCTATCAGTGATTTAGATGGGAGGACAGTCAGATCCTGGATCCCTCTGGGAGATTTTAGATGCAATTAATCACATGTAAAACAGATAATCCTCATAACCCATAAATCACAAGATAGCAACATCCAGCAACAGCAGCAAGTTGAATACCAATTTTCATGGGCACTTTTAGAAAAAACCCTACTTATTTTCTATTTGTCAATCCAAGCCTTTTCTGCCACCCACCTTTGCTGTATTCCAGAGGGTTTTGCCATCACTGATGCATGGAGAAGCTGTGAATGTCGACATGGCATTCATGACGTACGTTGCCCACGCACGGGGGCTCATCACCACAGAGGAGAAGGAGCAGATCCTCCAGTGCATGAGGGGCCTGGAGTTGCCAGTCTGGCACAGTGGCTGCAGCTGGGCCCTCATCAAGAGAGCCCTGAGGGAGCGTCTGAAGCACAGTGGGGGACAGCCCCGGATGCCTCTGCCCACCGGCCTCGGTGTAGCAGGTACTTTGTTGAGGGACTCCAGGGAGCCACCAGAGTGGGCACATGGGGGGCATCCCAGCACAAGGACATGCTGAAAAATGTGCCCTGTGGTTTGCAGCTGTGCATCTGGGTTTTCTTGTGCTTTTCTTCACATCTCAATAAACACATCAAGAGATAGGATCCCTTTCATGTACAACCCCCAGAATTTCGCTAAGGATTTTAGTCTCATTAATTGCACTATAATTAACCTATTCACCTTAGAAAGGTGTTTGCAAACCAACAGGTAAACACAGACAAACAGCTCTGGCAGACAAACCAAGGTTAAAAGGGGAAAAAATTCCTTTGCTGAACTTGAAAAGATTAGTTAAATAATCCTTGGCAAAAAGAACTCAATGTATTACTCTGCCCAGAACTAATAGTTGAAAACTAAATCGCATCTCTTCAGTGTCTGGCATGAAATATTCATACTTACAAGATTTAAAAACCAACCGACTCCTAACATAAAAGCAATGCATGGGACCAGGCTGTGACCTCTTGCATCAGTACCAGTTCACACTATTTCCATTAAGCTCAATCTCTACACACCCACAAGAAAACAGACACAAATGGTTTGGAGGAGTGACTGTCCCCCTCAGTCAGTTTGTGCAGGCAGGAAAAGCTCCTCTGGATGTCCTGTTAACTACAACTCTTATTTTCCAGAGATATTCAATGACACCAGTGAAGAGACCCTGGAAAGAGCATACAAGCTGTGGGTCAGGGACTGCAGGACAGTGCTGGAGGAAGAGCCAGCAGCTCTCTGAGAGCTGTGAGACCAAGCTGATGGTTCTGCCTCACACCTGAATTGTTTGCTACTGTAAATTAGGGGCAGAACTGACGTTTAAATGAGATAAATACAGAAGCACCTGTGAAACTGAACACACCCCAGAGCATGGAACAAGAAGAATCTTGGCATCTGACCTGATTTACCTTTTTCACTTGCTTTGTTTGAAAGGAAATCTATTAATGCTCAAGAAGTGATCAGTCACAACTGAAAACACCAAGTGCCTGTAACTGTCTCCTCTTGGGGAATATGAGCAGGATTATTCATTAATTTGGTTAATCCAATCCCACTATTGCTTGAACTTGAACCCCTGATGTAAGTAGGTGTAGCTGACTCATAGCCATGTCATGGATATAGCTGGCTCACAGACGATGGCATGACACCATGCAAAATCCCCATGCTCTACAACGTTACCTCCTGCATAGATAATACAGATTATATTACCTCCTTCGCTGGTTTCAGCATTATTCTTTTCTTCTTGGTGTTCTGTTTTTTCAGCTCATTCAAATCAGCAAAAAAGAAACTCACCTGCCAGCCTTTGCACTCACTGTAAGGGAATGACACGCTGATTACAAGCACCATCACTAGTCACAGATCAGCAAATATTGCTGATGTGAAGCAAGACGGGAGGCTGTATATTGACAGCATGGCAGGTCTTACGTCTTGGGAGTCTCAGAAACTGAGGACATGCTGGCAAGTCTCCTCTTGCTGCCCAAATACATGCAGTGATCTCACTGTGTAACCTCTGCAAGCCCCCAGTGTAAAAAACAGGGCATGATTTGCAGCAGTTCTGCCTGTCAACAAAGTTGGGCTCCTGGCCATATTGCAGAACTTCCAGGTGTCCCCACATCTCCCACAGGTCTCCTCCTGTACCTTCTGTCTGAGGCTACTTCCCCATCACCACCCTTTCTGTTAGATAAGGCCAGCTGGGGGAAACCAAGAGAGATTAGAGAGCTCCAAGCAAGTTTGTCATTTCAAGGAGCCTCAGTGTCACGCCTCAGGATCATGGCAGACTCAGAGCAGATTATATATTGAATGCTGATGGTAGAAAATATAAAGGCAATGCCATCCTTCTCCCTGGAGGTCTAATCAAAGGAATCACAATCAACAAACAGCCTTTGAATTATTTACAGCATTATTTGTTTTTTCCCCCCTGGTGTTTTTTTCCCCCCACCAGTTTGTGCTGATGTGCTGACTTCTGTTTTGCTTAAGTAATAAAAGCTACTAAAATTGAAAAACTTTTGGAATAATGATTGCAGTGTGTACCTGGGTGCATTTGCACATGCTGCAGAGACAGAAAGAGATTGGGGAAACGAGACATAGAGCTGACATAATAAATTCTCTTTTCCTCTTGAGCCTTGAGAAGATGCACCTAAAAATACACAAAAAACCCTCCTTGGCCCTTGTCCAGAGCTGTACATCTCTCCAGTTTCAGGACGGGGTTTCACACAGATGGTACCACCTAAACCAAGAAGCACACAGCTTTGAAGCCACAACTCCCCTAATGCCCCGAGTTAAAGCATGGGGCTGAGGACATCAGTGAACTTGTGTCCTTTTTGCAAACCCTCAAAAAAAAAGGTTAATTCAGTCGGTTCCTGCAGCCACCGAGTTGGGAGAGCATTGCTGCCACTCTCAGGGATCCAACGGCACTGCCAGCCTCAGCTGGAAGAGACAGGGACAGTGCAACAGGAGACAGGTCAGCACACATGTACAGAAGTATCTCAAGGCAGGGTGCTGAGAGGATGGACCAAGCTCTGCTTGCTGATGCCAAGCAACAGGACAAGAGGAAATGGGCAGAAACTGATGCACAGAAACTTCCACTTCAATATGCAGAAGAACTACTTTCCTGTGCAGTGACCAAATACTGAACAGACACCAGAGAGGGTGTAGAGTCTCCCTCACTGGTGATATTCCAGAACTGTCTGGACACAATCCTGTGCCATATGCTGTGGGATGACCCTGTTTGATCAGGGAGGTTGGACAAGATGACTTACTTTGGTCTCTTCCAACCTGAAACACTGTCATTCTGTTACCCAAACTTTTTAGGAGCATGAGAGAGCCCTAAGGGAAACAGTCTGAGGGGCAAGGTGCTGAGAGTCTCAAAGAGGGGATGTGATGTTGTGCTTACAGGAATCACCTGGACACACTTGCAAGTAGTTTACCTCAACTTAAGCATCTGGGTGGGCCATTTTTTCACATCAGATAACGTAGAAATGAATGAAGCACAGGATTATTGTTTGCCCAACAGTCAATGTCCTTCAGCGCACCCATCTCACTCCCTCCTGCCTCTGCAGAGGAGGCACAAGACAAACATCCAACCTCAGTTTCCTATTTTAAATGTCCAGGGAGAGACTCTCAGGAGCCTGAAGGCATTTAGCCCTCCAGTTCCATGGAAAGCCAAGGGGTCCAGGTGAACCGAACCCAGAAGAGTCACAAAACCACACATACACATTAAAAGCCCAACATCTAGGTCTAATGTGCTGTCAGTGACAGTGACCTGGCTGTGGTTCACCTGACAGGCTTTGCTTCCATCTCCAGAAGCCAGTGTGTGTCTGTAACACCATCTGAGGAGCTGGAGCACAATTAAGACTGAAAAGTGAACACATGATTATTATTATTTTTTGCCCTCCCTTCTGCTGTGGGTGACAGAACACAATCAGTCCCTGACGTGCTTGGTTGCTTGGTAGCAGACAGCCACATTTTTAATTATATACTAAAATATGCTAAAGAACATAAAACGGCTGCGTGACTAATACGTGTGTATCAAGAAAGGCACATGACAGCAACAAAATTGCTTCAGTGTCTGATAAAAAGTGCCTCTGTCAGGCTTGTCATCAAAAGATCAAGAGAAAGGGGTGGAAAGTATTATTAATAAAACAGTGACTTTTAAAAATACCCCTCATTGTTTGAGGTGCATTTTTTTTCATGTCTAGCATGAATTTAATTCTTTTCCATTTATTCAGCTTTGATTTAGTTCCTGCTTTTTCAAACAGAATTATTTTACTAGATCTAAAAATCTCTGCTTATTCTCATATGATGCATTACTCCAAAAAGAAAAGTGGAAAGCCGTGTGGGATCTAGTTGGGTCCTCAGCAGTGCAGGTTCTTCATTGATCTGTTTGAAGAAAACTACTTTAGTGCTCAGAGAACAAGAAATTATTTTATTATTTACATGTTCTGAAGTAATTTCTTTTGCAACAACCTACTCTATAAAAACTGCTTTTCAGCAGGGAAAAAAAGAAAATATTAATAAATCTCGTTCCAACACAAATCAGTCCATGATTCTGTGGTTCTAGGGCTGATAAAGGAGTATCTACACAGTTATTACTCATGCCCAGTGAACAGGAGCATTCAACAGAACCAGTGTGAAATGAGATCAGACCAGTGGTTTTGAAGATACTAAAAGATTTTGACTAAATATATTTAAAGTGGCTAAAGAAACAGTGCCGATTGTAACAGTGACTGCCCCGTTCCTCGTACAGAACAACACGTGCTCCACTGCTCTGTTCCTGCCTACAGGGGGGGTCACTCCCAAAAACTGAGCTGAAAATGCAGCAATTTCTAGGAAACATATACCTCGGGTCACAGGCAAAGACAAGGGGCATGGTCAGTGCACACACATGTAACCTGTGAGCCCGCATCCTGTTAAAACTCATTGATTTTAGTAAGTTAGGGATCCTTTTTCAAGTCATTCCCCTGCAATTTTAAGCAAGTGCATTTCAAAGGAGCTGGAGCAACAGAGTATGACACCATTCAGTGCCGGGACCACCCTCAGATGTGAAAACAAAAGGAGCGGCACTGCTGCACCCACTCAAGCAGAGCAATCACCACCTCCCTCCTGGCACTGTGAGCTGTTGGGCTCCCAAGTTCTCTCAGAAGAAAAGCACAAGGAGATGACATGGTGGCACTGTCCTGCTGTGCCATCACACCACAACCAAGTCCTCCCTCATCCCACAGCCCAGCCATGGGGCTTTCCAGCAAACCAAACCCCACCAGGCACTGGTGGACTTACTTTTAAAAGTATCCACTTTCTTACCCTGCACAGAGTTTTTCAGGCTTGTCCTAAGGAAGTAAACGGCTTCTAAGCAGAGCTGCCACCTCTGCTGACACACTGAGGTACTGCCTACAGCCATTACCCCCCTGGCAGGTATTCTCACGGGTTCTGCAATCCAGTCAAAACCTCGAGGTTCCCACTCACAGCAAGAAATTCACTCCAAACTGACCACAAAAAATCAACTGACCACCAAAACAAAAGCCAAAATACACTGAAGAACTCAAAATTAAATTAGAAATTATATCCTAGGCTGCTGGTATAGATTTCCTATCGCAGTACTACAGTGACACATTCTAATAGTATGCTGAATTTCTAAAAAAATTACATTACGAAACCTACTGGAAATACTCACAAGCTTTTTACTCAATTATCTTCTACAAAGGGGGACTGGGCCTCTTCAGCTGTATTCCTGTCAGTGTCAGGCATTTTTTGTTGGGTTAGCTTTTAAATTGACATAGTAATTTTTAATTGCAACTGAATTAGCTATTTTCTACTCCCAACAAGTATCAGACTTTGAACGCACAGGACAAATCCGAACTTCTGTTTGCATTCAGGGCTCCAAGACATGAGATAACACTCATGAACTCCAACTGCTGCAGCAGCAAGGACCACAGAGACACAGGGACTCAATGCTGCGAGCACAGGAAGTGACAGCCCATCAAAGACCAAGACCAGAAGGGATGAAAGCAACAGAGACAGGGAGAAAGAATGAAGATGGGAAGATACAAGACCCCAGCTGGTTCCCCATCAGCACGAGCTGCAGCTTCCAGCACAACCCAGGAGCTGCTATTTCCATGTTGGGTGAGTGGAGGTTTGGGAGGAGGAACCTGGGCACAAGCAGTGAGAGGATGGGGATCCCATGCTCAGGTCGGCTGAAGGTGCTGAGAGGCTCCTGCATAGGACTCTTTGGGGTGGGTGCCCTTGCAGGAGTGGAAGCAGGGCAAAGTGTCCTCACTGAACCCACACTTGACACATGGTGCTGGTGGGCAGCAAAGGGCAGGGCTGCCAGTTGTGGTGGGAGGGAAGCAAATGGCAAGTCTGTGGGAGGGGAGAGAGGGAATGAAATTTTACCACATCCACTTGTTTTACTCCTTATACTGGACCAGGTATCCACTTTGTTGTGCCCCAAAGTGGGGCCTGATCTGTAGCTCCATCCTCGTGTGCTACCACCTTAGAAACACAACTGGACAGCTCTGGCGCAACGAGGGATGCCAACTAACACCATCTCAGGGACATGGACACATTCATCGAACACAGGAGCGCTACAGGGACTTGAAATACACAGAACAACATCCACCCACATGGAAAACGAGTGACTTACACAGATATGTGAAAAACCAAATGCTTTAATCCATCTATCAAGAACAACAGTTCAAATTATTTCATTGGATACATTAATATTGATCCATAATTTACAGTGCTATGGACCATACACAAATTATTGCTGCAGTCAACAGCAGATGAATATCAACATTACAGTACCAAGCATCATAGCAAGAGGCAGTAATTAATGTCACTTTTTCAAGAAATATAGGTATTTATACTATTATCAACATCAGCTTCCCCCCCAGTGCATTTTATGTCAAACAACATAAATATAAGTGCATTATTTTGTGCTTTGTGCTTTCCTTATGTACCTTCTTTTTGCTTTTACAGGTTGTAAGAGCTAAATATTGCTTTATAGGCCAAAAGCAGTAAGGAAGAACTTCATGGTACTCTGCATGTCCCTGCTTGTTGCATGGCTTTGGCAAAGTGAGAATTGGTCATTCCCCATCCACCTGCTCAGGGAAGCCACCGCTGCCCAGCGTCACACAAGTCACCGTCACCAGACTGGGCAACAACTTCTGTCCATCTCACTTCACCTAGTCCATGCCAAAGCCTGCCTGTAAGCGCTGTCTCTGTCCTCTGCTACTGACACCCTGCAAAACCTCAGGCCCACACGCTCCACAATTCTCAAATGGGCAAAGACACCTTCCATTAGCACCCACCTGGGGGGGGGTCTATGTCTCCTACAGTTGTACCCACTGCAGTGCCATCATTCAGAGGGCGGGCAGACTCACAGCAGGGCTGTAGCCTAAGGAAACACGGAGTAAAGAGTGAGCAGGGCACAACAGAGTTGTATGTTACCCCAGAACAACACTAGGTACAGGGTGCACACAACAGAGCTGCTGTGGCCACAGCGACTTCTATTCAGGAATCCAACTCTCAATGGGATGGTTTGCCTTGAATCCCAACTCACCTCCACGCAGATGTAGCTAAGAATTAGAAGTCATGGCTGTCAATGAGTACCAGTGGTTTCACGTAAGTTTGAAAAATATTCATATACCACAGTCTAGACTTAAATTTCTGAATGCCCAGCACAGGCACCAAACCATAATCCTCAGTCAATATGCTAAGTGGTTGTCAGTTACCACACTCCAGCACACACCCTGATTTGTTGTACCAACACTGCAGAGCTGTCCCATTTTCATGTGGGAGGGTAACACAAGTCTGTGTTACAGATAAAAGCCTTTTTTACAGCCCTGATTTTCTTACCTATCACCCTAACCAAACAGCAGCACCAGAAGCCTCTACCCCCATATTCGACTTGGAGCTGACTTTGGCGCAGCTGCCTTGCAGGGACTGGGAGCATTTCCCTGCCCATAGACCACAGTGGTCGCAGTGCATCCTGCAGGCTCCCAGGCCCTGCCTGGGCCAGAACTTCTCTACCCTAGAAAAGATGCATTCCCAAAAGCTGTCTGGAGCAGGGCAGGGCAGAGGCATCACTATAATCTAACTCCAGCTCCTCCTTCAAAAGAAAGAAAGAAGCCACAACCCGGTGGTTGCATCAATGCTAACACATAGCCTGGGGCTCAAACAGGAAGGGAGAGGGCTGGACACAGCCACAGAAAGAGAGACACAGATGCAGATCCCAGATAACCATAATCACAGCTATGGTCCTGCTGGGAGGAGCTGTGCCAGGCAGGGACACCAGGAACACTTCTGTGGAGAAGCATTTAGGTTACACTCCCAGCGTCATCCCCATCTGCCCCTTTGCCAACCAATTCACATTTAGTTTCTGAACACTAACTGTCAAGCCCCAGGTTTCCTTGGAAAGTCTGCCAAACTGGCACTCAAGTCACTCACCGTTGCACTCATCCCTATGTCATTTCCAGTGTAGCACAAAGGAGAAAGGGAAGCTCTTGTTTTCTACACGTAGGCACCATGCTACACCTCAATGTCCTACAAACCACCACCCTAAAGCTCTCTCCTACACCACACTTCAGTCAGTGCTAGTCGAGGAAGACTATAACTAGAATTTAAGGCACTTCATTCTGAACGAGCTATGCCTGCAAGTCAGCTTAGGCTGCCATGGAGAAATCCATTCTCTCCGTCTATCTCGGAACACCCCACGTCACCTCCGTGAAACACCCAGGCTGGATATAATACAAGGAAAACTACCGTTATTGCATAGGACTACACTTGAGTAGATAATGCACTGAACTACTTTTACAACATGGTTGCATGTTAAAAATTAATAACATTGTTATCAAGTAACAGTTATTTGCAGATACAGTAATTTACTCTTTTTTTTTTGTTGCTTTTTTTCCTTATGTCAGCCCCAATGCTGAAATAGAACACAAATTGCTCTAACGGGTATATTAACTACATAGTTATGTTTCCAAGCATATTACTACTTTTTTTTTCTGTATCACTAAAAATAAATATGTAAGTTCAGTTTCTCTACAGAGTTGTTTTATTACCTAATCTAAATTTTTACTCTACCTTAAATGCGTTTAAAAACATTTTCAAAGTGAGACTGTAATATACAAAATATTCTTGAAATCTCTCTTAAAACACAGACCCCTGCATAAAAGCTTCCTTTCAAGTGTTTACAAAGAACGCAGAAAACTTCCAATGAGTTTTTTTAAAAATGTCAAAAAATCGTTGCAATATTAAGAGGCAAAAATCTTACAAATGAAATACAAATAAATTTAAAACAAAAAGTTGAGGATAACTAAGGAATCCATGCAGATCAAAGGAAACTGTACAATGCAATTTAAAAAAAAATAAAGCCAATTAGATATGTACAACATAATGTGCCCAGCTGATAAAATGCATAAATTTTTTTTTGTCCAAAGAGTGTATTCCAACTTACAGTGCTCCTGCTTGGTTTGCTGTTGGCAAAGCCACCAAGGTGTGTCATAAAACAAAATAAAAAATTAACAGGAAAAACTCAAACCATGATCACAAGGAAAACCCAAATCAGCTCAGAGTAAAATTAAGCACTCTGAGACACTCACATCTCCCTGCAGGTTCAGCAACAGCATTTTATATCACAATCAACACAATCAGGATGTCTTAACACTTGGTTTTAGTTTGTATTCTGAGTGGAGTAGGGTGGGTATTTTCCATAAACACTTGTCATGTAAGACCAACATTTGAGGGACACTGTATCTTTAAGGCAGCACTATTCAATTAGTACAATTACAAATTGGACTTTTTTTTCTGTTTTCTTTTTTGTGGTTTCTTTACATTCTTAAACTTTACATTTTGTTTCCAGGTAAATAGGTTGAATTTACAATCCTACAATTGCCCTCTCCCCCCCCAGTAGAAACAGACTCTTCATCTGTAATTCTATTGCTTTGAGTAGATTTGACCAGTTCAAAGTTCTTGTCGAATCCAGTTCACAGGTACTGTACATATGCTGTACAATATTTTGGAGGCATTGGTAGTTTTAAAATAGAATATACAAGTTTCTTCACAAAATTTCTAAAAAAAATCCTATATATATAATATATACACACACGCACACACATCGATGAAGCACGAGGGAAAAAAAATCAAAAAATTCTACAAAAGGTAAATTATTTCATCTACTGATCAAGAATCAAAGCAGTTTGTGAAGGGTGTGCCAAGTGTATGCTAACAAGCATGATCAGTGTCCTCCATGCTCACGCTGCTCCGCCTGCTACTCGTCTTGGACGCTCCAGGAGACACAGAGGAGAGTAGTGGGTCAGTTACTCCAACGGGGGAGAGGGTATCGTCCATCAGGATATCTTCCAGTTTGGAACCCATTTTTGCAGGAACACTGTAAGTGCCAGTTGGTTCAGTCACGTTTCCAAGGTTGTCGCTGAAGGTGATGGTGCCGTCAGTGAGGTCGAGGGTGGTGGTGCAAGACAGGTCTGTGTGATGTGGCATCATGTCTTGGGTGCAGTTGTCTAGCACAGGCTCCTGTTTGATGACCCTGTTGACCATATCAGGGGAGCAAAGGCCTGTAGATGGAACAAGGGACAGTCCATGTGCCCGAGCTTGCATCTCAAGTTCCTGTGAAGGAGGAGAAGGGACAAATTAAAAGAAAATCTGGAAGCAAAATGTGTCATCTCTCTCATGCTTTTCTCACAACGTAAGAGTTTCCTTTCCTCCCTCTTCCACAGGAACATGACCTTGCACCTTGCACCCTCCAGCCCTTCAGTTTTTCATCTGAACATCAGTCTCTGGAAGAGACTTTTGAAAAGGGGGGTGAACACCACCCCACACAGGTCCTTCATACTCCTCCTCAGAACGTCCACCAGAGCCAAAATCCAGTGCCTTGTAGCACAGACATGTCTCCCTTCAGACCTCTTTCTCAAATCACTTCCAGGATAGGCAAGTTTGGTATCACTTATGGTGAGGAAAACACTTAAAAAGAGGAGGGAAAAGTGACGCAGCAGAAGCATATGCTTAGTACTTTTTAAAGTCATATGTGAAGGTGTAGCAGGTCTACAGAATGCTTATCAATTTCTTCTCAAATACTGGAAGGGACATTTCTAATTCTACAAGTGTAGCAGAGTCAGAAGAGATCAACCAAAACTGGGCAACACTATTGCTGCACTGAAAAATCACAAGGAAGTCACAGGAAGGCTTTAGATTTCACAGACAGCCAAGATTCTTCAAATCTCCAGGAAAAGTTTAAATTCCACCTTCACATTTAATCATACAGATGCACTTGACCAAAAACAGATAATGGAAGCATTCACTTAAATACTCTTTCAGGAATACATCAGTCAAAGAGATGTTTTGCTTCTACTTCTGCATAATATTAGACAATTGCAATCACTGTTGTGATTGAGCTGTTTCTGGATATTCCTGTCACTGAAGTTGATTAATCACCTTTTTCCCCCCATTTTCAAGCTAAGACAACAAGCTTGCAATAGCACACTGCAAGATCAAGAGAGGTGGAACAAGAAAGCACTTCTTTCATCAGCTAATGTGCCAAAATCAGGAGTTCCTTATTCTGTGCTTAATCAGAATCAACACAAAAAAGGAAAATACACACTTGAGGTTATTTGCTGCCAGATGTATTGCTTGTTATTCAAGGGTCTTGGTTTTATATTATTTTGATTGAAGGAGCCAGAGCAAATGGATAAGACAAAGGAAGATGAAAGATGTTTAAAAAGTGATCTCACTTAGCTTTGAAACCACCACTGCTTGATGTTGCTCTGCAGAAAGATTGTGTGTTTTTATCATCTCGCTTAACAAGCAGATTGCTCAACCAAGTACAAAAACTGTGCTGAAGCTCAACTCAGCCTGTTCTATTTTAAAGCTGTTTACTTCCACACTTGACTTCCAGGTATTTGTAGCTTCATTATCTCCTTGGTGGATTAGCTGGGCTGTAGTTCAGGGGTCTCCTGGCACACTCCAGCTGCATGCAGAGCTCAGCTGATCGCGCTGCAGGTGAGCAGCAATAGGAGGATATCTGGGATATCTTTGTCTCTATGTCATGTGTTCTTACACCCAATTCTAGATACACTAATAACCCTTTTTTGGAGAGGGGTGGATATCCAGCTGTCTTTGCCCACTGGGAAAACAGAGGTGACAACAAAAGTTGTGTAGGCTGCAAAGTTAAGGCTTCCTATCCAGTTTGAGGTGAAGGCAAAGGAATTAATTAGAGAAATGGAGTTCTCGCCCTTAAATCTCCATGTAATAGAGGACACTGGGAACCTGAGTGAATTTTACAAGGCAACAACCCACAGAGCAAAAATATTCATGCCACCTACTGCTACTCAGTGCTAAGCAGAACTATTGTACAGTCCTACAGACAGAAAGGAACAGGAAAGACTCCCAAACAGTTGAACTGAACTTCATGAATATCAACAAATAAATGATATATGAAGTCCCAACTCCTTAGGCTTGGCACCCAGAAAAATGTATTACCATATAAATCTTTTTAATAGTATGATTTGCAAATAATGTTGGCCAGAGTAGAACAAAGATAGACCATTCATAAGTGCTTTTACTAGAGTCTTAGTATTCCATTGTTTTTTCTGTAAACTAATGTATCCTTGGCTTCTTCTGGAAAAATCTGTGCACTCATCTCAGCACTGGTCACCATTAATTTAAATGCTGGTTCCTTCTAACCCAAATCCCTACAAACAAGCTTCAGTCACCACTATTTGCAGTCACATGCAGCAACATGAAGAGCATTTTGCAGCTTATTTATCAGCAAACCTGTATTCTGAGCAGCAGGTGTCTGTTGGCATGTTCCAACTTCTTCTGCCTGTTCTCCAGCTCCTTCGTGCGCTGCTGTTCCCTCTGCAGCTTACGGATGTAATCCACTGAGGCTTTTAGAATCGTTCCCTTATTCCAGCGCATATCCCTTTGGAATCAACACATGAGGAAAAGTTAAGGGTCTCAGGGTAGGGTCTCATATGTGTACCTACAATTACACCTCATACAGACATAACACCCAGCTAATCTTTATTCCAAGTTTATGGATGCTGAAGGCATTGGAAATGCACTAGAGGGGGCCGGAGTGCTTCTCCTGGGAAGCACATTCAGCTTCAGCTCCTCTTCACATCATCTTACTTTCCTTAAATAAATTAATAGTCTACAAACTATCAGCAAAGATCCACCTGTCCTGTAGGTTGACACTGAGCAATGTTGCTTTGCTGGCCTTTGTGGAAGCTGCAGAGCCTCTCTGCAGAGTCGCTGTGAGTTTCTCCAGGAGCAACTGCCTTAAAGTACTGGAAACTCTCCCCAAAAGCATTACAGGGCATTGATTCAGATTTAAGTGAGACTTGCAAACTCCAGAGCAAGGAGGGTTTCTTGCTACGGAATCAGCATTGGCCATGGGTAAGGACAAGCCAATAGCAGTAAAATTATTGTAAAATTGTCTAAAAGCACATTTAGGAAATTACAACAAACACTGGCAAATTATCACTGAACGGACATACAACTATGCTCTTTATTTTCCTTTTTTCCCTTTTTTTTTTCTTGGAGGGAAGGGGAATGTGATGGCTTCCCAGATGAACTGCCCTCCACTTTCACCGAATGAGGGACTGTTTCTGTCTTGTCAAGCTATGACATCTAATTAATGACAAGAATCAGTTAGCAAAACAATCAACCAGCTAAGCAGCAAGACCAGACTAAGGTTTCCCATCCTCACAATTCTGCCTCTGGTAAGGCTGTCATTCACTCCCAGCACCAAGCCCAGCTTTGTGACAAAAATCATCAAATTAATATAAACATAAGCTGCTTCCAAAAGAGGAAAATAAACCCCAAATCAATCTTAAAAAAAAATGGAACCTCCAAGCATTTCTACAGTTATGGAGTGCCAAGGGCAACAAAAAGCCAGGATTCTTTTTCTCCACTAGGATTATTTTCTTTTAACCCCTCTCTCCCACATTTAACCCCTAACCATTTAATCCACTAGGATTATTTTCTTTTAACCCCTCCCTGGGCATGTTATACTTACGGGTCATTTGACTTGGGTATCAAGGTGCCCAGTTCTTTTATGCGATCATTAATGTTAAATCTTCTTCTTCGTTCAACTTTAGGAAAAACAGCACAAATGTTACAAGTAATATTCACACTTCATTACAACATACAAAGTGTTTCATCAAAGATTTCTTTAAGCACATTTGAAATGTTTGCCTGAAGCTTAAAATCCATCGATAATTTAATTTGCTCTCCTACACACAGACACACTGAGACAGAAGATCTGTCTATATTATAAATTTTGGTGCTGATGAAGTGGCAGAGTTAAACTGAGACTGTAAAATTCAGGCTGAGAAGCAAACATTTTTCAAATTCAGAGACAAAAATTCAGATGCTCAAGGAAATCCCAAAGCAGGAACAGTGACGAAAGGCACAGTCTCTTTTTCAAAGCAGTCTTACAGATGCAACACTTTGACAATCACAAAGTCAAATTTAAATATCAGTTTTCCAGCATTAACTTATCATGCTATGGAAAGGGCTTCTGAATAGCTCAAGGCATGAAACAGTTCCTTTTTTCTAGTAATATAAAGTATAAAAGGATGACTTAAGATCCTTTAAGTCATAAGATGCTCATAATTTTAAAATGCTTTTTTTCCAACTTGGAAATGTGAGTTCCCTTCAAAAATGAAATCTAAAAAATTGCCACAATAAGCATAACACACTGTTGTTTAAAGTCACAAACTGACTATGTATCTAATTTTAAAAAGAAAATTAAAAAAGCAAAATGGTACAAGGTGGATTTGTTAAAGCAATTGGGTCACATGTTGTTCCCAGCAATTCCATTGATAACAATCACGCATTCACTCGGCTTATTGAAAAAAATAAAAACAGAGTTAAACTCCATAGTTCATTTAAGCACACATTTCTCAAGAATTTGAGATCTTTAATGTATGGGCATAACACAACAAACTAGTATTATATACTAAGTGTAGTGTCTCATTAAGGTTTAAAACTTCAGTATTTGAACACTTTCTGCCCAAAATCATGCCTAGAATTGCTGAAAAATGTGAAGAACCAAAACTTACTCAAGTTGTGATTGTCTTTCTTTTGCCTCTCCTTAGCCAATGCTCTCGCTTCTGACTCTGTAGGAAAAATACATGCTGTGCATGTGAATGAAGTAATTAGAATTAAAATCATTCAAACACAACATTTCAGTCTGTGAAACACCTGCACAGGAAGCCCGATTGATACTTGTCACACCAATTATTACCCCCATTCCAACGAGTGAGAAGGGCCTATGAATGCCCAAACCCAACGCTGGTATTGAGCTTCACCTCTGCACCTGTGGAGTGCCTCTTCCCACACTTCCCAGGCTGACTTCCACGATGAGAATGTTTCCCACGGAGGCCCTGACTCAGCAAGGTATTTGAGGATAACAAGCTGCTGAAATCCAACATACCTTCTCCTATTTACATAAGTGTCCCACGGGAGCTGAACCAGAGGAAAAGCATATTTATGACATTGCTACCTGCACAGGATGTGAGGAGTCAGAGCCTCTACTCACCGGAATTAAGGGTAAGTCCTTCTGTGGCACGTGCACACACATCACCACAGCACCCAAGGAATAATGTAAGTGACCTACTATGACTGTATTTTCCAGCTTCACTACCTATGCCTATTATATGAAAAAAAAAGCTGAAAAATTCAGGAAAAGCAAAAAGAAAACTAACGACAGCTGTGCTGCACAGAATTTGCCTCCTCAACTCAGAACTGCTCTTAACCTTGCTCCACATATTTCTTATCTATTATTTATTACCAGATTATTATTGGTATTATATTCTATAATAATTATATCATTATTAACTTCAGCATGCAACAGTTTGGGCATGAACATAACTACATCTATTATTTACAGTCTCATTTGATCTTACGTTTCTCAAGCAATTTTAAGTATTTTCATGTTTGCTCTATCACTTTTTATTTTTTAAAAATCCTTGCTCTGTTGCACTAAATCCCTAAACCAGCAAGCACTGTGCAGTTTCACAGTAAATCAGTGAGGAGGAATGAGTGTATCATGTATTATCACATGTTCCATTATAAAAACAACCCCTCACTGCCTCCAACAAGTTTCTTTCTTATATTATTTTATTTTTAAGAAATATGGATTATGTCCCACCCAATTCAAACTGACAGGTGCTCAGGGTTTCCCTTCAAGTGCTGGAAATTTACTACTTCATTACTATGAACGCAGAGGTACTCCAATATTACACAAAGTATAACAGGACATACCCTTTTCTGTGCTAGGCTCCCCAAGGATTCCCAAAAAAGCTTGAAAGATCATTGGATGTCTTAATGAAATTTGGGGTTAATCTGACACTGCATTATTAAACAGATGTGAGGTTTGTGAAGCCAAAACTCATAGAAACCACACCCTGGGAAGAGCCAGATTCCCATCAAACGCTGCAGTAACTACAGCTGAGAACTCACAACCATCATCAGCATCAGATGCTGAGTTAGCAGGTTGGATTTTTTGGGGTCTCACTGTTTTGGTATTTATACAGCAGGATTAAGAAAACTTTCTGCCAAACACCGTATTTAAATATTGCAACTCTCTCCAGCCTCACTCTAACAGCAAAATCAGGAAAAGGAAAACCAACAGACTCCTGCCTGCAATAACATGCTGATTTTAAAATCACTTGCTGTCAGAAAGAACCCTCAATAGTGTTTTCGGCACAAAGGCTTGGCCATATCAGTGTCAAAGTGACTGCTGCTAAATTTAATTTCCAAACCTGTCTGAATCAGCTAGCATGTATTTTGACCAGAAAAAACACTCACCTAAATTGTATATATAGGTGAGTGTAGCATATAGATATGTAACTTATTTCAGTTGTTTTGATGTATCAAGGACTTCCATAAGACCAGTTGCTATTTCTCCTCTTTCTGCCTTCTTGGCCTGAAGTCTTACACAACCATCTGCAGTGAACCCACCAGCCTGCACATCAAAGTTGGGTCTTCAGTTTGTAGTCTAAAGCCCCTTGAGCTTTCTATACTTGGGGCAATGAAACTGTCTGTAATTTGGACTCAGAGCGGTTCTCATCCCCTCCCACTCTCCTCTAACACAGTTCCATCGCTGTGCAATCCCAGATTTTTCTTGCAGCCACAAATCATTGTGCACTTTGTGTGTCTTCTTTTAGGGTTGAGCTCAAATTCTGTGCAGTCATATAAACACCCTCTGGCTCAGAGATGTGGCATTTCCTCCTGAGAAGCTGACTCCTGGCCTATTAAAACTGCTCTACTTAAGCTAATTCCTGACCAGAACCTGCTTTGCAACTGAGTCAGCCTGTGAGTTTTCACAACTGAAACCCAGAAAGGTGACAGACAAGAAAGAAACCAGGTCTCTAATGTACTGCACACAGTCAGTGACTCCCTGTTGGACTTAAGAACAGCCATTTCTGGGTATTAAGATGATTTTGCCATCAGTTCTAGAATGGAACTCCTTTAGTTCAGTCTGCAGACAACCTTACCTTGTATATGTACCCTACATGTGGTTATATCCTTTCAAGAGAAACAAAATAAAACATGCTTGAGAATATGAAACTTATTACTTGCTTCAAACCATCTTGCTTCTGTACACATGTGCTTGAGAGAAAGAGGCCTTTAATCTCCCACTCTCTTCCCCCTGCCTCCCACAGCTTGTTCCAAGCACTGCTGGAAGAACTGCCATAACAAGAAATTTAAGGAATATTTTATTTTCATCTTAATTTAGAGATGCATAATCACAGAATCATAGAACAGCTTGGGAAGGAAGGGACCTTAAAGATCATTAAGTTCCAGCTCCCCCGAGTGCCTAATTTTACATTTTATAGGATCTATGTGTCCAGATTTCGTATTATAACAGGTTATTTGTTCATTACTGCTCTTCCCTACTAAAGTAAGTCCTCTAGTGTGCACCATTCCTTGACATGAATCCCATAGAGACCCCAGACATGAAGTTGTTAAAGGTTGGTGTTGACAGAGCAAACAACAAGCCCAAACTAGAAAATAGCTCTGGAAGACATGCATGGAAGTTTCCTGGGACACCCCATTTTCAGCAAGCAGGTGTGGCTGTAACAACTGGGCACTTTATCTTAACTTGTGACAGTGAACACACACATGCCCACTGATGAACACAACTGCATGGCAGGCTAATACATGTGCTGAAAATGGTCTGCAAAGCAAAAAGCAACTATTCAACCACATATTCTTTCTCAGAAATTATGTCCAATATCACCTGAATTCAAAACAATTACACTACTACTCCAAGGTTGTATTTGAGATGTATTTACCTGTGAGCTCCCTTTTTATATTAGGAAGATTAGCTGGACATGAGTTGCTGATGTTTAGTCCTGGAGGAGGCATGCTTTGGTTGCCATAGAGGTCAATCAAATTGCCAGACACAGGCAACTGGAAAAGATAAACAAGAAAAACAATTATTTGGTTTGCCATTATGAATGCCTTTATACAGAAGAATAGAGTCAGGATATGCTGAGAAATCTGTGCTCTTTTCCATGTGCAAACACAGCGTGCCAAGAAGGTCAGCAAAATTCACGGATGTGCACAGGCATGAGGAATAAAATCCCTACACTGGGAAAATTCTGTTCTCTCTCCTCAAAAATACGCACAGCAAATATGTAGATGAGGTAAAATGCTGATGATATTGTGGTCCTGTTGCCCCTTATTTTTCCCTTAAACTGTTGTATCTGTCCCCAACACTCCTCTCACATCTGAAAGAGCCTAAGAACTCTCTGGGAGAAAGCACCCCTTTTTCCAGGGATACATGAGTGAAAGTACTTTGCAAGTTGTCACATGCTTGAGGAAGAACACTGTATTAATTAATCACACTTTGCATGTGATTTGAAAGCTACCTACACAGAAAACATTTCAGTTTATTTTGTTTTTTGCCTTACATAACAAGAACATGCACCAGTAGGAGGAAGATTATTTTTACATTAAGTTCCCTGAATTACTTTTCCACTCTGCAATGCTTATTTAGGTGTGTTTAAGCAAGCAGATTTATAAAGTATTCCAACAAGACCTATTTAGGTGTGTTTAAGCAAGCAGATTTATAAAGTATTCCAACAAGACCTACCAAAGCTATCCCTTTAAATTGAAAGGTACTTAAAGAAGCTTACATTTATCCTGAGTGGATTATTTTATCCATCTCTTATTTGTTTTTGAAAAGACAGGTATAAAACAGTTCAGTATCTTATCTGAGTGGCAATACTTCTTATCATGTCTGCTGTAAAGAAAACCAATCCCTCCAAGACACTGATCCTGCAGAGATTAGGGTAAGTATTAACTTTACACCCAAGTAAATAATGCTGTTGAATACAATGCAGTGAGTCACAGCCTGGGCTATTAAACTCCTACTGATGGTTCTTGCCAGACTGAAAACTAAGAAAATGTCTTTGACATATGGAAGCAGATGAAATAGAAGTTGTATGTAAAGTTTCACCAGCTAGAGGCCACACTGAACTTGTTTTGAACAGTGGCCAACTGCAAAACCAAAGTCCCTGGAACTCAATCAGAGGAAAAAATGTAACTGAATTCTAAGATTCAGCCTTACAATTTGTCACCCTGCCCTTAGTAATTAAAAAATGCAATTAAAAATAAAAAAAAGGAAGAAAAATGGAACATCTGATAATGGTGCTCAGGTCACAGCTGTTCCAGTTGTGACCTATCCACATTAGTGTCAGGATGACCACTCCTACTGCTCTACAAGGCTGACCCTTGTCTCTTTGGGCTCACCAAATGCATCCATGACACCGGCACAATGATAGCGTCACACACCCTTCTGACTTGGATGTGCTCATTCTATTCATGTTCCTAAGCATGGGGAGAACACAAAGACCTTGTTTGTAGACCAAGGACTTGAAGTTCATAACCAGACATGTGAAATCGAATTAGGAATTTCAGGGAATTCAGAAAAAAAATATATCTTTTGCTAGAAAACTAGAAACAAGCATCTCAAGTCTGGCTAAAGCAGCCAGGTTGTAATGAAATGTGGAGAACAGTTAAAAAGCACCCAGTAGGCTGAAATGGGGCAAAGAAAAAACCCAAGAGAGGGTTTTTCACTGCAATCACATCTGGGCATTTATTTTAAATTCTTCCTTTTGGAAGAAACTGGAAAAAAGTTACACATGGTTTGCAAATATTTCAGCTGTAAGACAGTCGAGACTTGCATCACTATCCCCAAGTACAAGGAGATGGGAAAATGTCAAAAATTCCACAGCCTTTTCATAAGGAAGATGGAGTCTCAAACTTTGAGAAAGACATGGAATTTTCTGGAGCTAAGGAGGCTCCTTGCCCATCTCCTCCAATTTCTAGCATGTTTCCAACATAAATACGGTTTTCCTTAAGGCTTTCTTAGCTCATTCTGTCTAAAAAGAAGCTTAAATGCACATCAGTCAGATCATCTACCTTTACTCTTCCAAAAAGAAAATGAAGAAAGAGTGGCTCAAACCAGGCTTAGCACATTATCTTCATTGAAACAGCATGGTCTAAAATGGCTTCATTTGTGAGATTTCATATTTCAGGCCTTGGCTTCACAAGTTGCACAAACACACCAAGTGAAACAAATGTCAACCTTCCTATCGCTTTAAATCTTTTTTTTTTTAATAACAGCTTTTATATAACAGAATCTTCAAATATGGTAATTACGACTGCAGATTCACCAGAGTGTACATTCATGGGAGTCTCAGGCTTTCATTTCTCCTCCACTGTTCCAACAAAACAAGCACCCACATTCTGTCTAAAATCCCTGAGACATCAGCTGTTCCTGAGGTATCAGTACATACTGCAATGGATTCTGTTCCCCAGCTCGTGCAGCCTACAGTGTATTGTGTTGTTCCTTCACCTACAAGCAGACACTAAGCAGCAGTCCCTGAAATAAGACTCCTCTCTACTTTTGGAGTTTAAGTTCCATGGGAGACATATTTAAAAGTGGAGCTGCCCATACACAGCCATACAAAGCCAGAGGTGGCCAAATCCCCAAGTTTACAAACACTTCCACAAGCAGTAGATTGCAAGGAGCCATTTTCAGTTCAAGGCACTTGGAAACCTCCCTTAGCTTGCTCTGCACAGAAATCTCTGATTTTGTTTATCAATTAAGTACTGTTACCAACTGTAACAAACTGGTCCTTTTGTTCTTTGTTGGTTATGGAACAACAGCTGCCTTTGTCACAGTCTCAGCACAGCTATTTATAGGTTGTGCCTCTTTAGAGACCATTTCCTCTCTTGATTTCTCCCACTAATAATTTACTAATAATTTACTAATAATTCCTTATTAGTAAAATTATGTGTTTAGGAGCTAAAATCCTGTCCCAAAAGAAAAGTGTCTGTTAAATCAGGTTCATCTTTTCACCAAGCCAATTCTTGAGAAACACAGTTCCATTTCTATCTCTTTAAGGTCAGTATCAGGTTAATTCAGAGACTGAAATACACTTTTTTCCTGCAGCACTTTAAATGTATTAGTAAAGAAGTCTTAATTGTACTGTTTTATATTCTTATTTTCCAGACATCACCACATAAAGTGGGCAAATTCTGAAATTGCACAGTAAATGTGGATGAGGCAGTCTTTGCCAGGCTTCTTGTCATGCAGTAAGCAGGAGGGATGCAGACTACCCTGAACATTGACTGCAAGGACTCTGTGCACCAGAAGAGTGCAGAGTACCATTCCCTGCATGGAAGCAAAGAGCCATTGCTGGGGTCCCTGTGAAATGAGAAAAGAAGAAAAGCACAAAGATATCCAAGTCCTTTCTAATTTAATGGGCCACAATCCAAAGGCATTTCAGAGAAAGGATTCCAGAACAATCTCATCCCTCAGTTAAAAAAATAAAATATTTTTAAAAATAGCTTAACTATCCTGAAAGTTCTCTTTTTCGCAGTTCATTGAGTTTTTCTCTCAAATTCCAGGACAGCTGCACTTTGCATCTTAGATTAAAGGAAAATTTATTCTTCCTGGCAGGACTGTGCAGCTATTTCTCTGTGTACTCAAAGGGCACTATTTAGAGAGGGAAGCTGGTGGGCCGCTTCCTGCGTCATGCACCACGTCCCTGAGAGGGCTGTGGGAATCTGTGGGAGCACAGGACTGGGGTAACATGACATCAGATGGCTACTGTCAGCAAATGTAAACCTGTGCTACAAAATCAATGCTATGTGGTAAGCTGTAAATTTTGGCACCAGATAAAAAAGAAACAGACGCCAGCACTGGCAGACATCTACTCAGCCAGATCTAACACTGCTTAAGCCTAAGGCAAAAAATTCACTGGAGCTACCCTCCAGAGAAGATCAAAATCAGATTATGCCAGAAGTATGATTATATTAATTCTCAAAGCAACATGAACCAAACCAAAACAACCACTTGGAGGTAACCTATGTCTTCCCTTCCACACCCCTGTGTTCTTGACTTTTGTCACCGGCTTCCCACATCCCCAGCCTTGTTCAAGTTTTTATTTCCTTTATTCCTTCCCCTTCTGTTAGTTTTTAAGATTGTGCTTTAGAATTTTTCTCCCCTTAAATTCTATAACATCTTTGCTGTCATCTAGCTGGGGACTTCTCTCCCGCTGAAATCAGGTTGAGCTGAAGCTGTGATGTCAGAGATAACTGTAATACCAGAGCATCTCTGGACAGAGATGCCAACATGTGGCATACAATTTCTTACTTGAAGACGACAAGATACGGGAATCTGGAATGCCTCGTTTCTGGAGCCAGGTATAAAGTCCATGGCAACCTTTAAAATCAATGGGAATGAGCTACTCATGGCAGCACAGTATATTCCTCTGTTGCAATCCTAACCTGACTTTGAAATAAGAAAAGCAAAACTGTCCTTTGTATTCCTTCAATGTGACTCCAGCTTCTGTGTTTTTAAATTCATGTTTTTCATTGCAACTACGTACCTTTAGCTCTTCAAAGAAAAACTAATTATACTCTATGGAACAATCCAATAACTACTCAATTGCAAGGAAAAGAAGCCATGCTGCAGTTTTGCTTTCTCTTAAGGAAAAAGAATTAGAGTTAACAGGAAAACAAGAAGGAAAAGACCATTGTACCGTATTTGCCATTTGCAGGGCTGGGTCCACCAAGCCAAGGATTTCTTCATTGTAACTTGACTCCAGACTAATTATGTCATCGATCACATCATCCATCTGCAGCAGAAAAGGTGGACAAAGAAAAACAGATTGGTCATCAGAATCACCAGGATACAGAGGCCTGGCAAAGCCCTTCAGCCACACATGGGCTCTGCAGCACAGCCAAAGGTGCCTGTGCAGTTTTGCAATCCCTCAGCCATGACTCCTGCTATCCAGCCAGGACACTCAGGTCTGGGCAAGGCCAAGGCTTCATGGTCTAACCCACTCCTCCCACCAGCAGTTTCCCTGCACCACCTGCCCACGGACACACTGTTCCTCTCAGGAACAGCAGAGGAGGAAGCTGCCCATAGAAGGAGTGATGCTGATGACATGACTCCCTCTCCCTCTACAGCACTGCCTGTCCACCCTTCCCTCTGTGGGGCCAAAATCTGCCCACAGACAGGAAAGCTGAGCCCCTGATACCTGCAGGGAAGGAGAGGGAGCAAAGGCCTGCTGCTTGTGGGGTGACAGGCTGCCCACCCTTGACAGCAAAATCCATTGGATTCACATCCCTCATAAACCCTTCCAGGAATCATCACCCAAGGGCTGCTCAGAGATGATTTTAGGTGGTATAAGACATCTCTTTCTTTTGGGCTGGGCTGGAAGGTGCCTCCATAAGCTCCTGCATGGTCAGGAGAAACTGTCCTCCAAAGCACCCAGGCAAGTGCTCCCAGTAGTTCTGCAGGACCATTTGCTTTTTGGTCATTGTAAAAAAGGAAGCTTAAATGATAGAGATCTACAAAATCAATGCATAATAGTATTGGTAGAAATTGTAGTATATGGGATTTTTGCATCAGCTTCAGAAAGTGTGATCAGAACAAATTACATTGACTGGAAGTGAGGGCAAGAAATGAACTAACATGTAGAGCCCATACCTAAAGTCTTGTTAATGTTTTTGGTAAGAAATAAAAAATCCTTAGTTTTAAAAAAATATATATAAAAGGATGACTACTGAAGATGAATTACCACAGATGGATTAAAGCCTTCTCACCTAACTTTTTAAAATGCAAGTGTGATCTGCATAGAAACGTGGAATCAGAAGCTATCAGGGCAAGAACACAGTCCTGGAAAATCTAATTAGAAGAGGTTTCCTGAAGTGAGACCTTAAAGCTATAGCTTACAGTGGTAGGACAGCATGAGCCCTTTTTGGATGTCTCCATGCTTTTGACATCCATGCTAATAAACAGTGCTGTTGTTTTGTATCTTAATACATTTAATGTTCAACTCCTTAAAGACACTATAGGGCAAGTTTATTTTTCAACATAACATCAGAGAAACATGCTCATTAGAAAGGGGACCTGTGCTCCACCTCCTGTGTCATCCAGTACCTGCATGCATGATGCTCGTGAGTGTGTATTCAGAGCCGGGCACTCACTCTCAACCCTGCTTTGCTCTTCAAATTTATAAAACCCCTGCAGAAATAAAAAGGAAAAAAAAAGAAAAGAAGAGAAGGGAAAAAAAAAAAAAAGAAGAAAAAGCAAAGCATGGATCTGAGTTCATGGCACAGTCTCAGTCCCAAAAAGAGCACGATTGAAATAGTGTCATGCACACATGTTCCTGATGACACAGCAAAGTGAAGCTGTAAATATCTTGAAGAAAAAAATATTTGGGTGCAACTGGGACAATAGGATGGAAATATTTGATTTTCACTTCTTTTGAAACTACGGAGCACAAATATTTCTCTTGTATGTGCAAAATATGTTCTGTAATAACTTTCTCAAAGCTGTGTAACATTTTTCTCACTGAGTGCATCTGTAGTAAAAATCTGGCACAAAGGCTTGAGGGAGGATGAGAGGATGCAAAGAGCTCTACAATTGTCTCAAATTTTTCATTTTACAAAAATACTGACGTGACTCTTATACTTGTTAACAATTATCTTCCTTTGGTGCCTGAGCACACATGTAACATCTAATGAAGTTTTGGCCAGCAAAGATTAAGAGAAGGTTGCAAAGGACTTCTCGGCATAGGTTAGTGAAGTCTTATATTTGAGCACAGAGACGGCAACCAGTAACATTTCAGGGTCTATTAGCTGGGATAATCTGCTTCCAGCTACACAGAAGACTTGCTCAAATTTTACCGTAAAAATACCTAAAATATCTCAAAAAAGTTTTGTGTTTTTTCAGTTATTTTTGCTATGCTCTTTGCTCTTTCTAGCCGAATGAGCCATAAATAACATTATTCCAGAAAGCTACAGCATACAAAGCTGCTTTGTGTCCTCCAAAGGTCAATTATTCACTGTGTGCATCAAGCAACGGGGTGGAGAAAAAGAAAACTAGTTTTAATAAGTATAAACTAGCTAATACAGTTTACAAAAGAGGAAGTTGGTGGGACACAGTTTTTTTTTGCCAAAATGTTCTTTGCAAATACCTACTAATCAGGCAGACACAGAGATATCAGTTACATTTTCATGAGGTTCAGAAAAGATAAATATAACATCTTAACAATGAGCAAATATAGTTTAAAACAAATTAAAACAGATTGCCATTCCATTTTACTGAAGAATAAGAGCAAGGAGAGCATATTATTACCTCTTTCTCACAGTTGGAGTTGAGGGTGAGCATTGCCATCGGGCTGTTGGGTGCGCTGCTTCCAGTTCCAGGCGGCATGACATGATCCCCGGGCTGGTTTGGACATGGCAAGCTCAGGGCTTGGTTGGCATGTTTATTTGCTAGAGTGGTAGAGAGGTACTGCTTTACCTGCTGCCGCTGGGCCTGCTGAATGTGGTACTTGGTTGGATTCTCAAGGTGAGTCTGCACCTGTGCAACATAATTTAAAAAGGGCTTTATTGTTTTACAGCGTCATCACAGGTGTTATCGATCTGAGCTGTGCATTTGTGACATGGGTACCAACTAAGCATTAACAAAGCACAAACCTCCATGAAAGCAGCTTCATGAAAGATCACAGCGCTTCACTAACTCACATTTGGGGGCAAAAAATCAGTTTATGACCCAGTGTTTCAATAACTGAATTATTAACAGTAAATCAAGAAGTTCCAGTTATTTCTCTACAACATGAGATTTCTCACTTAAGCCCAACACTCGGGTTTGCAGTTGATACAGATACTGCAGAACAGACGGTTCTGCTTTCAGACCTTCAGTTATGTGACATTTAGTTTCCACTAAAATATGGAGAAACAACTTGTACTGCAGGACTCATTTTACTTGTTAGTAGCTACCAATGAAAATGAAGAACTGTGGATTGCTACTCGTGATCCGATGTCAAATAACAAAGAGGTCAAAAGGTTTGTTGTTTGTTTTTTTAGATTTTGGTTGTTAGGTTTTGTTTTTTTTAATTTAATACATCGATTAAACTAGAACAACACCATTTTTCTGCCTACAGATTATGTATATATGAGATATATGGCCTAAATCATATATAAATAAGACAGCCTGTTTATAAACACATCATGCAAATAAGATGCAAGAAAAGAAGTGTTTCAGTTCAGATCAATCACTGTCCTCAGCAACAGCTATTTTTGTATTTAAGATAAGCTCTTCAGTACTTAGAATTTTTTTAATATACAAAATATGAAAAACCTCACACCAAACCACTGTTGTGCACTCTAAATAAGCAAGAGAAGAAAGGCAATTTTTTTCCATAAAAAATTTCCACCATATCCTGAAAACTCTTTGTCACCTTTCTCTGGTCATTAGCACCTTCACCAAAAGATAGAAAACAAACCAAAATACAGTAATACTCTGAGAAGTTATAAAATAGTTTCATTAAAGTGACTTTTGCTGTTACAAGCAACTATGTATGTTCCCCACTTATTGATGTGAAAGAAATTAAATAAAGCATCCAAGACACAAGAGGAAAAGGGTTTCCTGTATACCGTACACCTTCTTAGCAACATGTTTTAAAATAAGTCTGCAACAACAACTCACCTGATAATGATTATATTCAAGCATTTCCAGCATGCTACTGAGAGGTTGCAAGAGAAGCGACTACAATATCCTTTGCTTTATGCTACTCCAGTTTGAGGGATTCACATATGGAAGCACCATAAACACGCTACCCCAAATCAGCAGAAGAAACTTGATGGCCACTGCTCAGACTTATAGTAACCTACACTAATTAGCCATGCAAGTGGAGAAACAAACAGTTCACACAAGGGCTCTTCACGGAAGTTATGCAAGTTTAAGTTAAGCTCTAAGTATTGGTATTTTTTTCCCCCTGGCTTTGATGTCATGCTTTTTCATAAACATAAAAGGACCTTTTAAGTGATGGGCTATCAAAGTCAGATTGACAGTTTGCTCAAGGCTAATTCACTATTCAGCTTTCGTTCCAGTCTTACTAACAGACAATGGTAGTTTTCTTTAGCAGTAAGGTTAAAAGTTTTTAAGGACAGAGTAAGAAATAACTGAACAAATGCCCTAGGAACTTAACGCACATCCCCTGGCTGTGGGGTGTGTTGGATAAATCCATGGGCTACACAGACCTCAGCTTCCAGGTCCAGCCGCTGGTCCACCCAGGACCAGCAGTGGAACATGAAGCACTTATAAAAGCTCTACCCTGTCCTCAGCCCCACTGGTGCTTCAAAACCATTAACTGTCTCAATCTAGGGATGAAAGAAGTTTTCCAGTTCAGGAATGGTTGACAGTGGGATAAAGTATGTTCCAAATGCACTTATCTGCAAGGGGCCACAGTCCAAAACTTACTTTTTTCTTCTATCCAACACCTTGATAGAAGTCTGTACTCAAGCATAGCCATAGAAACCACTCAATTGGCATTATTTTCCAAAGTCTCTGCTCACAGGGAAGCACATTAAGATGGTATTTCTAGAGAGTTTAATCTGCTCTGTTGCATTAAATCACAAAACAACACAATACCAAAGCCTGCTGTGATAAGTACAATACTTACTTTGTCAGTACTAAACTGCAATATCAATTTTTCTATTCCCAGTGCTAAGAGCTACACTATCCAGATAAATCTATTTTTCACTAAATTTTCAACTTAGAAGTAAATAAATTTATTAGTAAATGAGTTATTTTTGTAACACTTATCTTTGGCTATGTTATTTTAAAAACAAGCCCTACTCATCTGACAGAATCTGCACATTCCTTTTCCTCCACAGGCATCAGATACAACAGCTGTTCTCCATCGCAGGATGGAGAAAAGCATCTCCTCTCTGCACCCAACTCCTACCCACCCTCCACGCTCCCAGGAGAGAGACAAGCAAAATTCCAAGATCTACATCTCAGCTCTACATCATCAAATGCTACATTATTTATACCATATACTAACACACTGAACTCACTCCACTACCTGTCAAGTTTTGAAACACACACTGCCTAATTGACACAGGATTTTTGTTGGCAAAGCACAAATTTATTTCACAAGAACATACTCTCCCTGTGATTTTGTTGTACTATACTACATTAGAATATTTTGAGTTATTTTGCTACTCAATTATGTATTTATTTTCTTTGAAAGGGCTGTGCTGCCTCCAGCATGCCAAGGAAGGCAAGAGAAAAAAACGTGACTCCAGGTGTCATAATCTCACACAAGTCCAGTAGTGAACCAAAGGACACAGAGCGCTGTCTCCTTCTGTCATTAAATTGCTCCAAAGTGATGTAAAGAAGATATTCAGGGACTTAACACTTTCTTTTAATCCACAGCTGGTCAAACATACATTCACATTTAAATACAAGAACATACAATTATTTTTCAAATGGAGGAGAATGCAATATAAAAATTCCCACCCCTCAACAAGGGACAGGAGTTCCCACAGGACTGAAACTGCTTTGCACGTGTTCCTTCTTGGACAGAAGTACCAGTTTCAACTACCCTCACTCTGGCCAAGCAGAGGTTCAACAGGCTACACAAAGGCATCTGAGAAACTTGAGTTTGATTCTCTGTTGTGTCACTGGCTGCTCTCTTGAGCTGCCTTAGGAGCTCCATTGCGGAAATGTGGTGGGGACTGCCTTTATGAACTCTGCTGCTTGTTAAGACTAGCTCTGTCTTTGGCCTAGAGCATCCTTTTCTACAGTCCCTACATCAAAGACAGCCCAAATGTGCCTACTTGGGCAAATGCCCCAAGATGCACCAGTCACAGCCAGCCTGTAGATAAACCATAAAGTAGTCTTCCTTTTTCACAAAATATCTCACGAGCAAAGAGCTGCAAAATAACCCTACAATGAAATTCCACTACCCTGAACTGGAAACCATGAATAAAAGCTTTGACTTAAGATCTAATTTTGGTCCTCAGCCCCTTCCAGCCTTTTGGGTGAAGAATAGTTCTTGTTGTTCTTCCAAATTCATAAGACACAAAGCAAAAGATGGCAAATTATTGGTTTGGATACACTTCCTAAAAAATGTGACTGAATGAGGACATGAAAGAAAAAATAAAACAACTTGAAACCAAATCCTCTGGTTCTCTCACCCATCTATCTCCAGGAATCTCAACCAAAGCTCTGCTGTATCATTACTAAACTGAGTAGAACATTTGTGTTTGGGCATTTTGGTATTGACAAGCAAGAAGTAGTGTAATATCACATGCAGAACTTCAGAAATGAGCAAGACAAGATGGCAAAATAAGCTAAATTTATCACACAATAGTAACACAAGAATGTGGCTACAAGGAAGCACAGATCAAGGATATCCAAGTGGCAGCCCACAGCTTGGAGTCAGCACAGAAAGACCCACAAGGTGACTGTACTTTCAATTTCTACTCGGGTGCATTTTCAATTTGCTTGGATAATCAGTGTTCTGCCTATTTGAGTAACACAGAACACTGCCTTAGAAATAGAGCCCCAAAACTGTTTTCATCCCAGAACTGCCTGCAATGCCAGCTCAGCAGCATCTCTGCTTAGGCCCTACAAGGCTGAGCTGGGCTGGAAAAGTTTTGGATGGAGTCATGCTGATTACTCAGAACTCTCCTCTCACACTTTGGACTATCCTGAAGAACCACATTATCTCAAACTGGGGAAAGGCTTTCTCATATCTTCACTAATCTTGAAATCTGACTGCTAATTCCAGGCATACAGCCAGTTCAAGTATCTGAGTAGAAGAAAAAACATCTCTTGCAAAGGTACCTGTTTTCTTTCACATCACAGAAACAACAGAAATAACCTGTACACATAGAACAGATTTTCCAAGCCCTTAGGTCTAGAGTCCATCAAGCAAACATTTAGTCAATGACTTTGACTAGCTTTAAGCATACACACCGTATCAGTGGGGATTTTGGGTGTACTTCAGACTACGTTCTTCAAAATCCTTATTATATTACACATCAGTGACAGAACCTCTGAGTAGACCCACATATTTCCTTCAGTTTTCAAAATTAAAAGCCTTTCCCGCTACAGTGATCAGGGGCTCAGGAATTTAAACACAAAGCATAGCTGTGTGCTTAAGCACAAATCACACGGCTCAAGCAGTTCCTCTGCATGAAGCCAACACAAACAACTGAAACAATACTGCTGATACTAACTCCTCTGGTCAAGTCTTGCTGGGAATCACTCAGACTTAATTTCCTAACAACTCGCTTATGATGGCAAGAACTTGGAACAGTGCTACACAGGACCAGAGCAATGCATCAACACTCCCAGCAGGTATGCACAGACCAAATCTCTTCTGCAGAGGCACCCAGGAGTTCACTCTTGGGTAGGAACAAGCCAGAAAAGCCTAATGGTTTGGTAAATACATTTTGCACAGTGTAATCCAGAAACTAAATGGCTAATGATAAAAATAACAGGGAATTACACCAGAATAAAATCTTCAATTACCTGTGGCACTACTACCAATCATCCTCTAGGAAAACTTCAAGATCATAGAATCATAGAAATATTTAGGTGGGAAAAGACCTTGAAGATCATCAAGTTCAACCATCCTTGGAAGTTGATTAGTTGCAGTAGGATCAAGCTTTGAGCCACTGGTACATCTGGATGAAGGTGACCAAGCTAAGTTAGTTGGTCTTTGTTACTGATATACTCATGAATTTGTCCTTGCATAGGTTTGATTTCTTTGCAATGGGTAACCTCTGGAAGCAAGAACAAACACAGTGTATCTTGTGTTAAGAGTATTTCTTCAAGGTGAAACACTGAGTATTGGTTTTTCCATCTCAATCATGACTTAAAATTACAGTGTCTTAGTTATCATATCTCCAAGTACCACTGCTTTCAAAGCAAAGCTGAAAATGCCCCAAATCCTCTGTTGGTGCAACACAAATGACTAAAGGCCATCACAATGCCAGCAGCTCCAGGCTGTATCACTGCCCTGGCCCCCAAGAGCTGGGATGGAGCACATTCTCATTCCCAAAACCACACGGAAGGAGATTTTTCTCACCAAAATCATCACTGAAACTTCCTCTGACAGTAAACCACTCAATGCTTCATTTAAGCTGAGAGAGGCTCGGGCACAGGGACATGCCAGGGGATGGTGAACCAAGGGGGAAGAAGACTTCTCCCCATCCCATTCCCACTTTTTTTTTAATTAAAAAGACCATTTGTTCCAAGTAAATTGCCTTAGGACTTACAGTTACAATTACAAATAAAATACTTTTTCGTCAGCTTTCTTGGTTCAATAGAACTTTTTGTTGCTTAGACAGCTAAAAGTCATGGGATTTTCAAGAAAGGTTAAAATTCTGTGGCATTTAACAATTAATGGTACCCAAAGAAAAATTATATGAAACCACAGCCACTGAAGTGTTCTGCAAGCTTCAGCTGGGTCCACTGCAGCAGAAAGCCAGTTCAACTCACCAGTCCTGGGCTTCAAAGCTCCTTTTCAAAGTTGTTTTAATCTATTACTTTCAAGAATGAAAACAGCAGCAGCAACAAGTTGTTTTCTAAGACTTAGAATAAAAACAGGAAGCTGCATAAATAGGTATCTGTCCTTTGATGCGAGGGGAAAAAGAATTAAGGAATATGATATATGAGAAAGAAAATCAATTAGTGCTACTTATAGTAAGTGATTTATTCTCATAAAGTTTTCCAATCCAGATTCAAGATTCTGCAAATCATATTCACCACAGATTGGTCCACTAAGTCTGAAAAACCTACAGACCATAAAACCCCTTTAACTACTTCATTAAATATCGATCATGATTTTCACTGTGATGCCAGGAAATACCCTCCTACCACCCAACTCGGACCAATCCAAATAACCAGCCAGACAATGGTTTAACTCATCCTCAATGACATTTTCCCACATGCTGCATTCAAACATTAAACAACGGGATCACATTTCTACCCCTAAGGATGTCAGTGGTCTGAAGTAGCTTCACATGAGAAATTCAGTCCTCTTGCTTTCTGAAAACTTTCCACTGCTCTAAGATGGAAGAGCCACCTCATTTGTAATGTCATCAATTTTAAGTTTATTGGGCTGTGATAGATCATTGCCCATAGGGCCACTGTGAATTCAGTAACAGATAAACCCAGTCAGTAACTTCTCCAGCTGCCATTCTCCCCTTAACCCCAACATTTCTACAGCACATTTGCGTCTCTTTCTTTTAGCCCATTTCCCAGAAAAAATGGCCAGAACAACACTGACTAGAAAGCCCAAGAGCAATAAAAAGGCAAAGAGTAACTACTACTGACTGGGGAATGAAAAGCAGGATGACTTGATTCCATCATTTTACTTTGGGACATGGCAAAGACAAGGAAACTACATCAAGTAGCACAACAAAACTCCCTGATTACCTAATTCACCCAAAGATCCTCTGAACTTCAGAACAAAAGCAGATATGAGAACGTTATTTAAGAACTGGCATCACAACTGCAGTTTAAGTGTATCCAACAGTCATCTCCAAGCACATAGTTATAAAAAAGAAATGGCACATTGCACAGAATGAACATTGTTTACACAACCAGGGGTTGCTTAGTCCATCATCAAATTCCTCTGTGTAATGTGACTTTTCATCCCAGGGAAAGACATGAAGCAAACAAGAACAAAGTTTTGGTGGGTTAGTATTTAAAAACTGTTCTTTAGCTATAGAAGCACATGACAACTGTACCTAAGGAAATCAAAGAGAGGTTAGCCAAATTTGCTTAAGGAGATAGCAATTGATGTAATTTGCAGGTCAGTAGCATGCATAGCTGCCATTCCACAAGTCTGCCTTTCAGAAGGATCAGGTCTTTTGAAGTCCAGCTTTTTTGAGGTTTTTTTGTTTTTCTTTTTTTTTGTTAGGAAACCATCATTTGAGCTGTTTACTTCCCAACACACATGCCATAAATTTTTATTTTATACAGCTACTGATACCAAAATGCACTACAACATTTTAGGACAGACAAGGAATTGACTCCATAAAGTGTCAGACACAAATCTTTTGCAATGATTTCACCTACCCCAGGAGCTTCTGAGCGTAAATATTTTATGACTTAACAGGCAAAAACATCAGCCACACAGCTGCATCTGACAGGCAAGTTTGAATTACGGTACTGCCATGGTGAACAGCTTAATTCAAGCACCAAATATTTACGTCCACTTCTGCTATCCTCCTCCCTCAGAAGGAAGCTGGGCAGCACTTTCATCAGCACTAGAGGGTTTGAGATTGCTCATGGTAGCACACGAATGGCTCCGCCTTACAGGAATTGTCAAAGATAGACATAAAGTTCCTTCCAAAGCTCTTGCAAGACTTGGCTTAGAGATGTGAACTCAGGAAGGAGCAGAGTCACAGGACTACAGATACGTCAGCTGCCTGAAAGCCCAAAACCAGTTCGGGAACATGGTCTGGAGCCACCTGTGCTCCCACCTTCCCCTTGCAAAGCCTTTACAGCCTAAGCACAATCACCCAACCCCTCCTACAGCCCAAGCAACAGCAACAGAAGATTCACCAGACCACTCTAACACAATTTACCATCAACTTGAAAGAGTCACATTAGAGCAGTAAAAGTATTGGTCCAACTTTATCTTCCTCCTGAGGTTGCCAAGCACAGCAGGAGCCAGTGCCAGCTTTGACTGGCAGTCACGTACTAAGAGCCTGAGCAGGACTGTCAGTGACATTTAACAGGGTTTACTGACCCAGCCACCATTCCAGCCTGCAGTAACCCCTGCTAGACCTGAACAACAGAGTCTAACTTCCAGGTCTCCAGTGCACTCCAAAATGGCTGGAAAAAAACAGTGTCTTAAAGACTTCACTGCATTTTCCACAGAATACCCATCCTTGACAGGTCAGTCTACTGCTTAAATCACACCAGCCTTCACATGTGCACACGATCTGGAGATTCTGGGTGGATTTCTAGAGCCCAAGCCCAAGACAGCATGCACTTTGCTATACAAAAGGAGTAATGTAAGGTTTTTCCTTACTTTCCTGCAGTGCCCTGAGGATGCAGTTTCCACAGGTAAGAAGAGGCATCCTTCTCCACACCTGTTTTTCCTCAGGTTGTTCATCATCACTCATTCCTCAAATGTAAAGAACACAGGTGGGACTGGGTGAAAATAATGGCATCTTCCATAGAAAATGAATAAAGGAGAAACAGAAATCAGTTTTATACAAGATGTTGGGTAAAAATTAACCAGGGCTAAGCTTAAAACAGTGGGAAAGAGAGCACACACTGACTAAAATAAAATTCCTTATTATCACCTTCCTATAGATGCAGTTACCCACGTGTAAATGGGATAGGTTGTTTTCTTGTTCAGACTTTAATACATAAAATTCAAGTAACTTCCAAGTCTCCATGCCAAAATCAATTTTAATGTAGTAAATCTACTTTGCCCCTGCATGAACTTCTCTTAAAGTGTCATGCAACACTGGCTTTTCCCAGGTGAAAATTAAGTTAAAATAGGCTATTTTACCCAAACTGTAAATAAAGAGTAAGAGTGGGAAAAACACCCAAGCTATTATTTTCATAAATTTTAAAACTTCATACCCTGAACCCTGGTCTCATTTGTCACTGCAAGGTCTGTGAAGGGTTGCTCCGATTCATAGCATATGGACACAGATCTGAGCCAAGATAACTTCCAGTGTTGAGGAATGTAATTGTTGGCACTTTGGGGCTAAGCAAGAAGAGAGTTCGATTTACAAATTTTTCAAATCCACAGTGTTAACTTCTGAGAAAGAACTGGTGTTCAGAATATTGCCCGTGGGCTACCAAAGTATTTATTTACACAACTTCAACATTCAGTACCAAAAACAAGAGAGGGAAAGAGATGTAAAGATGGCACCAGATCAAAATATATCAAACACTCAGTTGTACACTTCTCTTTTTTTAAATGGAAGCTATTTTGTAAACTCAGATGCAACTCTTGGGTTATTACAGAAAAAATCACTTCACTTTGGGGGCACATTGTACATTAGAAGGACATCTTGGAATAGAGTTTGGGGTGAAGGGACCTTGAAAGATCATCTAGTCCAACCTCTACATCTTGTTCAATATCTGTCCAAAGACACCTACTCCTGTGGCTTACTTATCTAGAAAAGATCCAGGTGAAAGAGCGCTACATTCATGGTTCACATAATTACATGGGGCCTGTGGCAGCTCTCAGCACATATCAAGAACATGCCACTAATCATGACCCAAATACGAAAACAAAAGTACACTAAACCCAACCAGTGCATGCTGCAACAGCTTTCAGTACCTACTGGAAAATCATCCTACCAAGAATTCTGAAGATTCATCAAAAAATAAGAGAAAATAATTTTGAAAGGACCATTTATTATAACAAACCACTTTGTGAACACACTGGCCACAGAACAAAGGACACTTGTTCTGGAATGAGCCTGTTTGGAGGGGATTTGTTTTACAACAAACATACGACACCACCAGAAGAAGTTAACAAGAGAATGGAAATTGTGTTAATTCGAACCAGTTCTACACTGTTAACATGTCCTGAGCTTCTATATGCCACAGTTAATAAAGAATTAGAAAGTTTTAGCTGGGCTCTATACCACTTTGCCTACAGCTGATGATGTCTCATGTCAGCCTCAATATGGAAGGCTTGGATAAATAGAACAATAAAGCACTCCAGATACATCCATTTTATTCACATCACTAATATGATCATTAGACATGGCCTAAAATAATAATAAATCACTGACTTCACTTAAGTAAAGGAAATGCAAGCTGGCTTACCACTGAACTCCTTGATTCTTATCCTTCTGCTCAACGAGCTGTGCTGTTATTTATGACTGTATTAAAACCTACTGAGTTATAATAAAACAGTTTCAGTAGCTCAGTGTGCTTGATCATCATATTCGCTAGGGTAAAATAATCCAAGTCACCTTCATGCAAACTAAGCTGGCTCTGATCTGAACCATTCTGCTAAAGACCAAAATTGAAATTTTTTTGAGGACTTTGGCAAGCCACAAAGGTGGGTCACTCCTTGTGCAAGGTGGCAAGGCACTGCTTTGGATGAGAATTTACCCACAGGGCCAAAGTGATGCTACAGAGCATCAAAACTGAAAGCCAGCACTGTCAGGGTTACCTTGAATGATGGTGGCTCTTCCTAGGGAGTAGAGTGCTGACATCCAACACTCCCATTAAGCAACTTCACATCTTTCCTGACATCTTACTCACAAAGTAGGTGCCACAGCAAACATCACAGGAGCCACAGGAGATAAAAGACAACAACAGTAAAAAAAAAGTCTGTTTATTCCACTCTAATTTTAAACCCAGAAACCTCAAATAAATTTAGTGTTTTAGTTAATTCTTAGCTAAAGGCATGCCACCAGAACTCTGTAATAGAAAGACATATTTAAGGCAAATAGCCCGCACAACATCACCCCATGATCTTATTCCCATAACAGCCAGAGAGTAGCTACCACTTGGCTGACAGAAAAATGTAAGACTAGCAAAGGCTCATCTATTAAACAAGGATGGCAGCACTTCAGCCCTTTAAGATCTCAGGTCTTACATGTATAAAGACAGCATCACTATCTATTTTGTACTTACAAAAACAACATCCAGCCACTTGGCTGATTTTGTAACCTCCTCCACACCTGCCCCTCCATGTCTTCCTGAGATGAGCTGTTGAAAATCCTTCTCCTCATGTTATTTCACATAAGGCAGGCAAGTAATTGGTTGCACTGTGAAATGAGAAGCTCCTGTCCACATAAATGACCCTTGATCAGGCCAGAGGATGGGGCACTGGCAGGACCATCAACTGAAGCAATGAAATCTTGGACAAAACCCAAGTCAGCTGTCAGGAGCTCTGTTTACATTGCACTTGTAATAAAAAACTACACTCAGGTTATTACTTCAACAGATATTGCACAAGTATGTTCCTTATCACAAAAACTTAAAGATGGTGAAAAATAGACTATATAAACAGATAGTCTAAAATTCTGCCATGATGCTCTTCTGGCATATACACAAACCTGTCACAGCAGCATTTGCAGCACGTGAGCAAAAATATAAAACCTCGAGCCTGTAAGGGACTACGAGTTCTTGATTCTTTCCTGCATGAAGTCCCACCAAGGCTGGGGCTAGGGCTTGTTCTGCAGGACTGAAATCACATTTTATTTCATGACGTCAGGAAAATTCCACCTTTCCAAACATCTTACAGAAAACTCTTTGCAATAGTTTCATCTGAACTTCAAAAAAGCAC
Source organism: Pithys albifrons albifrons (assembly GCF_047495875.1). NCBI lineage: Eukaryota > Metazoa > Chordata > Aves > Passeriformes > Thamnophilidae > Pithys > Pithys albifrons. The sequence goes on from NC_092460.1 coordinate 5,356,491, forward strand.
AATCTGCCAATTTATCAGGGGAGGCACATTCACAAAACACAAAGAGGAGTGTATGTTATCATTCCAGTTCTCCAAAGGTTAGTTGCAAATACGAATCATCAAGAAATTGAGAAGTAATAGTTTTGTCAGAAGATCAAAATGTCTTTTGAGAAAGAAATTTAGGGCCCCCAGGCTTGGTCTCAGAAGAATCCTATTTTAAACCGCACTTGACCCGCACTAATGTAACCCTTCAAGTGCTATTGCGAGAACAGAACTATGTTCACAAGGGGAAACAGTCAAAGTATCTTTCACTAAAGTTGTATTTATTTATGTAAAAACTCATGCATTTCCTTTTAACACTGAAAAAATACAAACATCATGACGCATATTTTACAACATAACTTGCATCGCTGATTGATGACATACACAATGTTTTAGCTACCCAAGAAATAGTATGGAAACTTAACACAATTCAAGGCAACCAGATGCTAGAGTTAGGGATGTAATTAGAGATTAGATGTGGATTAACTAGATTCTAACTCAGACTTCCTGACCTTCCTCACCCTTTTTTTAAACCCCAAGTATAAAGCCATTTTAGCATGTTACTACTTACTAACAGGGTGCAATATTTTTTAGAGATCTTAAAAAATATAAGTAAGTCCACACTGAACACAGGTTACTTTAAATCAAGTTTGAACAGATGAAAAGTAAATGTTTAGGGTACTTTAACATCTGCTAGGAGCCAGAGGAGATGCCACTACATCCACCATAGCCAACAACATGGTGTGAGGTGTGGGACCCCACAGGAGAATGGTTCAGAACACTGTAATGCATTTCAAGCCATTGGTGTCAGACCAGCTCTAGTATGCTCTGACAGACTGAACTCCCAGTAGTGGCTGAATAACACGAGGTCTCCTCATTTAATTTTCTCTGACAAGAAGCTAATTAGTACTCATCAACAGCACTGGGCAAAAAAAAGCTAATATGTAATACATGGGGCAACTGGGAATTTACTGCAAAATAGCATTGCTGCTCCACACTAAAGGCAGAGCTGACCCAAGAAGGTGCCAGTGCTGGTGCCCAGCTGCTTGTTCTTGCCCTGCCACATCAGCTCACTGCTCTGATCCCTCAGTGGCACAGGTACAACTGTTTGCAGGACTGCACCAACCCAGGTGACCAAAACCACTATGCTGATTTTGAAAAAACAGTCATCTTTCCATGGCGAAGGGGTTGGACTTGATGATGTTTAAGGTCCCTTCCAACCCAAATCATTCTAGGATTCCATCACTGAGTAAGAGCCAAAGCTACTTCTGATTTACCCCACAGGTGGCCTACTGTTTATGTACAGCTGGCAGCAATAGATAACTAGGCACATTTTACTGGAGCTAGCAGAGAAGAAAATGCAAAGTTGAATTAACTGTGTTCCCTTCATAGCTATCTGCCATTATTCGCTGGGTCCAGCAGCAGTCAGCACATTCCTCACTTTGCATCCAAAGCGGAGCATCCACACACTTTGTGCTCAGATCATGCAGAGCCATCGAGACCCAACTCAAGTCCTTGCAGCCTTTAACCAAAGCAGATAAATGGAAATAATGTATTTTCTTGGGGAAGGTGAAAGATCAGAGAGAAGGGTTTTCTAAGCATAATCCTGCAAATGGGCAGAAGAAGCCACGACTGGAAGCTTTTCCCTCATTTCTTACAGGCAGTTCCAAACAGTGACCCACAAAGGAAGCGGCACTTCACACGGAGCAACTACTTACTGTATAAGCAGCTCTCCAGAGCAAAAGACACCACTTTTCTTTCCTCAAAAAGCCAGTGTACAAAAAGGATAAACTCTTTTGAAAAGCCACAGTTGCATGATTAAATACTATTTTTCCTTTTACACAGCAAAGCACACAGGGCTGAACCCTTAAGGAATATATGAACTTTCATGTGAATGGAGCCCATTAACTGCCCTGCAATGAATGATGTCTGTGGTCCAGAATCCATTTCCTTTTAGAAAGCACAGAGGAAAGCTCACGATTGCTACACACAAGTGCTGACTCATTCAAGGTCATTTTACTCCCTCCCTAAACAAACTGTTTCTTTGAGACACAGGTATTTCAGTGGAGTGTGGTTTTGATGGGAGTCAGGAAGCAGAAATGTCAAATAGTCAAATTAATACTCCACTAAAATACTTTTAGACAGCTCAGAGGACAACTTTTCAATTAGTAAGTCATGATAATATAGATGACTGCCATAGTATTTTAAACAGACGTCTCTCTTTTCAGAGTTTTCTGCTAAACAAGACACAGATTACTTTTAAAGCACTTTTATAATAAAGCGAGAATTAACTTTAAACCCTGAAATGCTAACATTGCTTCAGTAGAACACCCCTGCTTTGTATGAGGCTGTAGCAGCTCTAAAAGTACTCTACTCCCCAGTAAAAACAAGCTATCTTGCCAAAAGCAGGTTTATCACTCAACTGCTATCAGGGCAGCGATGCTGGTTAAGGGCAACAGCTCTCAGGATCACTGATATGGGTAAACTGGAATAAGTGTTTCCTGAGAACATCACATCTAGAACACCTAGACAGGGCTCCCAAAACCCAGAGGAAACAAAAACAACCCCACACACCTACAGAAAAAATGCAAGCAGAGAAGTCACAGCCTGAGGGAGCTACAAGCATTTGTCTTAAAGACAAACTAATGTGTTGCCTGCGGGTCCTTGACAGGACCTTTATAAAGACCTGGAAGAGTCAGACAGACTGTTCTCTACACCTAAGCCTTCAAATGTCTTCCTTTCAAGGACTATTCCTTAACAAGAAGCTGCTGGTTTATATTTTCCTCTGAAAGAACAGAAAGTTTTAATTCACAGTCAGCCATTACTCCCACAAACTGAATTTTGATGGTTTCAACCAGCAATTTCTTGGCGGCAAAATTTTAGGAAGACAGCCTGAAACGCAAGCTTCAATTCACCTTTCTTGACATACAAACTTCCTCTCAAATTAAAGAATTATTTTTGATTCTAGGTCAGAATAATTTCTGTTTTGATACTATTACCAGCATAACTTAATACAGCAGTTTACTGGCAAGGCCTCTCATTGTAACCAGGAAAAAGAAGTCAGTGATAGGTAGTGAGGGAAAAACACTCTAAAGCTCACTCTTAGGATTTGCTGGAGCTTGCAGCAATGAGCCCTTAGGCCCAGATTTATTAAACATGCTGAGGTGCCCAAGATGCTGAGATGCTGCTGTGGGTCTCCAAGCAGAGCTCCAGAGGAAGCTCCCGGCATTGCCGGATGCTCAGCATCCGTAACACTTGTGTGGCCTGTGATGCTTCCTGGTGAGTGGATCTGCCATTCTCCATGTTCAAAAGGAGAGGATGGAGAGGCAGATACAAGAAGCACATTGTTCCAAGGAAGAAAACCAGCTCTTTGAAACTTTGGTTTCTTTAAACACGCAAGACACGCTCCTGTTGATGTCAATGTGCTCGCTTGGAGATACGATACAGATTCCAGCCAAGTCAGCAGCCAAAATGTCATTGTCAGAAGCCAGGGATTCAAGTGGGAGGGTTGCCTGAAAGCAGCTAATGGCTTCTGCACTCTGTAAGCCACATTTATTTAGAAACACAGTAATATTTACTACTGTTTTCTTCCAGAATGGCATCAATACTACTCCAAATGATTTCTCTTCCACTAGCTGACATTTTCCACAAAACTCAGGATTTGTAGCACAAAGCAGAAAGGGAGAAGAATTTAATGTAGAACAGTTGTGTCTTACTTGTTCTATAAAAAACACATTCCAGTTTTCTCACTGAAGTTTTTTTAGTCTTCCAGTCTTACTTGCTGAACAAGTTCATTACTTTTACACCACGAGCAGGTTTGTTTAAAAGAGGCAGCCTGCCTCTCACAGACCTTCCAGCATTGCTTGGTTTTTGCACGCAATGACTATCACATACAGCATTTTACTTGGTTAATGATTTAAAGGCACCTCTGGGACATTAACTGGTGAAATTACGATACAATAACACAAGCAAGCAACACGTTTAGAACAATGTGTCGAAACAGGGCTTAACAGCCGAGTATAAAAAGAAAGATGAATTCCCGGGCAGCTGAGAGCTTTCACAGGGAATCTACAGACTCTTGGAAACTGTAATGCCATCTGCTGAGAAATCATGGAAGTGCAATGCCACGAATGACAATCTGGATGAGTTATCCGTGCTTCCCAGCACTCTGTGTACCGGTTAATTACTCTAATGCTGACACTGAAATGCTGTCTGTCATGCTGCTGGTGATCAACAGGAAAACAATCTGCTTGGATTGTATACACTACACAAGAATTTTCAAAGAACTAGCTGGAACTTCAACTACTGATACTCAACAGGTCTAGACACTAAGTCACAGAGGTCCATAATAAATATTGTTCCAGTATATTAAGCTAAGAATACGATGTGGGAAACCCAAACTTGGCATGGGCGTTCTAACTTAAAAAAATGTTATTAAATAGAATTATGTTTGTCAGGGCTTGTTTTGGTGTTTCTTTAAAAGATACTCAATTTTCTGCTCCACATCATCACAAACTGGAAAAAACATACCTGGTTTTAAGTCAATTTAAACTATAGAAGTTTACTAACAAGTTTCAAATTAATAAGCAAGCAGGTAACTGACATCCAGTGGCAGAGCTCCTGGTGACAACCTGCAGGGTTGAGCTGTTACCCCACCACCCCAGTGGTCTCTCTGCAAGTGTTTGCAGCCAGCAAGTTATTTTCATATCTGGTAACAAAAGAATTACTGGCAGAGTAATATTTCCACAAAGGACATCTTTTTTTTTATTATTTTACTAATCTGCCAACATACAAAAGCAGACACGTGGTTTTGCTGGATCACAGCAGCAACTAATGCACAGAAGTTCCCCCAGAATAAGAACTATCCCAGGGGATGCAAAGAGGATATATGGAAGATGAGAAGAAGGATGTTGTTTTTTAATGAAACACCATATCCAATTCTGCCTCAAATGATAGATACTGAGGAGTTTCAAGTTCAGAAAAAGTCTTATGCAGGATCAGCAAGCCTACCCCAAGTGGAAGGCTAGCACAGCCTGCTTTTCCTCTAGCCCACAACAGTTTCTGAAGTGTTGAAATCCAAGTCTGACATTAATTATTAAAGGCAGATTTACAGTAACAGTAACTTAATTCTTTAATTCAGATAGACTAACTGTTATGGGTTTAGCCCAACCAGATCCACTGGCCAGCACATGTTGATGCAACAAACTCAAACTGGATGCTGCCACACCGAGATACTCTCCCAGAAAAGTGAAAGGGCAGCAATGTATTCATCCAGAGCTGGCCCAAACCTCTCATTTTATTTCCAAGTAATGCTATTTCCACCTATAAGGAAGAAGGAAGAATGCTGCATGTCTGTTTTCCCAAGGAAATAGAAACCAAATGAGTTCTGTCCTCAACTCAGGAACAAATTTCCACTAAAGAGATGAGTTAGTAAAATGGATTACTTTGCTCATAGAACAAGACATGTAGATGACACTCACTTCTCAGAGATAAAGGGTTAAAACTGTTACCCATTTCCTCAACTGGACGGCTACTACTATTGTAAAGTTCTTATTCAGCTGAATTCCATCAGGCCATGCTTTCTTAACACAATCTGACATGTACCTCTTCAAGATCTTGGATTTTAATTTTTTTTTCTTCTCTGTTTCTCCACAGTAGATACTAGAAATAAATACACCCAAAAAGCCAAATGGTAATCCAAACAAAGCAATATTATCAAACTGGGGAGACTGATGACCAGACAGAGTAATTTCTTTTTAGAAAAAACAAAACACGCTTGCCAGGTCCTTTGCAGACAACACAATACTGGGTTTTGTTTCAAGTTCATAACTTGGCTCTTAAAGTAGTTGATAATGAACCAGCAGGCATTATTTTAAATCAACCAGTTTTATTAAATGAGCCAGAAAGGAAAGAGGCAGGGCTAATTACCAACATTCCTTGATGAATTACCTAGCGGTGTGTGGTAAATCTCCAGGCGTCTTTGTCTTTATCCCCAAATTTATCCCTTACTTATTTCTCAAGAGGTTAAAGGACATGGGGCTAATTAAGGAACCAATCCAATGACAGACAGAATCATTCAAGGTAAGGCTGGTTTTCACTCTTTCAAGCTTTTGCATCTCTGCCTGGTACTTCTTAATCTATTTTTTTTTTAAATTACTGCTGGGGAGGGGGAGGAAAAGTGCTAATCTTGTCACGGTCAGGCAGGTTGAAATTGCCATGCAGTGCTGGGTAAAATGCTACATATTTGTAATTTAGCCAATAAGAAATTCCTTAAGCCTCTCTTGAATGGCAGGAATGTCTCCAGCTTGTCACTTTGAATTCATTCACTACACAGGTTCAGCATCTCGGAGAATAATGCTGCCAAACTAGCTGAAGAACTGAAATATTTGTGAGGATACATAATACCCAAAGATTACTTTAAGCAGATCTAAGTTTTCACATTTAAAATTTAACGCCTGTCAAAGGTGTCAGCAGAGGCTCCCCCAGGCCTCCCCCAACTCCTCCACCTTCCAGCGCCGTGTTGGCTCCGGGCACTATTTCTGCCAAATTAAGCCATGGACTCAACAAACACAACTGCAACCAGCACTTACCTTCATGTATCCTTGGCTCACCCAGGAAAGAGGAATAAGGTGGCTTTTAAATTCATGTTGACTGAAAAAGGACTTAGTACAAGCTGTTAAAAACTGTTAGCTGGTGGGCTCTGGAACCTCATCAATGCTTTTAATACCCTCAACTATGGGCATCTACAAATCTTTAGGAAGATTAACTCATCTTCTGCAGGTCCAAAACAGCCACTGACATGTGGTGAACCACCATTTTCCCAAGGTCTGGTAACTCAGCCAGCAGATAATATGTCTAGACCGTAAAAAAAAATAGTGCTTTGAAGCTGTAACAGACCAAACTCAGAGAGCTCTCCTTAATTTTGTGGATGTTTCCATGCCAGTGGGAAGGCAGTAAATCCTTAAGACCACCAACTAGCATATAAACACCAAGAATTTCTAAAAAGGGGTAAGAGCTTGGACCTCCAGATGCCTATATCATTTTGTGTGAATACATCCTGATTTCTCTGTGCCAAAATTGTTATTTCAAACTACCAGGTAACTAATGTGAACTTCCAGGGCAAGAGCTCTAAGATTAAGAGCAGTTTCTCAGCTATCTTCTCACTCTGCTTACAGCATTCTTTGCCCAAGAAATGCCCTATCCACCCCATGAGGACAATTCAGCAGCAGCACAGTTTGTCTCACAACTTTGGGAGCTGCATTTTGTGTCACAGGGACCACAGCTAAAGAATTAAGATGGAAAGATCAAATACCTTCATCCGCAAGACATTTCTCTCAAGAGCAAAGCAACACATTTGCATCCGTAAGAAAAGGACATTTGGGACGAAGGGTGAAAACAGTGTTTTGCACTAGCAGTCAAGCACTCAGATACTTGTACACCAAAGTATGTTGCCCCTTTGAATTCCATGCATTTTTAATGTCTAATATCCTACATGTTAAGCAACAGTTTACATTTTACCTCTATTACTGACCACAGACCTCAAGCACCAGTGCTTGTTTTGGAATAGCTTTCAACCCACTGAGCAAGCAAAAGTTTTAAGGCCTTTTACTTACATGAAGGCTTAAGAGATAAGGCAGAGTTTAGTGGCTTTGTAGTTAAATGCAAGTTTTTCTTTACCAAGAATTTGCTGAAGGCTTAAGGTACATATACCAGAGTCACTAAGTGTAAGTAACCTTAGTTTAAATGTTGTGTCTGTAGCTTAACAAGACTCAGCCTGACAAATCACTTAGGTCTAAGTTCTTGATGGCAAATACACACCATGCTTACCTAACATACCTGCATACAGCTATCTGCCATTGTCAGGTAAGATTAAATTAACTTTTAATCAGATAAGTGTGTCCACAAACACGTATTTGCTGGAGCAGGTGCTACTACACATTCATCTTGGCATCCCATTGTTCCTGTTCCTCAGAACTGTGAGATAAGTGCCCTATAGAATGAAGTTTTATGGTAATTATTACACCAAGAACACTATTGCCAACTGCTGAGCCTTGCCTTCGAGGCAGGGCTGCATCACCTCCACAGGTCACTCTCTGGAATAAGCACACTGCAAAAGGACTAGGAGGAGGTATTTTTTTTGATATATGTCTGTAGTCATTAATATCAATCCGAAGACATGCCTGGCATTTCAAAAATGAAGAAATACAAGGTATCTGAGCAAAGAGCTTATCGTGGTGGCGCATTTAAAATCTGAATGAATAACAACACAAGGGTGGAGAAGGGAGGCCAGGCTGGTTGCCTGCACTCTTCCAAGCAGTACAGCATTGCTGTTCCCTCAGGAAGAGCTGTTTTAAGGGGAAAGATCAGCACAAGCTGCAGCAACGGGATGGCAATGAGCAAGAGGAAAATGGATCTGCTCCGGTTATCAGCAGTGATCAGGCCACAATACTGCCGTGAGATGGGAAAAAGTTCTTGGCATAACAATGCAAGAGAGGAACTAGTAAACAGTATCTGGCTCTAGGCTTTGAAAAGAAGAGGTTGCACCTTGTTAAGGACAAAAAAGAAAGGCCACAATAACAAGAAGTAGCAGTAAAGAGCATCAATTCTAGCACCAAAAGAGCAGATAACACCTACCATGAAGACACCAACCCAGGCAGTGTAGCAGGGGAATCCAAATTGGGTCCTTAGTGGCAGGTAACTTTTTAAGTATCCAACATATTATAAACATTGTTATATGCAAAATAAAACTATTAACAATCCCTTAATTACTAATATTAAAAATATTTTTGTAGCCTGTATTTCCACACCTGTTTTTATACATATAAATATGTATGTATAATATATACATGTGTATTTGGGTGTGAACTGCCTTGTCAGCAAGAGCAGGAGTAAGCCCAGGTACAGATTCTACATCCAAGGAGGAGAGATCTCACATTGCAGATCACCAAAGCAGGACTCGCCTTGTCCAGATCCCCTGCAGCAGGGGAACTGTTTTCCTACGCCCCAGAAAAAAGGTAAAAGGGGATGTTACCACCCTGAAATGGATGTGTTACATCATTTGCTGCTCAGGAGACCTACGTTTACCTTATCACCTCCACGTATTTATGCAGTGTTCAAGACATCTGCACCACTGCAGGTTCTCACTCCAGCTCTTGAGGCTGTCTTTGTAGCAGCAGCAGTCTCAGGCAAGCATCTCCCACCTGTGCTGTGAAGCTACATTCTTAAAACCCCCATGGCAGACAAAGAAGGAGGAAAAGATAGGCAAATTCCATACTGTGGCATTCATTTGGTGTAACAGTGCTCAGGAGGAAGGGGAGTACAGCAACTGCACGCTTGGAAATGTTCACATCCAGCAGCAGGGACAGGAACACACAACACATCCACAGTTCAGGTTCCATCAACCAGTGACCTGGTGCATCACATTAAAAACTCAACAGTAAGTGTCACATCCACACACCAACTGAGAGACGTCACCAAGTAACATGGAAGGGCAGAGGGAAGAAATGTTCACCCTCAATTCTCCACTTTTCATCTGCTTAGTGAGACATGCAGAGGGTTGGATGTCAGCTGCCCACCAGGAATGTTTTCAATCCTACAAGAACTGGTCATATTTTCACTGGAACTGATTTGCAATTCTGTGGGCTGATGCTGGCCCTGAACCTCCTTTGCTGCCTCCTGAGGATGCTCCTGTGCTGCTTCTCCCATGGAGGACACAAGCGTGCTCACTCCAATTACAGCTCCTGCAATGCCACATCATGTTTTAGGTAGGCAGGTCCAAAGTACTTAGGGGATTGTGTCATGCTTGATCTGAACAGTAATCTTGACCCAGAAATTGTACAAAGCAATACAAACCACACAGTATATTCAATTTCCACAATGTCTCTCCATGAGTAGCCAGATGAGTCCCTATTCCTCTGAATTTCTGCAGTAAGTTCGCTTTCTGGATCACTGCAAATTCTGTAAATATAGCAACTTTGAGACAAGTAGTTTTATTTTAAAAAAGTAAAACACAGCAACCTTCAAAGGCAAACCTTAATCAACATCTTGGGTCTGACTACTTCTATCAGCAGAACTTCTCAAAGACTCCCAAAAAACAAGTAGAGGATTTTTCATCCTTGCCTGTGGGAATAAAGCCTGATGGCTGGTAATTTAAGCCTTTAAAATCAATCCTTGTGGTTTTTCCCCTGGATCTTTTAGATATTTTAGATGAAGGAAAATCCTTTTTCTTTTGTGGTTCTTAAAAGCATGTAAAGGATGATGAGCCCTAAACCCAAACTGCTACAGTGTCGCTTTGGTGAAGATGCCAGAGGATCAGTACATAAAACTCCGAACATACAAGTCAGCTTTTTTGCCTGCTGAACAGTAAAATCCTAAAATCAGCTGCCTGGACTGACACAGAAGACTGAAAATTATCCTTTACATGAGGCCAGGTTATCATTGCCTATCAGAAATGCAGAGTTGTCTTGCTGCTGCCAGGAACTCAGGAGATGGAAGACCACTCACTTTACAAGAATCCTGAAAGTTGCTTGGTAGGAAAGGAGGCATAAAAGATATGAAAAGCAGAAACCAGCAACTCTATCACATCAGTTGGAGATGTTCCCTAAATAATTGTCAACAAGCAGCTGACACAACTACAGAAGAAACACTAATTCAGTGATATCAAGTGGAAACACATGAACAGATCCAAGCAGCTCTGGGGAAGCTGATTGACAGACCAGCCTCACTACAGATCATGAGCATATTCTCTAAAGGCTGGGGATTTTACCACCTTAAACAAATTTATCTCCACAAAGTATGGGATTAATAGAAATAGTGTTTTGCAAATAGACTACTGGGAAGCTACAGGACTAAGGTACCATCAGGCCTCAGTGCCTGCAGGCAGGGATCTGATGCACAACCTCCTCAAATCCTGGGCTAACCCTGCCTTCAAAAATGCAGCAACCAGCTCCCAAAGACCAGCTCTGGAACACTGAAGTTCAGATCTGCTCCAACAGGTAAGAACTTCAACTAAACAAGAGCATAACTTCAACCACCACCAAGAAAAAGAGCAGCTTCTTAACACCCATTAAGTATACAAAACTAAAATACACTGGGATGGAAGAAGAAGTATGAAGACAACTTAAGAGGAACTTTTTCTGAAGAAGTTAATCTTTTTAAATAAAAACATAAGCTTACTTTGTACCTCAGGAACAGATCCAACCTTGATAGGACTTGGAACTCTTCAAATGATCAACTTTTAAGTTACATATTCTTATCTCCACGGCAGAGCAAGAAGCTGAATTGCAGCAGAAGGGAAAGAAGGAAAGAATCCCTGGTGACATCTATCTGTCAATTTGGCCCTTAACTACCAACAGGAGATGGATGAGAAGGTGCTACTCCCAGTTCATCTCTTAATTAGACTGTACAAAGCAATGCAAAATTTGAATTCCAACAGGTCATTTTCTGCCTTGCCAAGGTACATTACTTGGTAGAGAAGTGATGCAATAAGAAGTCATTACTCAAGAAAATGAAATCCTATTTATTCACATGGCCTTGAGCATACTAAGTTATGCAATTTGGAGATTCCTATGCAATGTGACATAGATTTGTACGTATTTCTCTTTCTGTATTGTTTCTAAATTAACATCTTGAAAACAAATATAAAATCCAAGCTCATTAACACATTTGGCTTCTTTTTAAACTAGTCATTCTGAATTACCAGCCTCAGATATGCAAGTATTATTTTCCTTCTCACACTCTGAGATATGGGTGAAAGGGCAAGTCATACAATACAAATAAAACCACAAAACTATGACAAATTCAACAGGCTTAGAGTGGGGTTTCTTGATGCAAAGTTCCAAAATAAACAACAACAAAACCAGATAATACATTTGGTCTTTTTTGTTAAGTAATACTGAAAAAGACTGCTTTTAAACAAAGTTGCTTTGCAGATTGAAAGTGTAAAAATCCCCTTATTGTCTATCTCATTCTTTAAGGTCACTAAATCCAGACCATATGGATAATAAAGTTACCAACTTAGTTCCCTATTTATCTAATTAAAACTTCTGTACAGCTCATATGGAAAATTTGTCTACAGCTAAAAAACAACTGAAGTGTAAAAAGCAGCTGCAGGGAAATGATGTCACTGCAGGCAGAGCTGCCTGTCAGCACACTGGCACCAGGAAGATCCCGAGTTATTGTTAATCTCAGCTTTTGAGCCAAGTATCCTATTTGGAAAAACAAAAAAAACCCCAAAACAATCCTCAATCCCCTCAACAAAAAAACAAAACAAAAAAAACCCAAACAAAACAACAATAACAACAAAACATCAAACAGAATTATATGGACTTTTTAGCCAAATCTGTTCTCTGGAGCATCAGTGATAAATTTTCAGGAAGATACCACTTCAAGACTGGTAACTTTGTACCAATTTTTTTTTTTATATAACTGGTCTACTTTTACCAGTGAGGATAAAAGGACAAATCTTAAGATGAACGTTAAGATGTTTTCCCCCACTAAAAACACAAGCAGCAAAACTGTGCAAAGCAGACTCTCTCCTCCCACACACAGGGCCCAAGAGGATTTGTTTTTGATAATTCTGATTGTTACATATATAAAGGTAGGCAATGAGAAGGCAGACATTGTTTCGGTTCAGTAGGTAGCTCATATCTCCACAACCATCACCTTCAATACACAATTCTGCTGCCAATGGGTAGCTGTTGCCAGTAATAACTTTTATTTTACAAGACAGTTAAGGATACTTTCTCTTAATTTTTTGCTTCGCAGGGTCATGCACTCTGTTATTTGGGCCAAAGACAAATGCAGGAGAGGTGTTCTCCCTCTTTCCAGGAGATCCTTCTCCATCAGAATAGATACTACTTTTGGAATCCTGAAGGCCAAGGATTTAAGCCCTTCCTGTGAAGTTCCCTAGCAATGCTCTAGCAGGTTACAGCTCTGCATACAGACCTCTGACAAGCCAGTTCCCAGTAACGCCATTTGCAATAACTGAGCATCGCCCTCCACCTGCAGTGCCTTCTGTGCCTCAGAAATCAAAGGCTGCTTCCCTTCCTCTCTTACAAAAACAGGCATTTGCAAAATGTACAATAAAGACAACTGCTTCTTCAAGATACTACGCTCCTTCTTTACCAGCAAATATTGTCAGAAAACAAAGACTTCCCTATAAATTTTCACAGAAGTTTAAAAGATACCCTAAAATTCACATTGTAACATACTAGGATGAAAGGAGGTAAAAACCATAACATATGCTTATTTAACTAGGTGCATTACAAACAAAATACTATTTCACAGCACATACATATCTGCTGGATCTGAATGATAACTACGACATATCCTGGGAACAAGTTTAACTAATTGTTATACACAAATATTGTCACTAATGCACTAGTGTTAGACAAAACAGCTCTTCCCAAGCAATTTCAGCCTCCTTGCACATATTTCTATCCACATGCACACATGCTTTAAAGTATATCAGATTTAATTTTTAATGGAAATGTAGGTATATATATAAATCTAGAATTCAAAATTCAGCTGCTGCCTTTTTGCTACTAGATCACAGCCCAAACTGGAGTATGACCCCAGTGTCCCTGCTAAGTGTTAGCTTTGGTACTGACAACAGAATGCCATAATGCAGATTCAGTAAATACAATGACCCTATATTTTCCCCGTAAACCCATCCCACAGACTGCCTCAAAATCCTGAGCCTGCAATCTGTTTTAAAACTAAATCTTTGACTATGTATCATTGATATATAACAGGAACAGTCAAACTACAATGGTTTGCAACCAAACTCAATTAATTTACACGGTGAGAATACTCTCCCTGATTGGAAGTGGTTACTAAACATCAAACTGTAATAAAAAGATTCAGCACTAACACAGAGTAAACTCTTCAAAACTAGTGAAAATTGTATTTTCATGAAATATGTCAGCAAACTTCCCCAAAACATTTTTTGTTGCTTTACTTGCACTTTTCATGTCACTTCAGCCCACTTGAACTTAAGCAGTGCGTGAAATTATCTCTTTTCTTATAGCTGTTCACGTTTTTCCCGTAATTAGCAAGCTACATCCCTTTGACAGAGGGACACTAACAAGCTCCTACCGTTTCCAGTAGACAAGGGATCCAAAGCCACTAATAGCAAACAAGTCATTTAAACAAAAAAGGATTACAAAGACTCGTTGCAAGAGGCTGGAAACTCACCCATATTTCAGATTAAGGCTTTCTGAGGAGCTCTTTTGTAAAGAGTTTTGACTCCATCTTACAAAAATATTTCATTGTTTTCTTTTAAAAACCAAAGCATTGATTTGAATATCTACTAATAATTTCTCTTTTTTTGGAAAATAATTACATACTAGAAAGACTGAGAAGTGTTTTCCAAAGGGAAAACGATGGAAACATTTGTTTTGTAACAAAACCTCCCTCCGGATATCTTGAAGTTTAAAGAAAACAGAAAGTTATTAAAACTTTTTCAAGAAAGGTTTTCCATTCTTTGCTACCAGAACACCAAAATAACCTGCAAACCAAGCCGGAGCACAGCTTTATTTGCAAAATTTCATTGCCAAGAATCCCTGGAACCATGCAAATAAAGTACGTTCGGATGAGCGCGAGCTCCTGCGCGGAAAGGCAGAGCGTACCTTGAGGACCTCCATGGGCACCTGGGTGGCAGGGGGCAGGCTGGTGGGCACGCTCACGTTGATGGCAGGGGTCTGGCTCACGGGCACCCGCTGCTGCATGAACTGGGCTGCTTGCTGCTTCTGCTGCTGCTCCCGACGCTCCTGCTCCTGCATCTGCTCACGCATGAGCTGCTGTCGTAGCAGGATTCGTGAGGTCATGCTGGAGGAGCTTAAGGGAGGCTTGGAAGCGCCAGGATGCTCGGAATTGCTGTGGGAAGACCAGAGAAAGACAGTTTAGCTTCCACGAGCGGGATGGCGGCTCCAGCGGTCGGAGCCTGCGGAGTTAGAGCGGAGCGTGGGTGAGGATCCGCTGCACCGCGCAAGGGGGAATTTGAAGCCGACCTACTTCAGGTACTTAAGCGGCCACATTAGGCTGCCTTAACTTGACTGCAGCCAACCATTTCCAAACGCCAACATCCAGCTGTAAAGAGCTACTTGCTCTTTCGAATTTTGCACTAACCACCCACGAGAGAAACAAGTGCTTTTATAGATAGGGGCAGGCACTCATATTCCTTTTCTTAAAAAAAGTAATAAAGGGCTGTAGCCAGTCTAATGATACTGTAGATAATACTCCAGTTTAAAGATCTCGCATCAAAAATAAATGAAGTAAGTCTACCTCTCCCACAAAAATACAACATAACG
Organism: Pithys albifrons albifrons; assembly: GCF_047495875.1. Lineage (NCBI taxonomy): Eukaryota > Metazoa > Chordata > Aves > Passeriformes > Thamnophilidae > Pithys > Pithys albifrons. The sequence continues at coordinate 5,371,823 of NC_092460.1, forward strand.
AAGTTCACTTGTTTTCTGCAATATACCACCTTGGGGTTAGATATGCCAGAGATTACACTCTTCAGAGCTAGAAACCAGACCTCCACAAAAAAAACTCAACTCCCACTCCAGGCCCACCAGCATCGTCCAAGCACAGTGAGATACAAGAACAGGCAGAATAAACAACAGTAACAGCTTTACTCCAGTCATACTTTATAACGACCAACAGGCTGGCACACAGAACTGCTTTACCAACTAAGAACTACTTCTAAGCCATTGGCAAGCAGAGCATGGGACAGATCGCTGGACTTTGCCATGGACTGCAGGGACACCTTTTGAAGCAACTCATCCTTTCTTAGCCCTCAGAATTAAAATTCATTTCTGTAGCATCAGGCAGAATAATTAGAGTATGTAAATACCAAGCTGTACATTCTTCAAAGGAAGGATGTTGGATGTGGGTAAGAATACATGACTCAATATAAGAAAGAGCTACAGTGTGCATAATTCAGGATATTTGGTTTCACATTCTCAGTTGCCGTCAGCCCATGGAAGGACTGGGCTCATTAGGCTGTCACAATGCAGGGCCATGCCAGCAGTAACCCTCCCACTCTAGGAGGAGGCTACACTTGGAAACCCCACCTCTGGCTCCAGTGGTACCTGCAGGATGCTGGCAGCACACAGGGATCTGGGAGCCAGCATCCCTTCCAGGTCTTTTTCGGAAGCTGCGGGCACCGAGTGCTGCTTGTGCTTGGGCAACTGGAGCCAGTGCTGCTGGAAGTCTTCCAGTTTTGTTTAAGACTGATGCTGAACACAGATCAGGGTAGAAACAAAAAAAAAAAATGGAGAACCCACACTTACTGCCCCAAGAGATCAAACTCTGCTTTTCCAAAGCACGCATTTTGGGGTCAGGGAGGCAGGGGACCATCTTGCTATTTAAGACCTGTCAGGTTGAAACATTCACAGAGACACTGATCCTTTTGATAAAACAAGAGAAAACCTTTGTGGTGAAACTAATGCAGCTGCAGAATAATCGTACTAATTAGCTGCTCAAGACAAGTCATTGACTGTGATACTTGTAAAAAACACTCCCTTTTCAATTAAGGGCGAAGCATTCTCACATCTAACCCCAGCAGCTTGTTTTCTGGCTGCACATCTGAACCACTTTTGCATTTCCAAACTGAGAAGATATTTTATTTCCATGACTAGGATAGTTATAGACTAGTGGTCTCCCAATTTTTTGATTATGCATTCCTACCAGGAATGTTGGAACACGCACCCCCAATATATGTATGTTTATTTATGATTTATATACATGTATTACTGAAGCAATAATATTTTCTTTCTTCCCACCAATAACACTGCGCATCCCACTATGGATACCACTGTAATACAGGAAGAAAATAAGGCTGCTTTCAAGGAAGGATTCATTCTCCTCATGTTGAAAAAAGAGAATTACATATCATACTAAGCAGCATTCTCATTTGTGTGCTACTGGCATTTTTTACAGATACTTAATGCCGCAAAATTGGTAACCCAGCAGTTCCTCCCACCTTCTTTCATTTTGAACTGTTTCTCCGCCTACCAAAGCCAAGTGTGCTGGAAACCATCTCAGAAGAACATTACCATATACTAAAATTTTGGGGAATGCAAGGGAGAAGGAAGAAGGAATAATTTCCACAGCATCTCAAACAGTCCCTGCCAGGAACCTCATCTCACTCACACAATTTATTTTACCTGCTCACAACAACTGTCCTTCCAATTTCCTGCTGGTGATTCAGGATTCTACCGTTGATTGAAAATGGTCAAAAAAAGCTTCAAGTATGGTGTCTTTGAAAGAGACAACAGTCCCAGAAACTGCTCTTCTGCCAAATTTTTCCCCAAAGGGCAGAGACACTTTCAGGTTTTATTTCTTTTGCAATTCTGCTCAGGGTATAGAGGCACACAAGCCCTGAACACAGGCAGTGCTGGCAGGGCACCTGCTGCCAGATTGCTGCCCAACAATCATGGAATTGTTTAGGTTGGAAAAAATCTCCAAGATCCTCAAGTCCACCTGTTAACCCAGCACTGCCAAGTCTACCACTGAACTCTGTCCCCAAGAGCCACATCCACAGGTCTTTTAAACACCTTCTGGGAATGGTGACTCAACCACTTCCCTGGACAGCCTGTTCCAGTAGCTGGCAGTCCTTTCGGTGTAGAAATTCTTCCTAAAATTCAATCCAAATCTCCCTGGCACAACTTGAGGCCATCTCCTCTTATCCTATCCCTTGTTCCCTGGGAAAAAGAGATGGGCACACAACAATCACATCATCAATGCAGGTGAGTTCAAATAATGCTTCTTTCTGAGATAAAAGCTGCTTCACAACACCTGCCTGCCAACCTGACCAAAAGCTCCTGTCACAAGCACTGTGAAGGAATATGGACAAACAGATTTCCTATTATTTATTCCCCAGGGGGCTGTAAAGCTCCTCCTGTGGCCAGGGCAGTCTCACTACATCAGCACTTCTTCCACTCACCACAAGTAGCACTGCCCAAACATGGGAAATTGTTCAGAACTTCATGTATCATCCTCCAAGTCCATGCACAACACAGGTCGTCCTCCTGCCTGGCTTCCCTCCTCCACCATGTCTGTTCCTCTTGTCCAGCACAGAACGCTCCAAAGCGGAATGGAAAATGCTTTGGGTTTCATCACTGTGTACTCTCTACAGAGCAAACAGTAGGTTTGCCAGAAACTCACTTTTCCAATCAAAGAAGAGATTGAAAACTTGTTATTTCAAAGGCTTCATCCAGAGAATTTTGAAAATGCACCTTTTTAAAGCTTCTTGACCTCTTCGTGCTGCTGCACAGGCAGATCTCCTCCTGTGATCAAGCTCAGTGCCGTGTACCACAGTGCAACCCAGAACTGGACATGTGGATTCAAAACTCCCATCCATGAACTGATTCACCCCCAGATCATGTAGAGGTGGTAACAAAGCCCACACACAGAGCTGATACACGATGTGATTTAGATACTTCCTGCAAACAGTTTATGGAAACCATCTAATTGCAATAAATGAAACCGACTCATCCCTTTAATTGACATATGATTAAACCAGTTATCCATTAGCAGTCTAATAAGCACAGTGTAATACAGACTGGGAGTTATTAGTTATGTGTCATGTGCCGATCCAATTAATCATGAAGTGATAACATTTTATTAAATAAGTTTAAATGACATACCCTTTGAACAGATGCCTGGGAAATGTTAGTTACTGCACATATGAGTTATAATGCAGGTGGTTGTTGCATAACAAAAGGCAACTGATCACATTAAAATCAAGCCTGATTTTGTTGCCATCTGACTCCAGAGATTATAGAGACCATACCTCTTAGATCCTAATCTACCTTCCCAGATCTGTACTGATTATTTTATCTGTCTCCTTGGGCAACAAGACAAAATCATCTTTTGTTGGCCAGTTTTGTTTTCAGATTCTAATAAATTGATCAAACAAGTTCTTTGGCTCATATGAATTACTTAAATGAGTTATCTGGTTTCAGAGTATTATTTTGCAACATGTACGTACTTCTTAAGAAACTTCTCTGGTGATTCTGAAGTGGAAAAATGTTTAATTCAACGTTACTTTTTAATTACTGTTTTAAAAAAATTAAAAATTTAAGAAAAAAAGAAAAGCCTAAGGTTTCTTAGACAAATTACAATAATTGAAAGCACAGGGCAACTCCTCAAAACCCAAGCTTCCTCAGAAATGAACAAGAGTCAAATAAAAAAGTAAAAAAAAAAGCCTTCAAAGTCACTTGCATTGGGCAGGATGGACTACTCTGCTTTAAACAGAAATGGCACTCAAGAGGGAGGCTGCTGCTCTCCTCCATTCATGCCAACTGTTTATTAATGGGTTAGTCCACAGAGAAATCAGCCAAGAAAAGCAGATTTAGCACCTCAAGAAATCCACTGAGCTGCACCAGATCTCAGAGGTAAGAAATAACATGGGATTTAAGCCTTTGTGTTTATTTTTTACTCTTATTTCATTCATAATTATTTATAGAGAAAAGAAAGACATCCACATTTAAGTATCCAACACTAGCATAAAACAATCTTGATTTTTACAAGCAAATGTGAGGTTTCCAATGCTACAACTCAAATACTTCGCTGGACCTAGTTCCACAACCACTAGAGTTTCCTCAAAAATAAAGTTGATTTGTACAAATTCTATTTTCAGTCTTTCTACCAAATAGTAAAAACTCAATAAACTTTTTGTTCCCTGTACTATATATGTGGCTGAAGCAAAAACACTTGTAGCAGCATCTAACCTGCCATCCAGCACCACTGTGTGCCTCAAAGAGGGATGACAGAAAAGGGAAGAATACTACAATAAAAAAATAAATGCAAGGAGGACCCAGGTTGCACACAATACCACCAGCACCCCACTAAAAAGTCTAATACAAAATGCAAAAAGTCCACAACAAAAATACATAATCCCTTCTCCCCCATCTTCAGCCAAGGCAAGGGATTCCAACTACTACAGCATTTTCCCTGGAGCACTTTGTACTTCATTCCTAACATTTAATAATTGATTGTGGGTTACAGCGACGCTGCAGTCATCGTGCCAACTGCCTGGCGCTGCTTGAAGTACCAAGCCCAAGACCTGGCACTTTTGTGTGTCCTGACTTGCCAAGGACAGAGCAGTTACAAAAACGGTGTAGAGACCTTTGTCAGCCTTTATAATAAAACCAGAACTACATTTTGGGCTTCTGCATGAAAGGTTTCTGCACTTGAAGGTTACATGTTTAAAGAGACAGGCTGTTTGTTGCTGTATCTGCCCCTTCATCAGAGTAAATGTTTTCTGTCCTTGCAGTGCTTTTATATTCTGACCTGCACCAGCTCAGAGCTGCTCTCCTGCAGCTCCACTGCTTATCCTGCACCATAGACTGCACCCACAGAACAGCTCACAGCCCAAAAGGCATCTACCTATACATCCATCCATCTCCCTAAATGCACTGGGTACACCTGGTTGGGTGGGAAGGAATGAAAAACCCTGCAACATCCACCATGCAGACCTACTACCAACAAGGTAAGGGCTGAATTTCAATTCAGTTAATGCAGTGGACACACTTGCTTTGGAAAAGCACCCAAAACCACACACACAAAACCCCTTCAACAAAACCCAACCCCACAAACAAAAATATTTAATCCTCAGCTAAGATTTTTTTAAGTTGTTGTACACCATTTAGTAGTTTTCCATTTTTTTCCCTGTTTTTAAAACACACCTTCACAAGCTGCTGAACATAATGCTTTCTGAACTTAATGAAAACCTCTCTCATGACCCAGGAGCACTCAGTAAATAATTATTAAGCTCTGGAGGTGGCTTTTGCATGAGTGTTGACTTAATAAAATGCCGTAAGTTGATCTGCTTGAATGCCCATTTACTTGGGGACACAGCTTGCAGTATAGCCTGGAAAGCCTGATTACAACCAGATTAAGGAACAAGGTAAAATTAGGAGGTTCAATCCAGAATCTGCAAAGGTCACATTTTACAATCCTTTACTACCATTTCTGTTAAAAGGGAAGTAAATAATTGCAAACCTACAATATCCTGATAGACTTCCATTTAATAATTGTTATAATGCACCAAATCATTTTACACCTAAACCAAACACCCATTAGCACAAATGTCTGTGTATGCCATGAAGTTTCAAAAGGAGAGATATTTATATGCATATTTAATTATTTCTCTTTTAAACACCGAATATTTTACAAGTCTTCCCCTGTTAAAAGTCCCCATGCTCTCTCAGCTGGTCAGCCCCAGAGCTGTGGCTCTGCAGGAGACAGTGGCCAGTTCCCAAGCATGGTTATGTTTAACTCCCAGAACAACCTCCACCACAGCAAATCAATCACACAATAATCTGCTCACGGTGCCGTCACCCGGGAGAGCGTCACTCACAGACAGAAGCTGTCAAAGGAGCAGGGCATGAGCATCTGAACTCCAACAGCTTCCATCTTTCCCCCCAATTTTGTTTCCAAGGGCTTTTGCTGAGCACCCTCGGGTGAAAGTCAAGCGGCGTCCAGGCTGGCTGTGTCTCTAGGGGAGGCTCCAGATAAGGACCTGGCAACTCCAATCCCCACGGAGCAGCAACACGGGCAGCGGCTCCCAGCACTGCAGACCTGTGCAATCCAGCACCTACCGAGGAGAAAAGAAGGGGGGGTTGAGGCAGCCACGCACAAGGTCTTTGTATGGCATGCAAGGACTCCAAAACACCCCATAAGTTTGGAGTCAATACCTGGTTACACCCTGTCTCACCTGCATGAGAGGACTGCACAGCGTGGTGATGGGGACGGCCCGGAGCAAGGCGTGGGTCCACAGCAAGCAGAGATAAAAAGCACTACCGTGGGGCTGAGTGTGAATCCCCAGAGCTGTGCCCAGGCAGCTGTACCACCCTCACCGTCCGACAGGACTGGCAGAAGTGGAAGACAAGGGCTGGCATTGAAAGCACTTCTCCCATTCATTAATTAAAAGGGGTGTGATCAGGCCATTAACACCATCAGAGGAGTGGATAAGGTGCTGTTTTCTCACGATCTTTATCACCAACAAGACGAAGGAAAAGGGTGGGTGCAAGACAAATTTGTTTTCTGGGATACAATTCCTTTACATTCAAGGCTCAACTCGGTGAGCCTCTACTTGGGAACCACTGGACACGCATCTCAACAGAGCAGGATGTGCATCTATAATGGTATGCAAAGTATTGTGCCAGTGTACACATTGTTTCCCCAGTTTTACCTCTGCTCAAACAGGCTGAAACCTTCAAGCAGAAAAGGACCAGGCAGGTGAACACATACACACACACAAATACCTCAAACACCCAAAAATGTTCCATGAAGGGTTAAAGGAATTTAAAATCTCACTGACTGTGTTAACCAATATTGGTTATATGCTCTTCCAACTTCCAAAAGCATCACAAATTTAGAGATGATGTTACAGAAAAGAAAAAAAAAGAAAAAGAGAAAAAAGGCATGAGGCAGGTTTGTCTTTCACTTTAAAGTCTGACCTTGTCAAAGACCTTTTGAACCGTTTTTCAGACACCACATCTATGCGTACTTCCCTCTCTAAAAGGCTCTACACAAATATGCAAAACAAAAAACCAGATAGCTAAAACAACCAAGAGGTGATAAAAGAAAAACCGAGGAGATAACTCTCCACTAACAATGTCTGCAGGTTTTGATTTTGTAAAACAGAATTTACTTTCTTATACCTGGGTAAACAGAGACGATAACACAGTCGCTGAGAGGGAAGATGACGTATGATTACTGCACTTTTTGATACTTTACTACGGCGTGCCCAGGTGTGACTCCACAACGGCTTTCCATCATATCTTGATTTAGAAACTATCTATCACCTCCATAGTCAGACAGCAAGTTTATTGCTAGAGACAGTCCTGCAGAAAACAAGACTCAGCCATGTCGTGTTCACAGACTGAACCCATAATTCACATGCTCAGATACTCTTCCAGCTGAAAAGCTACCATGCTCCTCAAGTCTTGCTAAGACCCAGCAAATCCCAGCCTAAACCCTTCCACTCAACCAAAGTTTTCTGCTTATTGACTCCACTGTTACAGCACTATTCAAAAGAGGATGAGGCAGCTCGAAGCCTCATCTCGCGCAGTGACATCCTCGCTCTGGTATGCTGAGCAAACGGGATCTTAAGGAGCAAAAGGGAAAGTGTTTATGGAAGATTTGCTTTAAATGATTAAGAACCCTGAACAGTCATGATGAAAACCACACAGTGAATTCAGTGCTTGGTGTGTGATCGGTCAGTGTCATCAGCATGTAGGACTTGCTTCTTCCAGCAAAAACTACATGCATGGAAACAAACAACCCCTAAGTCATTACTTCAATAACTCTAACATAAAATAATCTTGGATAAGTATCTCATTTCCATCTCCAGCCACAGCACTAGCTGTTCATTACAGGACCTGATCAGATCAGCAAGTATCTTTAGTAACTTTTCTTTCTAACAAAGCAACTCTCCTGACTGCAGAAACCAACTCCTCAGTGTCCACGTGCTTGAAACAAACTTCAGTTTTAGAGTCCTTAAGCGACGCTTATAGTTCTTTTACACTTTTGTCTATTTGTGAAAATGTTATTGGGACAAAGAGGATCATGTGACTGAATGACTGGAGGGGAGGGAAAAGCCTTTGTTCAGCAACAAGTTACTTTACCAACCATTTAGATAGTTACACTGCAATTACGATTTGCAATAGCAGGACAGATGTGCCAGACTTGCTGCCTTGGGTTTTCACAGCATAGACAGGAAGGTGGAATAAGCTCCAGCTGTTCATGTAAGAAAGCATTCATGATATTTACAAATATGCTAATTCCAGCCAACCAAAAGGGAGGAATTGCCCGACAGCAAACAACTATAGACCAGACAGCCTTCAGTTCCCTTGCTTAGGCCATTCAATGCCACTCACAACATCCCTGGCATGGGGTAATCCCAAACCAAGGCTCCTAGAGAAAGCAAACCCCTGCAGGTATCACTGCTATACACGGGATCCAGCAGCATCCTCAATACAGGCACATCCAGCAATAAGGTCCTTCTGTCTGCAAGTACCTCTCCCAAATCCCAAATTCAGGGATTTTGCAGGTTGTGTATGATTTCTGTGTGCTTACAACCTTTGGGTGTACACGGTGGGTCAGGATGGATGGGGTAGTGAGTGCAAGTGTTGGTTAAAGTGATCTCTTCACCCACTATTCAACAGCTGTAAATTCTATTTTAAATTCATCACATCTACATGAACTGCACTCTTTCACAGAAATATTTAGCATTGATTTAAAGGCTTCAGCAATGGAGAACTGCATCTCCAGAGTCTGTTCTGATAACTCCTTCTCCACCCCCATCAAAAAATTCTGCATCTTGTTTCTAACCAGAAACTGGTCACAAACACCAGTGAGAGGGAATGAGAATAATAATTACTTAAACTTGGGGAAACATGTAAATAAAAGAAATACCAAATTAAAAACATGACACAGAATGAAGTCTCATTCAAAGTAAAACCATGCAAGTAACATTTATACTTCTTGATTTCACAGTGTCAAAATATATAAAAAAAGATCCTCCTTAATCTATTTATAGGTCTTTTAACACCTCAAATAGAGCCCTGCTAATACACAGACTTAATTTAATTTTGCCATCACCCTTTTGCTCTGCATCTCTTATGTTGCATCTAAAAAAGCACAGGCTCCTGTGAAGAGGAGACATCAGGGAAAAAACTCAGAAACACCTTTATGCAACCAAATAAAATCTCAAAAATTAATGCTGCAGCATTTCTAGAAAAGGGAATTTTTTTCAAGTAAAACTGTTCAGCATGGTGCATGTTTTGCACAGTCCAGTGACAACTAAGTGAGCCATGCTGTCCATGTTGCTTGCTGCAGGAACACCACTTCTTATTTTTCCAAATACCCTTGGTTTATTTTTCAAAAAAAGCAGCCAACTCAAAACTATTTACAAGTCTTTTTGTTAGACCCTCTTAATCTGTTCTGCTCTGCCAGAAGCACAGCACTTGAATGGCTATTTCTGTTCAAAGCTATATTTGTTGTGGAACTACTGCAAACTCCTGAATCATGTAAACAGAGGCAAGAGCCAAAAAATGTTTCACTGGACTTGAAGTTCACATCTGCCTTAGTTACTAGGGAAAAAAAATAAAGGCAGGCTCTTAGCTTATAACCAATAAATCCTGCAAAGACTACAGTTAATCATGAATTCCTGCAACAGGGTTTTGTTTAATCTGGTTTATTTAGCATTTGTGACCTTGGCAAAGTACCTGCGGGAGCACCCACCATTGCTGTGGAAGAGCAAGTCACACCTTGTGTTATTTTAGGCCACAGCAGACGACTGTACAGTGCTACATTAGTCAACCAGGTTTATAAACATGCAGCAAAGTCACCTGGAAATGATGTACAGTTCCAGACTTGCTGGAGCCCAGCAGCCAATTGCACTGCTGTCCCTAAAAAGCCGTATTGTCACGGCTCAGTCTGGACTCCGCAGCTGCTGCACGTTTCTGCAAAACAAAAGCTTGGCAAACATGCTGCTGGGAGCAAAGTGACCCTGCCATTTCTTCAGGTTCAGAGACATTAGTGCTAGAAACCATGCCCTCACCTCAACATACCCATTTGGATGAAAAGCTCACCTTCTCCTCACTCACCTTCCTCTATTCCTCATGATCCTCCTCCAGCAAGAACAATCCCCAATATTCTCAACACGCTGGAAACAGGAAGAAGACCCAGTATTCCCAACATGGTGGAAACTATGAAAAGCCCTAAAACAATCAAAGCCCACACAGCTGTTTGATCCCACCTTCCCACAGATTTCAATCAGCTTCAAGCCAGGACAAATTCTGCACAGTGGTCTTTGGCACTGAACTGTAGAAGAGGGACTACAGGTACAATGACAAGCAGTTTATTTTTGGATAAGAATGGGACAATATAGTGAATAAGACACTGAAATATTTACACATAACACACTGGAAATATTTTTCTCATTCATCTAGAGAGGCTGCTGCAAACCCACATCAGGAACTGCAATTAGTTTTCCAAGTATTCAGGCGTGGGGAAATAATCTGTTTTTTGCAACCTCAATATAATTTATTATTGTCTTGTTTTTAAAAGCAGATAATAAAATGTCTTATCCATTTATATTTGCATTATCTATTTTACTGTAGTTTAAGACTGTACATATCAGTCGGGGTCAAAAGATATTCTACCTTAAAAGTGTTAACCTTATACATCATTATACTTCTGTGTCTTCTTTTCACAGAGCTGCAATCTAGCTATTGAATTCCTAATCTTAATAGAAGGACATATATTTAATTTTGCCTTAAACTGACATTACACACTACTTAAAGTTGCATTAAAGCCAGTATTACCCTGTACACACTCCAGAGCACCAAAAATGAACATCAGCTGTCAGATGCCAGAATTATTCAATTAACACACAGTCAAAGCATTTGCAATCCTATTCACAAGTTACCAAAAAAACCCCAAGACAAAAACACCAAAAATCAACCCCCATGCCTAGGCTAGGGAAAACCAGCTTCTGTAGGATTTCTCATTTGGCAAACATCCAGATGTCTCCCTTTCCACACTAGATGGAGCTTTGTCCCCTGCTTCCCCAGCCATCTGGCACTGCCCTCAGCTGGGATAAAAAGGGTAAAGAGGCAAAGGGTGAAACACCACACCGTCACCCCAAATAAAGAGCCTGCATACAGCAGCTTTGGGAACAGCATGGTACCAGCGAGGACTGGGCTCTCACAGTGCTCTTCCTGCTTCCCTCCCACCCCAGTCACCTCAACTTTGAGCACTGTTTTGTCATTTTCAAACAATCAAAGATTTCAACAGCTCCAAACCCCAAACCATGCTGAGCTCCTACCAGTTATGGCCACAAGGCACTGCCTTGAGCTCACACCACATCCAAATTACACTTCTTTTCCTCCCCTTAAACAGGGACAGCATTTAAGCTTATTACCAGATAACACACCTGAATTGCTCACTGGCTTTCCTGGTTCCCTCTTCATATTCCCAGTTATTTTCTTTCAAAACAAGCTCTTCAGTGTCCTCTCTAGTAACCTGAAACATCTATACTGAATGCCTCTACTCAGGCTCCAGCCTTGGATCCACTGACACTTCGGGGAAACAACTCATGGATAAAATTTCCCTTAACTTGTGTCTGCTGGATTTGGTCTGTATTGTTTCAGATCACAGGTCAGGAGAAACAGCTCATCCTTCTGGTGAGCTGCCACAACTCCATTAGGATCTTTCAAAGCACAACAGGATATGGTCCATCACTGGTATTTCTATGATGAATTTAAACTCAATGGGACAGAAGAGCCCAGGGGATGAGTCACTCCCAATGTCACAAGTGGCCAGTACTGTAGAGCACAAAAAGCAGCAGCCTCAGGCTGTATCAAACAAGGCAATGTCACAGAGGATGGAGAAGCACCAGTGTCCATAGTGCAAAATGTCTGTGTACCTTGTGGGCAAGGGCTCCTGCTTGGGCAACTCACTCAAGAACAAGGAGCTAAAATTGAGAGTATAAGGGAAATGAGCCCACTTTATAGTGGGAAGCTAAAGAAAAGTTTGGAGGTTGACAAGGATGAGTGTTGCTATCTATAAATACAGCTGAGAAACAAACACCCAGGAGAGAACAACCCTGGCACATCACCAAGTGATATAAACCAGCCATGAACAAGATTAAATTGGTATCAAAGTCTCATTCTGAGAAGTCCAGACCTGAAACCGTTTCCAGCTGGAGGACTGGTGAAGGAACAATGTGCTCCCTTTCAAATAAAGGCTGGTTGCCTAATCAAAGTAGGTCACTGTGGAATGAAGCAGCCAGTGAAGAATTACAGGACACAAAATCACAGAATCAATTAAGTTGGAAAAGACTGAGTCCAACCGGTGACCGATGAACACCTTCAACTAGATCAGAGCACTGACTGCCACGTTCAGTGGTTCCTTGAACACAGAAGGTTCCCTGCAGCCAAAGGCTCCAATGGGACAGATGCAGGACAAGGCAAACTCTTTGGCAGAGCATATGGGTCTGAAGTAGTGCTGTATATTGCACACAACAGGAGCTGTTGCCTTCCCAAACACCAGCAGGGCCAAATGAAATCCTACTAGAAGGTGAACAGGCTGGCTTGAACAGCCTTCTCAGCAGGTCACCCCACAACAAAGATGCTCTTCTAGAGCTACCAGCCCACCAGGACCCTGATGAAACATTGTTCTTACCAACCTGGTACCCTGGATCAGCTGGAAAGAGATACTTTTATCAGCAGTCATCATGCTGCAATTTCTTCGAAGTCCTCTCTTCCCCCTCTCCCCCACCTTCAGGAATGCTGTTGCCTGCATCCTCTCCCACATCAGCCCAGCTGAGTGAGTCAGAGTTCAGAAGGGTTGAACTGAAAAAGTAAATAATACCTCAAAAATGAAACTTCTACTTTCTAACTAATTTAGAAATAACTTGAGTGAGTGTCTGTGTCACTGCTTTGCAAATAAGGGACTACAGTTTAGCTAACCCTACCTTTTGTGTCTGGCTGCCACACTCTTCCCCAGATTTTTGCACTGAAACATTCAGAGAGCAGAGGGGTACAGCACCTCCTTAACTTGGGGCAGTTACATGTTCAAATGGAATAAGTCAATGGGCAAGATTAACTTCAATACTAAGACTGAAAATAAGCTCTAAAAGAAGGTCATTTTTATCATGCAAAAGTTCCTCCAAGTCAGTATTTCTTAAATAGACAAAAACTCCCATCAAGTGGTACAAATAACTGACATAACAGCACAGAAATAAAGCTAGAGTTAGAAAACTGTGGGAGCAGGTGATGAAAAGGAAAAGCTGTTCCTCATTCACATCAGACTGATCAGCCTCAGTCCCCATTTTCCTCTATTGACCACACCATGTTTTTCAGTTTAACTGGTCCACAGAGTCAGTGTCAAGAAGGTTTGGCTAAATCAAATATTCCAGTGGGTCACCGGCATTGAAAAAAAATTGTTTCTTTATTCAGTCAAGGAACAAAATCAAAAGAGGAAAATAAAGGGCACAACTACCATATGTTCTTGTCCTGAAAGGTATGCCCTGGTTCCCAGGCAATGGCTCCTTGATCAGCCTGGAGATACCTTTACCAGTCCAGACTGGACAGTCAAAATTGGTCAGTCAATTTAAGTATTTTATTCAGGTCAAGATGGTTATAACATGCTTACAACCTACAGCAAACTTTGATAGAAAAAGAAAATCCGCATTCCCTTCCAGGGACTTTGCTTTGCACGGAAAACTAAGCCAATTTACCTTCAAGAGTCTTAACACGACACCTTCATCTGCCCACCACTTTCTGCCATCCTGGAAAGCTGTAGCTCTCATGTTTTGAACTACAAGGTTACATGGGCTGATCTGCAGAAACTCACCTGCCCTTCCTCTCCCAGTGGAAAACTGAAAACCCAAGGATTTGGGGTTCCCCCCAACACACACATAAACCCAAGAAATATCTACTACAAAAAGAGACAATTGAAAGTAGACAGTAGACAGAAGATGTGCAGAGCAAGAGGTTTCATTGAGAGCAGATTTAAGACGGATACCTTCCGAACTCAAGACAGTAGCTGGAAGGTCCATCAGCCACACATCACCAGACCAAAATGCCATCACACATAATGACTTTCAACACGAGGCTTTTGAGCAGAGCATCTTGGGGACACACAGCCTGGATGGCACAGACAGCAGCTGAAACCACACCTCTAAATCCCAGCATCCTCCATCCTCTGGAGCCAACAGACCCATGGCTTTCAATCTCCTACCCAGCACTGACAAGCAACACAAGACAAAACTGAAGGTGAACCTGCCAGGCTCTTGGAACACCTGCTCACATGTTTAGCACAGAACCACCTTTCAGTCCATTAAACAGCATGAAAACTCAAACCCTGGACACTCTGCAACTGTTCAACACCCTGGACATGCCATCCAAAATTTCCACTGAAGTTCAAAAGTGGAACAAACTGAAGACAGCTTCACTGATTATGTTATTTACAGCCTGGGAACAAAGAACTCCAGCCTCCAGTGCTCTTTTAATACAGTCTAATTTATCCTGAAAGAAGTAATAATTAAGTACACAAAACCAAAGTATGGAACCTGAAAAACACCCTCCTGTCTGGCAGAGTAAGTGCTTTCTAAGGACACTTACATTAGTTCATGCTGCTAAAATGGTTTAATAAAAATAATTGGGGAAAAGTAAATATGATCTTCAAAATACACAACAACGTTAAGCTGAAAATGTTACACTGAAAAAAAGCCAAAGCAGATCAAATGCATTAGTATATTCTTGTGATTAAGTCCATACTCAAGTTGTTTGAAACTGAAGTCCTTAATATCTGAATAATTATGTATGACTTTTTAAAAATCTAACAAGTGTTTAGTACTATTAAAACCGCAGCACATTAAATCTTTCCAGACTGGGATTCAAAAATTCACTAACACAAGAGGAAAAAAGCCTTAGGCAAAAGAAAATTATCAGACTTCACCACCCATCCCACCACATGCCTCTGCAGCACCAACATCAGGTAAACTGGGGATTGCAAAGTCAGCCAGAATAATGTAGTTCCCAGGCCAAACAGTTTTGGGCTTTGGCTTTTTAAATAGATCCAAGAGCTCAGTATTACAGTGGTCCAGAACAGAAAATGCAGAGCAAATATTAACAAGTGCCAAGAGGGAAGCACTTGAGACTGACACAACAAACAGCCTGACAGTTACTGCTTCAGGTAAGGTGTATCCCTCCTTAGCTAAGGACAACCTCAATATTCTGCCATTAGAAATGGAAAGCAATAAAAGGCTACTGTGATTCCAGTGAGTGCAGAAGATGGTAGTTTGCAAGGGTGAGAATCCCTCCCTATGCCCACATGCAAATGACGCTGGAATTCATAGGAATGGGCTGATTCACCTCTAGGACAAGACCACGGCACTTCCAACAAAGCTTAAGCTGAAAGAAGTTTCCTCAGAACGAAACCAAGGCACAAAAAATCCCCAAACCACCCAATGAACTGCAGCAACGCCTACAGTGTTCCCATGAGGACACGGTACTGCAGGGATAACTCATGGATAACACCCATTTCCCAATATCATTTTCCTGTGCTGACACTGTCCCGCCCTGAACAAAGAGGTGCACCTTGCAATTGGAGAGCATGCTCCACAAAACCTGGTGCAATTTCATCAGAAATTGGCCAGAATATTCTAGATTGAGCTGCAGCAGCGCTAAAACCTTGTTTAAAACTGGTTTATCATTTTCTCATTGCATTATTCAACAGCAGCATCGTTTTATCAACCTCCCAAATACCACCCTCGAAGAAGCAATACACAGGGGCTTTTCTGTAAAGTTTTCCAAAATTACTAGAGTATCACATAAAATTTTGCTATTGGCTAAAAACTGCTACGTTTTCTACAGCAAAGTCCATCTTCATAATTTTTCATTGGTGATTAAATGCAATAAAATTCCTTGGAACTAAAAAAAACCAATATGCAAATACAAGGTGGATCCCACTCTGCATGCATTTTTGTATCAGTTAACATTTCACATGCAAAAAAATTTAAACTGTGATCTTCAAGCCAGGCTGGCCAAATCATATGTTTTCCTCATTCCAATTAAAATCATGAATATTTATTTTAAAATAAATGCTCTAATGGAAGCTTTCCCTCCCCATGGAAGGGGAGTTGGAACTGGAAGGTCTTTTAAGGTCCCTTCCAACCCAAACCAATCCACAATTCTATGATTCCCAGTGGTGTTGGGTACAGATGCATGGGAAGAAGAGAAGGAAAAGAAAAAAAAAAACAAAGTACCTACAGAAAAGAGATTTAAACCTGCATTTCCGCATGGCAACAAAGCAACATCCTTCCATTCCTACTTAACATAATGGTGGTGTGAATTACTGCCAAAGTACACTTGAAAAATTTGTTTGCCATCGAGGGAAACCAAGCAAACCGGAGTTCTGTGTGCAGAATCCTGTTTGAAGAGAGTGAAGGTTTCTTTGTTCCCCTTAGTGCCAGGTCATTTCAAACTTTCACATCTACATATTTTATTGTGCTTGCAAAACAACTATGGAAAAAAAAACGTGGAAGATTAAAAATTTTAATAGCCTACTCCTAAAACTCAAAAAAGCCTTGCTACGTGTGTAAAAATATCACCAAGTGCAACATCTTTCCTACTCTATTACTCTACTCCCAAAAGTTTGGCATCTGAAAGCAAAATATTATTGCATGTAGTGAAGAGAGAAGGTATGTTTTTTGAAAAAATGTTTGTATAAAATCCAGGAAATAATATTTACAATATTAATATGACTTACATAATCTGTTCTCTTAGATGGCAGTTTCTGACCATTAACAACCGTAAATACAGATAAGACCTTTTATTCAATTATCATGCTAAATTTCCTATTTCTGTAAGCAGCCAGATAAAGCAGCTCAGTCATTCCTCCCTTGCTTATCTATTATCTAAAAACCACAGACAGAATCATTTCTGACACTAGAAAAATACTTGCAACTTTCTAGGCTGTGGCTCAGCTGCCCCAGCACATCTCCATGCACTAACAAAAGTTTTCCTTCTGCATCTCTCCTTTCCACTTAGATCTTCTGCAGTTCCATCATTTTAAGTCCATATTTTCAGTGCACAGACGTAATTTCTGAAAGTTTGTTACTATTCAAGATATTTCTTGTGGCGTTTGTCCTAGTAAATGATTTAAACTCAAATTGCAAATCAGACTCTTAGTTGTTGCAAGACTGGGGAGAAAAAGAGGCTGACTGGGATTATCAGACAACAACTTTCACTGAGCATTTAATTCCAGCATTAAATTCAGGCATGTATTCAGAGCCTCATAACGAAACTTAGCTGGGACAGAGTTCCAAACCCAAGGAAGTCCATAGGAGTATTTCATTTGTAGACTCTTTGGACACACTCTACAGCATTTTGAGCTGAAAACTCACCTGCCCTTCTGCACCTGAGGAAACTGCCCTCACAGGCAGAGTGAATCCGACCATGTACAGAGTCAGCTCTGCAGCCCATGGGATCTGCCATGGAGCAAAGCCTGAACCAGCTGGCTGCACATGAAAGCACATGCAAAGGTCTTGTGCATGCTTGTTTGGCTGGTTTGCAAAAGAGAAAGAAATGAGCAAGGAAATACTGTTCGTTTTGTTGTTCTAAGTCAGATTTCTCCATTTGATTCCTACCTGGGCCAGGAGGGGAGGGGGAAAACTAAAACAAAATAATAATATACTATTGCTTGCTCTCCATCTCCTACAAGCCAGCTGCAGGAGTTGATGTGCAGACACAACCCCATGCTGGCACCAGGAGAGACAACTGTTCTATACAACTCTGCTGCACCTCAGAGAAGAAAAAGGACTGAGAACTTACCCAGGGGATCCATTCTTTCACGTTCCAATCCAGCAAAAGCTCACTGAGACCTGAACTCCTGATGGCCACAAAACCAAGACTAGTCAGAAAGGTCTTAGTAAGCACTGGCTTCCAGAAACTGCACTTCCACTCCTACCATCCACCTCCTAACCCTGCCACTGCATTTGTGGCTGCCTTTGTTAGGATACTTCTGCAAATGAAAACAGATGAGTAACTATTGCTGCTTTAGCAAACTCCCAAGCCCATGGTCACTAATAATAGCTTTGTTCCTTTTATTACTAAACAAAACCAAAAAAAAAAGTTTAAATGCTTGTATAAAATGCACATTGCTGAATGTTTTCTTTCATTGATCCAGAGCAGTTTCCCATAAGAGCTTAGGCCCAGGTCTTTCAAACAATTTCTGTGGATCAACCTGATGCAGAGCAATCTCAGGCTGTTTGAAGGGACACCCCTCCCCTAAAAAATAAAAATAAGCAGGTTCTCTGCTCTTTCACATTAGACATTAAGAGTTCAATTAAAAAATAAACTTGAACAGAGATATTCCTACTTTTTGCACAAACTGAGACCAAAAGGCAGGTCTGAGCTCTCTGGTATGTGACACCCCGGAGCCGATGAATTCAGAAAGGCAAAGGTGCCCTGGCAGGACGAGCTCTGGGTCCCTCCCGGCACTGGCATGTGGCCGGCTCCGACTGTGCCAGGAGCAAACAGGTGGGATGGGAGGGAAAGGGCAGCATGTAGGGAAGGGAAAGTGGAGAAGGGCAACATGAGAGGAAGAAAATGGAGAGGGTATGAAGCCATTGCTGTGAAATGACAGTGGGAAAATGACCCCAGGAAAGCCTTCCCTTGCACCAATGTGACCTGGTTCACCACTGACAAGAAAAAAAGAAGCAAGGAAAAAAACCCACAAAAACTACTTTCAGTACACAATTCTGCTTTTCCTTCCTACAATCAAATCAATTACAGGAACTCTTGAAAGCCATAAAAATAACTGGATCCCAAATCACCCCAAGCCTACAATGCTTTACTGGTGGACGCTCCCATCACACACCCCCTTTGGCCTGGGATCGGCTGTAGCCTCCTGCTCCTCCTATGCTTGTGCCCATGGCCGAGCAGAGGCTTGTCTCTCCCCTTCTTTCATCTGGGGTGCAGGTTTCACCCCAGCCTTGCATTGAAATGTAGCACTGCCAAGCCCAGGGCCTCCGTTATCCTGCACAAGGGTGCTGGGAAATGACTCGGAGCCGCTGGGCTTTGGCCACCCACGCTGGAAGGTGAGTAGACATCAAGAACAACAACAAAAAAAAGATACTGAATATTCAAAAGTCAGGCCACAGCATTTTCACATTGTTCACATCCTAAAGCTTGCAGGGGTTTTTAGCTTATTAATTTCTATTATTGGGCTGACTGGTGCTGAATAATCCCGAGCATCGCATAGCAAGTGGGTTTTTTTCACAGGAAATAACTAAGCCAGAAGCAGCGAAAGCATCCTCTTGTTCTTGTGTGAGCCCTTTTTATTATTTTTTTTCCATAGTTTATTCGAACAATGGCATCATGAAACAGCTTACAATAATGACTGTTACAAAATAGGAAGCTGAATTATTAGGCAAGCTCTGTCTGCGTAACTCAATCAGCCTAGGGAGGATATGACAGGCACAACTAAGACAAAGAACTGGACTCTGTGACCCCAGGCATCTTTCGGGACACTGTTTCTGCAGCTGAGTTATTAAGAGTCGAAGTTTGCTTTTGCTCCTTGATTAGAGGCACCATTCCTATAAATGCAGCAGCAAAGCACATGCACCTCCCAAAAAAGTAGATCAAGTGTGCAGAAAGCAAACACTTTGGAGAGGCTGGGATGAGAACTTTACCTGAAAATACAGTTCAAAATGGAAATTCAAAGTTTAATATTTATTCTTTTTAGTGTACAGGAGACACACACAGAAGGACACGTAAACCATGAGTTAGTCTTTAAGAAAATAGTTTTCACAAACCAACAAAAAGTAATAAGTACAAGTGGTCTTTAAGAAGCTGCAAGGCTCAACAGCACCGAATTTCTACAATCCTGCCAAGACCATCAGCAGGACCAGCTCTGGAAGGATATACTCTGGACCAGAGGATCAGTAATCGAAGGCAGACACCAGACACCTGGTCATTCCAACAACCTACTGAAACTATGAAAATCAGGTTTAAGTGCTCGGCTGAGCAATGCTGCTGGAGACAACAGCAACACAGGAACCTGCAAGTGAATCATTAACGAGCAATGATTTCTCCATTACTCACTGTGAATACAGAGTTACTGCGGGCAAGAATTGTTTCTAAAAAAAGGGAACAGCCGACAACATGAGCACTAACACATTCATCAAAGCCCAACACAACTTAGAAAGGAAAGAGGAAGGCACAGCTATCCGTCAGTCTTCGTCCAAAAGAGTTGCTCATTGAGGAAGACTCCGTGGAGCAGAGCAGACGTGCTGGGAACAGCCTCTCGCACCATCCCCTTCATGGGGGTCACATTCAGGGGCTCAGACCAATGGGGTGTTGATTTTGCATTACACCAAGAAATTATTAACTCATTCTACAATAGCTATACAACTGTCAGACTAGTGATAGAGATCAATAACCAGCTAATAAAATGTCAACAGTCTGACCTCTGGGCAAGTGTTTCCGTACCCCTTCACCTGTGTTCTACAGTACATGCTCCCAGTACATTTTCTCCAGGCATTTGCAGGCTATTCTACTGAGAATAAGCAACAGGAAAAGGGAGCTGACATTCTCAGCCAATCTTTAGGCAAGATTAGTGAGTAATTAAAGCTGTTGTATGAGGAATTTTAAGTGCTCTACAACTTCATGCCAAACAAGAGCTAGTCAAGCACTGGAATTTATTTTTTGCAATTCTGTTCTACACAGAAACAGAGACAAATTTAAAGAAAAGATTTTTGAAGCAAGGATTCAACCAATTACCAAAACAACTATTATAGTTTAAGTACTAATATATGCTGAAAGAAATTCGCCATCCAAAAGGGATGTGCAAAACATTATGATTGCTTCCTACAAATATGTCAAAGCTAATGCATTCCTACAGAACATTTCAATTTCAACCAAACTGGGGGGTTTCAATCAGTTTTTATTGTTTTGTTGGTAAAACATAATTAACAGTTATGCTAATTGCACCCCAGATGCTTTGAATGCAGCACATCCTGGGAACACTTTTGAAGCCCAGAATTGAATCTCAGCCCCAAAAGCAAACAAGTGCTTTGCCACCCCTTGCCTACAACCAGGTCCACCAGGACAGGTAGCAAAGAACAGGGATTTTGTCCCAAGAGCTGATTGTTTAGTCCCAGCTACAGCTCTTTATTAAGTCACCGGGAAAGCAAAACAGAGTAACAGAGAAAGCCACACATTTCATCAGGGTAAGAGTTACAAGATGTTCAAGAGGAAAAGTTTGGGTTTAAGTACAACAGAAAATAAGGAACTTTTTGGGAACCATCACTCCCAGCAACAATTTCACAGCTTGCATGGATCTGAAAATAAGGGATGAAAATAATTATTTCATAAACACACCAACTGAAGCAGAAAAAAATGTTACAATGAACAAAACAAGTAAATGAAGTTAAATAAGGTAAATGAAGCCTGAGGGACAGTTTCAGAATGATCTGCTGTTCATATAAAGAATGCTGTAGTTGAAGATTAGGGGTAAGAAATAAGAAGTCATTAGCTCTTCTTCAAAGTTCATGATTCAAATCTGACAAAACACACACTTCAGTGTTTCCAAGCTTAAAGAAAATTCCAGCAGGGTCACAGAAGATGCTATTTATAGCTGACTTAATCTCTGTGCACTCAAACACAGCTTTTGTACATGCACATATTTTGTTAGCACTCAAATAAATTATTAAAAAAATCGCTGCTGCTGAAAACTTAATCATCCACAAGTTCTGAAAATGCAAATGAGCTTTTCTCTTAATATTAGCTGCTTTTGAGCAAACAACACTAAAAACCAACCTATAGTTTTTCCAGCCAAAATCATCACCGGAAAAAAAATAGGACCTGGAAAATATTCAGTGTCAAAACTGAGAAAGAAGAATGTGGGAAGTTAGCAGCAATTAATTTCTTCAACAGGAAACAAATTCTTCCCACCCTCAATGTACCGATCAGTACAGCTGAGAATGTTCTGAAACCTGGAACATCCAGGCAGTGAAGCACATTGAGAAGTGCCCGGCAGTGGCATCCGGAAGGAAAGCCCCACAGCCCTGGCATTGCTAAGCCCTCTGACAAAAGGAAAATACATTAGAAATCAATGGTCCACTGCTCTGCCTTGACTCCTGACTGGCTGCTCCCTGCCAGGATAGTCTAGATCCAGCAGAAGGGCAAAGCAAACAGGTCAAACACCTGTGTAATCTACAGTAGGGCTGGGGAGAGGTGATGGGATGGCTCTTCTACCAGGCAAATGGTGCCTCAGCAAACTGTCTGCCTTCCACGGTGACATGGCTGGCCTGAGGACACAGGGGAGGGCAGCAATCGCCATGGACGTGACCACAGGATGTGAGGAGACTGCCCAGCAGGTCAACTCACACTGGATGGGGTGGTTAATAGTGGCTGTCCTTGCCGGGGTCAACGCTGAGATCAACATGGCTCAACACTTTCATTAGTGATCCCTGGGAGATAAGCAAAACTTGACTAGACAAGGCTGCTTAGAGCCTTGGCTAACTTCAAGCTTGGACCCTGAACCAAGGGGTTGGACCAGATGACCTTCAGGAGTCCCTTCCAACCCAGGTTATTTCTGGTCCAAAACCACTGAGATTTAGTATCTTTGTCTCTTAAGTTACTTGTCATATACTTTAAAATATTCTATTTATTCATGCACATTAGAAAGGTGATGTGGCCCAGGCACAGCATCACTCATTGGAAAGTTCATAAGAACATTTATAGTTGCAACAAGACTCTTAACTACTCTTCAGTTACTCTGTTCATGTACTGCTACAAAGGCCCTACACAAGTCATTTAGGCACAGGGCCCTTGTTGTTAAATTCTTTATTAATCCTTCTAAGTTTGTCTGTTGACCTACTGTAATTTTAAGAGATTCAGAGGTTGAATGTTGACACCAGCCAAACTCTTTTAATAGAACTAACTAGAGATAACATGTAAGCTTTTAATAATGTTGACAACTACTAAAATTCAGTTAGCTGAGCCAACAAGAAACAACTGAACCCTTACATTTGCCTCCCCCCATCAAGCATAGAAATCCATGTGGAGACAGCAAATTTCTTAACTGCTTTCTTAAAACACTAACAGATCAAATCTGCCTATAAAGAAACAGTGAGCAGATGAACTCCTTTCTTTCCCCCAAAACAGCAGCGAGTTGAGCAATATTTTTCCTGCTCAAACCCAACAAATGCATACACACACAGGGTGGTTGGCATACTGCTATTCTACAACAGTTCAAGAGTCCAAGATCACTTTTAATTACCTTTAAACAGATTTAGGAAAATATTATAGCATGGAGGAGCACCTTCTTTACTGAACATTAATTTCAGTGACAAATCCACAACACTGAGTTAACAGCTATTCAGCACTGAAAAGAGAAGTACTTGACCAATATATATGCATTGGAAAAAATTAAGCAGAATCAGTCAGAATCTCTCCCTAATAGTTTTCTGTAAGTGACAGAAATCTTCTAGCAGTCATATTTCATAACCAGCCATCATTTCTCTTAAGGTATGCCTCAAGGAAACTTGATGTACATCCAAACTTCTGCAAGCTTGCTCCTTTCTGCTGGATGCATCTTTCATTTTCCCTAAGAGTGCAAATCATGTTCTGGAAAGGCTACAGCATGCCAGGGATTCCTAAAATAGAAAGGCTGTAGCTGGTGATACTGCAAATATAAATACAGCTATTGGTATAGTGGTAGGAATAATAGCAGTGACATGGACCCAGAGTAGCCCAGTGGCCAGAATCCATTGGCAGGCTGCCGATGGCTTCCCAAAACACAAGCAGAAGAAATGGAATGGCCTTTTAAAAGTCTGAATGAGCATAATGCACATGAAATGAGCAGTCGCAAATTCACAGCACAATCTAACCCTTGGGCTTCAATGATACTAAATTCAGGAGTTTCGGTGCAGGAAAAGAGGTAAGAGAGTTCCAAAAATGCTTTAGTAAGGTGACAGTGAGCTGATTACAAGTCTGTGTAATTTTGACCTTGCTGGACAAAAAAAAAAAGAGCATTTGCAGTTGGCAGTCAGGGCATTGTATCCAACTGCCACTTTGGTTACGAGCAGGGAGAAGTACAACCCTGGCTTTCTGTAATACCAGGCTTTAGAGAAGGATACAAACACCAAAACAAGAGCATCAAAGAAAAAAATGGACAGAGAAAGACTTAGCCACCAATTTAGCAAACCCTGTGAACCTTGAGGTCTGCTTAAAAATATTAGATATCAAAGTTATCAAAGCGCACCACCAGTCAGAACTGTGGCCAAGTCTAACATAATAATGTCATGTTTATTTTTGCCCCCGACTCCAGACTGGGTGCTCCAGCTATATTTGTGCTTCTTGTAGCATTTTAAAGAAAACACACACTGACTGTGCAGAGCAGTAGAGGGTATATTAGATAATCTATTTCAGAGAGCAGCCTTGCTGCATCATCAAGTTAATAAACAATTTCAGTCAGCAGAAAAACCAAAGCATATACTGAGAAACACTTCTCCAAGCATTTTTAAATAACTGTTTCTATTGGACTAAGAAAAAACAATATTCAATAGATTCTAGAATTATTTAGTGAGCCTTGTTTGGTAAACTAAACTAAAACAAAAATGTTTCAAAAACTTCATCTAATAGGTGACTAAGCCTGTAGACATGCCATGACCAGGCAGAGCCACTTGAGCACACAGTCCATCTGGCTGTGTCATTCAAGCCATTGGGCACATAAATCTTGACACAGCAAGTCTTCCCAAAACATCTGAAGAAAACACTCATGATCTTTCCACTTACTGCTTAGCACAGAGCATTGGTGGGGAGAGAGGAGACCCCAGAATCCCAGCACTTGCCTCTGATTTCACTTGCATTGTCACTGACTAGAGCACAAGTATTAATTTCTATGTAAGAACCAGACAAGACAGCAAGGCTCAGGACAGGGATAAGAAACAGTACCTAAATGTTGGAAAGTAAAGAATGAATGACTGCAGTTTAGCTGCTTGATCTCTGCTTCAGGTGCACTGTCACACAAAATATGTAGTTTCCAGCATCCTTCTTACAACCAACACACACTCTAAAAGAGAAGAACATTCACCATGTTACTTCCATAGGTTCAAATCTTAGGCAGAAGCAAAAGCTGAACTTCTGGCAGAAGACACAAAAGGTTACTACCAAAGGATGGCTATCGCCATGACAAAAAACTCCTTGTAGCAGCAATCTAGCTTTAGGGACAGTTGTAGTATGGTTCTTAGGCTCACACATTTTTGACCTGTCTCTGAAAATCCAGCAGAAGTCCTCACTTCTCTCATCACCTCCCTAAGTCAGGCTATGAGTTTCAAGACAGAAAGTTGCCTGCGCTTCTCTTATCCTTTCTTGTTCTTCTTTCAGCTTGGTCTTTCTTACCCCTCAGCCCACACTTAGGACAACAGATTGCAGACAACTTGAGCTGGACTCGGGCATCCACACAGAAAAGTCGCTGTTTAAAGATCTTGGGCCAGAACTCAGAGACTCAAAGTAGATGGTCCAGACCACCCTTGGCCAATCTTGACACTATTTAGTACAACTCCTTTGCCTTCCCTAAATATAAAAGAAACCAGGACAGATGACTGCAGGATGCATCCACAAAGTACTTGTTAAGAGGAGAGAGGAGCTGATGAACAAACCCATTTGTCTGAAACATCAAAAGTTATAAGAATATAATAATAAAAACTGATGTTCTTGCAGCCATGATGATCACAGGGCATGAACAATTCAAAAGTTTACAAGGAGACTACTGTATTAGATAAACAGAAACACTTGAAGGGAAAAGCACAGGCTTATAGTTGACAAATTCTTCATTAGGCTTCCAGGTGTTCACACTGCTCAGAACAACGCCAAGGTCCAAAAATACACCTTTTCTGTTTTGCTATTTCTCGCACAACCCTTCAAAAGCAAATCTCACAGAAGCAAACAGTTCTGAGCAAACAGGCAAAAATAAATCACAGTGAGATGCCAGTTACAAAGCACACATTATGGCTTGTTTGGGTCATGGACATAAGGATTAGTGGATAGCAAACAGAGGATAAAAGAAAACAGTGGCAGATAGGTCGGAACCACTCCTCAGCCCATCCTGAACACAAAGCAAACTCATGTCTTGCCACAAGTGCACTCTCTGCCATCCTAGCCTGGTCTAAGAAACAGTCAGTTAGCAAAGTTCTTACAGTTTTCACTTGTTAATAAGAAATTTTTGATACAGAAAGCAGCCTCTTCTTGTCCTGAAAGATGAATTTGTAACTTCTCACTTTGTTTCTTTATTACTTACTTTTCTACCCTTTGCACTCCAAATTAAGTAATGTCACAAAATAAGAGTTTTGGGGATCATTCTTTGGTTTGTGCTGTACAAAACACTATGAAAAAGAGAGGTATAGTTGGGATATCTTTATACTGTGAAAACACAAAGAATCAAGATCTGCTATTAGGCACAAAGCTACAGAAATTTCATTTCTTCAATAGTACAAGGAGAGAATAAAGTGAAAAGCTTCATATCAAAAGGAAGGATGTAGTACAAGAGGCTTTCTCCTTCAGGAGAAAAGGGCACAGGACAATGCAAGAAAAAAAGACGAAGAGAAGCTGTCAGGAGCAAGGAATGCCCTAAGGGATGCGGCACAGGTGGAGCCTTAAGCACCCACAGCATGAAAAAGGCAGGAGGCAGGCAGGTATCAGGGCAGGTGAAGTAAGTGACAAGGAAAGACAAGGCCAGAAAAGTGTGGAGAGTGCAACTGAAGATCATTGTAGTAAAGATGGAAGAATACTTGTCAGAGTGTATGTAGACTGATAGAACAGAAGATTCATGTTTATAGGTCCAGAAAGAACAGCATTAGTTCCTAAAAAAAGGGAAGAAATGTAGAACAAAGAGTATCAAAAAATTAAGAGAATAAGAACTAGAAACTCCAACAGCTTTTTGTTCTGTTTAAGGAAAGGTCAAGTGTTATGTTAAAAAAATGAAATGACAGCTTCAAGAAGTTGGCTGGTCAGAGTTCACTCTCTGTGCATAGGACCATGCAGGAGACCCCTTCCCAGACCCAGACATGAGCAGACAGCAGAGAAACTTCCTATCCAGTAATCTGCAGGATGAGAAGTAGCCTGCTGTACATGTTGTTGTTGTGTGCCACATCTCTACAACTCTATAGCTCCAGCACTGACTACTGAGTTATTCCTACCTGTCAAAGAATGTCACAGCCAGTAGCTTAAGGCCATGATTATCAGTAATTGCAACTAAGCCAGCTCTGGCTGTACTAAGGTAAAGGTTCTTCTTGTTCTGAAACATTTTGTAATAAACTTTATTTTTAGAAGCACACAGGAGAGTTTTACTTGTTGGCACTAACATCAAGAGAAATAACTATAAGACTTGGTGAGGATGAGGATGCTGTTTCTGAGTGCTGCTCATCTACATCACCTGAGAGTAAAGCTGCTCCCTTCCCTGTTTTATATTTTCCCATTTGCAAAACAGGAATGATGATAAAGGCCTCTTCTATGAGGCATTTTTGAATTAGAAAACACAGCCACTGTTGTGCAGGCACAAACAATGGTCCCTGTTCTAAAGGAAATGGAGAGGGGCCAAACACTTGGATGTAAAACCCAAGCAGAGCTGCACCAAGGGGTGCAGTCTGTCAGAAGGTACATGGCAGGCTCAGAGATGTCCAGCAGCACTGGCATTAAGGGGGGAAGGACACACCCCTCCCTGAATTCTCTCCCCCTTCCTCCCAACACCACCCAGCACAACATTCCACATATGTAACATTCTACTGCACAAGCAGCTAAGCACTGGTTGAGCTTAAGCTCCAAACAACAAAGAAAAATAATTATGAAAAACACTGGGATGATGAAAAATTTGCTTCCATATTCACATCATGTTATATTTTCCTTTGCAGTTCTCTTGTTATGCCTCTGCCCAGATGTAAACCGAAACTAGTTAAGTAACAGTACAGTTCACCCTTGATGATGCAGAGTTTCTAATGAGGGACTTCCCAAGAAAATAATACTCAGACTTTGAGTAATAATTATTCATACAAGTTATAAATAAACACAGCTCCTAATACTTTTAATTAGACAGTTTCCACCAACAAGTTATGTTCCCTTTAAATATTTACATTGCAAAAAGAAACCATACAGCATTTCTCCAGTGAGAGAGAAGGTGAAGAGTGGCCTAAGTCAAAATGGATTTACTGAAGACCTCTCTTATTATAGCTTTTTCTTTTAGACTAGGTAAAAAGCTGATGAGGACCAAAAGCCTGAGTTTATTATACACATTTGAAGAAAAACTTAATTGTTTAAGTGTGTAAAGGTTTTGCCCATATGCATTAAAAATTACAATAACATTTGAAAGCATTAAAGCAGCTGCTGAATTACTTGTTTCTGCACTTCTGATTGACAGCACACCATACCCAGAGGCTTCTATTTTACTACAATCCTTTGAGCATATTGGGTGTTTTATCCTCTGTGAATGGGATTTTTCTGACCCACCACCTGCAACCAGCTTATTTATCCAAGTCACAAAACTTAAAGCTTTGCATACATTCTCCACACACACACAATATATCAGCATATCAGGGGTTTTATGCACCTTCCATCATATATAGACTTAGTCTCTATCTGCCACATAGAAGCTACTTAATTATTTGTTAGCACTGCCAGAGCACACAGGAGCAGTCAACATCAATCAGCATCTTGTCCAAACAGCACTACACAAATAGCAAACATGACCACTCATGTCCTTAAAAACTGTAATTATAGAAGACAGGCAATGTAAGAAATATGGGGGGGAGACAGAAGTGAGCCAGGAGACAGCAGCAGTCCTTACAATAGATGCCAACCAAAGGGGTTTGTTTGTATTGTTTAATAATAATTTAAAAACCCCAACCACTTCCCACTATGGATCTCTTCTTCCCTTTGAAAGAAGAAATACTCAAGAAGGAGGAATACTTTTTCCATACAAAGTAGTCAACTCACTTTGATGCAACAAGGCCAACAGACAGTTTGAAACAGTGTTGTAGCTGTGAGTCCTTCCTCCCCAGGTGCTGCTCTGCTGATCCTTCTCCTTCATTTTCTTTGAATGAAGTTGATTTTATGCAATGTTGCCACAGAAGTGTTGCAGCAGAAAGCATCAAGATAATTTTTACCTGCCAGTTTGGCCCCTGCACTGGCAAGCTGGAGATCTCAAGGGAAAGAATGGAAGACACATGGGGAAAAAATGAGCTAGAAAGTCTGTTTCTATTAAGAGCACCTTGTCAAACAACAACCCAAAGAAACGGAAGAGATGGGGCAGAAAAGAACTATGAGAAAAGAAAGGTACGTAAGCAGATTTGGCAAGGCACCTGCTGTAAAAGCTTTGTGAGATGACTCACCCAGAGCTCTGCTCCCCTCTCCAGCTTAGCCCAACACTGGATCAGAGGGATGTGCTACACATCAGGAAAAAAAGGGTGGAGTTGACAGAACATTTCCTGGGCAATCACAGGAGCAATAAGCAGCCTGTTTGTCCACCCGCTGCAATTACAGGAACATCAACACTGCTCAAACACACTCAGCACACAAGAGCGCTCTGAAAGCTGCTCCATCAGCCTCACACTGCTGGGGTGCAGAGGCTACACCTCTGGAGTAGATGACATCCACTGGGAACAGTGTAGAGGCTCCTGCATGCCACCAAGAGCCCCAAAATATGACACCAGCTCCCTGCCATCTCTCTACTTAAAGCACAGTTCCTTAATAAAACCATTTTTAAAGGCTCACACAGCTACCAATCATGAACAGTGTTCTGTTGGACACGGTGCATGAGCACACAACAAAAGCTCTGGGAAGGTGAAGCAGATGTGCTGTAACACAAGACAAATCTGGAATAGTGACTTCAAAGTGAGAGGGTGAAGAACATGTATGAAATTTTGGCATCCAGTTCACTTTATCAACAGACAAAAACCCCTCCATGATGAAAGAGCAAGTGTGGGAAGAAAGGGATGGAGAACCTCGTGGCACTGCTGGTTCTGGGGGACAGAAGGTAGACATGGAAGGATAAGGAAAAGTTCTCATAGCTAACGATATATTTGACATACTTAATTTCAAGCCAGAAAGAACGGGCAAGAGACAGAGTCTAAAGGCTTTGAGTTCTTCTTTGTGCTGCATAAAAGACCAAAGGATCCTGCAAAGATCCACTTATTCCATCTGAAGGGCCAAAGGCACGCACACAACAAAGAGAGAGACAGAAGGCAGAGCATGGAGATGAAGCAGAAACTCACCTTGACATCGGCTCCCAGCCAGCTGCTGACGCCTGCCCTAGAAACCCTCCAGAAAAGGCTCCCTCCAGGTCGGACTGTCTCACACTTCCCTGCTGTCTTGTTCCCCTCGGAACAAGGCTCCCAATACCCCATCACCTTCCCTCACGCACCCAGCCAATACCTTCATATCCTGTGCTATTCATCTTTCTCATCTTCTTTTCATCCTCATAGCAGAGCTATTACCTACAACACTCCTAATCACAGTTAATTGGTGTCTGCTATATGGATGAGATCCATAATCTTCAAAGCATCTCCCAAACAAACTAGAGCAGAAGAGATTTCCCGCTCTGCTCAAGGCATTTGGCAAGAGCACAGCAGCAGACATTACACCAAGTGGCCTTTTTGTTTCCACTCCCTGAGTCACAACCCTGTGCATCAAAGATTGATTTCACACCTATCTGGGATGAATGAGCTTTCCTAAACGCTTATGACATGCTTAAGAAAAAAAAAAAGAAACAAGGGGAAGGTATGACTCACCAAGTATTTGCTAATCTATAGCTGATCTTCAGAAGTTATTACATTTGTATCATGTTTCAGAAATAAACATGCAGATTTCAACATTTATCTCAGACCTACAGCACAGCACTCTATGGTTATGGGTTATTACAGCTGCTGGATGGACAAACCACACACAGTAGCCTTCTTCATGAGACATTAAAGTACCAAGTTACACAGATCACTCAGAAATAAAAGGCTTTCTTAAAATAACATAAGCATCGATTCATGAACTCTGAAATAATCCCTGTCTCTTCTACCAGGTATAAACGGCAGCAGAGACTCAGTAGAGTAAAGCTCATTTTGTCTTTTTAACCACCAAAATTCTTCTCAGGTTTCCAGAAGGACCATGTTGTCTCTTCCCATCCTCAAAGGTATTTGGCACAAGAAGAGGCAACGCCTGTGCCATAGCTGAACAGATAAACTGTCTCCCTTGGCTGGCTGAATCACTGCTTTAAATTAAGCACAAGAATATGGAAAATCCCAAGCTTTCCTCTGCCTCCCCATATTCCCCTGTCTCAACGAGGAAGTCCTACAGAACTTCAGGGATCAGTTTTGCTCCCAGGTACAGACAAGCAAGGTACAGCAGCCTCCAGCTTCCAAGGCCCAGCTGTTTTCTCATCCCAAGAGCAGATCCTAAAGTTACTTTAGGAGTTTACGAGGCGAATCCAGGCAGAATCCATCAGTATGCTGGTGATCCTTATGCAGGGAAAGGGGCTGTAACACTTAGAGCCAGACCTGAACAGTAGCTCCATGTTTAGGGAATCCTGTAAATACCCCAGCACAGATACTTGGCATCACAAATGTTGAAGGCTGTAAAAGCTGAGCAAAAAGAAATGCCACCTATGAAAAAAAGTTTTAAACTTCTGAAAAATCCAGATATCAGTGAAACCACTGGGCTGGGGAAGGGACAACACCCAGGGAGGTGGGACCTACCACAGCTGGTGATGCCAACAAACTGAACACCGAGAGGAGAACTGACACTCAAATACCTTAAAAACCTAAATACCTTCAGTATGTTGTTTCTATTGTATTTCTTTTATGTTCACCTTCAATGGCTACTAACGTACCAAGCCCAGGTCTTTGTTTTTTTTAAATGAAGCAGATCTCCTGACATCACTGGCAACAGAAGCACTGCCTGAACAGAGGAACCAACAATTACTCTTAACAGTGTATGGTAATGAATGAGACAATCCCCATTAACTCAGGTTAACAACCACGGTTTCACAGCCTATAAAAGTTCTGCTGCTTGGCAAAAGAGGAACAGGCAATCTTCAATTAACTCTTTCTTTCTTGTTTAAATATAGTTTCCTGTGCTTACTGGAGATCAAATCCTGTTTGCTTTACTCATGAGAGCACTTCATTTTAGTGGGAAAACTCTGAGAATTCAGCTTTCATTCAAACAAAATCTGAATTTGACTTCCGCTGTTCTTATGGCCTTAATGTCATAGGAGGGAGTCTGCAGCTTGTGTCGAGGCATTATATAATCTTCCCTACCAGGAAAATCCTCACTGTGTAACTACTGGAAAAGAGCTGGGTGACTGACAAACATGAATCCAACTGAAAATAAGATTGATCTGTTATTCCCACTCTTGCCAGCAAGTGTTGCTGTTGACCAAGGGAAAGCAAGGATGGAAAAAAAAAGAAAAAACAAACCACAAGAACAAAAAAAGGTATTGCTAAATTTCCTTATTGTGTTTGTACCCAAATCTTTCCATGCAGAATTCTGATTCATCAGTTGAAACTCAGTGTGGCTTCAGAGGAACTTGCTTTCAATAGCTTCTGAAAGCAGAAAGCTTGCAGACTATTTTCTGAAAAAAAGAACATGCATATGATCTTCTGCAGTGTTGATAAGCACATAGCAAATGCCCAGGGAGAAAATTTGTGTGGGGAGATAACTGCAGAAACTATTCTTAGTAACAGAGTTCTGCATCTGTTAAACTAACTCTGTTGGCACCGAGCTGAAAATTTATATTCACGAACACGTGTTCCAAATGTTGTGAAAAAGATACTATTTTAAATTCTGGTTTATGTAACCTGAAACATCTCTGAGAGCCCAAGGAGGTATTTTCGTTGTGTACTGAGAAGGAGCAGAGCCTGGTGGACCCCAGCACTGTGGGGACTCACAAACAAGGGAGGAGGTGAGTGTGGTGTGAGGGCAGCAGAAGCCCACAAGTCAAAACCACAGAAAATGGCAGAGCAAAGCCCCACCACGCACAGAAACAGGTTACACAGTCACAGGCTTAAGTGTGACTGAAAACTCTGGCTTTAAAACTGGGGGCTTGCTGGTTAAATCACTGTCACTCAGCAAGGGGAACTGATCTGTAGCAAAACATTTAATCAAATGTTCAGTATACCATGACATCCCAGCAACACAGGACTCACAGGCAACAAACAAAGCCCTTAAGAGGCCTGCAGATGAAAATAACATGGTGCAAGCCTCGTGTGTGACAGGGAATGAGATGGGAAACTTCATCTGAACACAATGAAGCATTAGAGCTCCAGTTTAACAGACAATTTAACTGATCAAAGTTCAATACTTCTTTTAGCTGTCTTACTTCAATTTGAAACTAATGGGTTTTTTTTCCTTCTAGCCATTTTTTTTAAGTCTTCCCATAGCATTTTATTTTTGGACACTATGAGAAGCTGGGCAGAAGCTTTCTCCCCTCCCAGTACATCAAGAGTGCCTCCTAAGTTAGACCAAGAAGAATCCATGGCAAAGTACTCTTTTTCTGTAACTCTTTTGTGGTTACGCCTCTGTGTACCAAACAGAACTGGACCCTTGGATGCACCTATAAATAATTGCTGTCAAATGGAATAAGATCATTCACCTCTAATACTGTGGCTGATATCTCATCAAAAGGCTGAGAGCAGTCTCTGGGTTTGACATTACCTGAGACCATTGCAACACCTTCCTGCAGTTATGTGACCCCATGAAAAATTCATTATCCCACACAGGAATAACTGGGACCTTTATTTGTAGAGCAGCTGCAGAAAGGTCACAGTCTGAAAGGATTTTGGAGAAAGAAATTAAAAAAGAAAAAAAACCAAGTCTGAAAGTTGCAGAGACTCCAGTAAAACTGTTTTTTTACTCAGTTCAAGAGCCAAAAGCAGTATTAGACTGTAGCACTCACACCAGACTTATTCACAACCCCTTCCTCCTGGCTTCCAGCAACCATATTCTGGTACCCAGTTTGAAAGACAGCCTCCCTCTTTATCCACCTTCTACTGAAATGCTTTTTCTAAGAGCTGATGGTACAGACTGGGCCCTACAGTAGTCACAGCAAATGTATGTTTTTCCTGCTAAGCTATCCTCATGGCAACAGCCAGAAATACCCTTCAGTAACCCATACATGTCAACAAGCTCCGTTCCAGCCCCGGCTGTTTGGTATAGCAGTTATTTCACAAGTCTCTGGTGGGACTGTAAATTCTGGCAGTGTCAAATACATTTCCTTTTATTACAAAACCCATTTTGAAG
The DNA here is from genome assembly GCF_047495875.1 of Pithys albifrons albifrons. Classification (NCBI taxonomy): domain Eukaryota; kingdom Metazoa; phylum Chordata; class Aves; order Passeriformes; family Thamnophilidae; genus Pithys; species Pithys albifrons. The sequence goes on from NC_092460.1 coordinate 5,406,179, forward strand.
CCATCAGAAAGATTTCTCATTTGTAAACTAGCACTTCTATATTTAGAATATTACTTGGATTACAGATTTATTTTTTCTTCCTGACACTGCAGAAATAGAGAAAAATAAAAGGCAGGAACACTAGCAGAGGCGAGCAGGCAAATTTTCAAATACTGGAAAAAGGTTTAAGTTCTTGGAGAAGGGGACTATTCCTCTGGATTTGAAGGAATGGCCCAATTCACAACTTCCAGATGAAACACTGTCCCTGACTTCACCTCTCTGTAAAATGGAAACTCTTCCTCTGGCCAGGCTAACCTGCAAGGTGACTCGTGGTCTGCTTCAGAAAGCAGAGGGTCAAGGTGTTACAGCTTAACAAGAGTGAAAAACCATCAAGTACTCAGTCAGGAGAGAACCACTCTTCCATAACTCTGTATTTCTTCTCTGCTGAAAGTACAAATACAACCTCCTGACTCCTAGGCCAAACCAAGGGAAGCAGATTCCCCTCACAGGACATCTGCTCCCCAAAGACAGGAACCTTTTAGAAGTACTGGACCAAGTTGTTTTAAGCTTTAACATGTATAGTGAAGTACATCATGACATTGCCTTTGCAAGTCAAATAAAATATGACAAATAGTTGATAGAAGTACAGATTTCAGTTTTGCAATTGAACAAATACATTAGGAGAATAAGGAAGTCTCCTGTACGTGCAAAGATGAACACAGCTTGGCATGACAGACCTCTAAATACTAAATCAAACTAAAAACCATGACTGACAGGATAATGACTAATACCCCATGTAAAGCAAAGCTCTTTTTTATGGACTCAGGAGATTTTGATGTCGTAGACTGAATTCTCCCAACTTATATGGGCTTTTTTTTTTCCGTCAGTTCTGGATTAACTGGCTCAATTATCCTCTCAGAGTAAACCATATCCAAGCTTTTTCATTCCTTGACTAAAACATGCTCTGCAGCTAAAACTAATACCAAGGCCTACCCAAACAGCTTAGTGCAAACAAACTGAGAGAGAGCTGCATACATTAGTTCCCAGATCTCTGGATATACTTTTTTTGGGGGGAGGGCACTGTTCCAATAGTTTCTTAAAATTACAGCAGCAGAACAGAGTGTGAAGCTGGGTGGCAGGGAGCTGCCAACACATCAAGCATTTGCAATGATTCATTAGTCCAGACATGGACGAGTTGTTCCTGGATTTGAAATGACAAGAGGAAGAAGGAACTAGACATCCAACCTGCCAGAGCTTGGCTGACTGGTACCCAAAATCCAGGTGCTGGGAGAATTCATGGAATAAGTGCACCCAGCTCAGCACCATGTCTCAAGTCCAGCTACTCACTAAGCTCTGTTGCCCTTGTAACCCTCCAGTATCCAGTTATTTACTAAGGGACAGAGCAACCCCAGTCCAGTTCCCTGCAGTGTCTGATTTGTTCATGAAACTGTCCAATCTTTTTAAGTCTAGTAGCACCACCTACTTCCACAGCCTCCTGAGCAACGACATTTTTGTGTTAATATCTGCTTATGCTTATTTTCTTCCTCTACAAACCCATATAATTCTATTTCATGTGTTTATTTTAATCCAGGTAGGTATCTTGTTAAATTATGGAAAACTGGTTTGCACCTTGAAGTCATATACATTACTGGTAAAAGAGAGAATAAACCAAGAGAACAGCTATTGGCAAGGGATCACTTTGATGGTTCAGCATTTGTATTCAATCATCATCTAACTTCCCTGCTTATGTATTTTTTTTGAATGAAAACATCACCTATTTATTGAACCCTAATCTTTGTCTGTTTTTCCTATTCAACCTTCTTCCAGGCTTCCACTTTCCCTTTCCCCAGAGAAAGGGTCTTTGAGAAGGTTTTATCAAATATAATGTATAATTTAGCCAGCTGTAGCTACTTCCAGATGGCCTCCAGCACAATGAATTTATGCACTCCCCATGAATTTTCCAATGGAGAAGAAATAAATGGAAGCAAGACAGGATTTCTAAAGCAAGAACCTTGCAAGTACCTCAGGAATATTTAATTTCTTCTAATAAAATCACACTGAATTGGATCCAATTCACAGAGATACACTCCCAATGACTTCACCCTTGTCTCTAACCCAAACAGCTTTTTCATGGAAAGAGGGCCACAGCATATGCAGGTAATTCAGACTGTTGGCACACCTTACTGGAATCTCTTGCCTGAAAATCCAGCCATTAACATATGGAGGAACTGGAGCAAGTGCTTTTATTTTTATAATACACCATCTTTTCTGAGTTATCATTTTCCCTGCATTAAAGGTATTTGGCAAAACATAGAGAAAATCATGAATTAGGATCAAGAATCAGAGCACAGAGCTCAGCCTTCCCATCACTGTTATGGCACTGTTCTCTCTATAGAATTCTGGTTCAACTTGTGTGCTGCACAGTACAAATATTGCTGCAAAGGGAGCTCCTGGACAGCACTATCAGGCAGCTCTTATAGGAGACAGATCTCCAGGTTCCTGTCTAACACCAGAAGCACCAGTAAAGCCAATTCATTACAACAGGTCTTGTCACTTCACCACAAACGTTGCTTCCTTTGCAAGTCACATCTTAAGTGAGACCCTGCACCTGTCCAAGGCCTTTCTACCATGAATCTCTGGGCCATACTGAACCACCATGACCACCCAAGGGGACAGAGCTGGGATCCAGAACCACTGTTTCCTGATGCTCAAGAAGAAAACCTGCAAGCTGGTCACCAACAATGCCACATATCTCCAACGATGCTCAGCATTTCATCCCACTTATGAAGAAAGATCTTCAGAGGTTCCTCCAAGTGTACCTGCCCTGCCATCCTCCAACAAGTGTGCCAAGAGCTCTTTCCTGGGCAGGACACCAACCAGGGTTTTGCCAACAATAAGGCAGTGGGTGCACTAGGACTCCATCCCATCACACTGACAGCTCTGCCTCATTGTTTCCCCCTTTAGCCATCTGCTTCTCATGCCTTATTTTCAGATTGCAGATCTGCTGTGAAGCAGCCCACCACCTTCCTTCATGCTCACACAGCACCTACCAGCAGCACACGATGCTCGGTCCCAGCAGGGATACTAAGTGTTACAGTAGAATAAATCACAACACAGAACAAAAGCTGTTTACAGAAGACATTGTTGTTGGAGCTTCCCGGATATACTGCTGACAAAATAATGTCACATTTCATCATAATTTCCCTGATGTGTGCCAACTACAGAGGAGCCCTCTTCAACCAGGACAGCTCCAAAGCACCCTGTATCAGTCGTCAGTCTATATTCAAAGCTGCTGAGAAATAAGGTTTATATTCTGATTAATTGTTCAGGATGAAAATATGGGCTCTGACATAATGTAATAGCTATTTTGGCACAACTTTTGAGGAGCATGAGTAAGCAGCCTCTCCTAATTGATGTGCAGATTCTGGAGTGGGTAGTAACTGCATAATAGCTTCATGTTGTCTTCTGAAAGTTAACACAGATGTGAACCCTGTCAAACTAGTCCATAGTTACCAGCAGCAGCTACTCACTAGAAGAATTTAACCCTGTTTCATCCATTATCTATATTTTCTGTCTTCCACAGGAAAGGGACTAACACAGGAAGATTTGGACGTTACAGCTGCAGTCAATGCAAATGATTCCAGGCCTCAGTGGTGGCACCTGGACTCCAGCAGCTGATCAGAATCCCTTGGCTAAACTAGCTGCCATTCAGCAGCTGAGCAGCCAGAGCAGCCACGTGTGCTGTGAGACGACAGCCAAGGTGTACTAAGACAGCTTAGCTTAGTCTGTGGTCAGAGAAGTTTGCGTTAACCTGCATTACGTGGTTATTTGCTACAAACCAGGACTTTGCACACAGATAACTACTGCAGTAGAGCTGACAGCAGTAAATTATTAGTCAGAATTAACTAAACTGTGCTTGAGCTGTAAGATGATTAGCTCAGTGAGCCAGTGTATTTGGGTCATGGTTCCCATGGAGTAAACATAAAGCTCAAGAGAGTCCTGGCAGGTTAACAGATCACTGGCATATGCTTCTCATTCATTTAAGAAATTCAGTATGTCAAGAATCGGTCACAAAGTCATCAAACTGGACTCACTGGTAAAGGTATCACTGGCTGTAAGCATGGTACCTGTCATACTTTCTACTGGAATGCTGGTTTTAAGACAGCAAAATTCAACCGCATACAACCAACCAACCACAGGCCAGCAACCATACAATTCACACATCACTTTTACCGTGTTTTGTAAGGTCAGCAACAAGATTTCGAGTTCCATCTAACCCAACATAACTGCAAGCTGCTACAGCAGGAGGAGTCTTGCCCACAGTCTGGTTCTCAACCCTCCCCTGGGCTGGATATTGTAACTGTGTGGCCGTAGCACAACTCAGTTCTGTAACCAGAGAGAAAATTATTTATTTTGAGCATGTGTGGTCCTTTCCCATTGAATCAGCATGATAAGCCAACTCTCCTTACAGCCATTTAGCAGCCAGCTCCTTCACAGGACTGTGGCTCAAGGCACAGATGGGCATGGCCAGACCTTCCAGCAGCAGCCAGAGGAGATCGGGTGCAGCACAAAACCACACCCCGCGTAGTGCAGAGTCCTTCTGCCAGCATTTGCAAGCTGAACTTTTACCCCACACTACTGCCTTGGAAATAAAGTAGCCAAGTAAGTGATAAGAGGCGATTTTTTCCCTTAAATGTCGTCTTAATGATAAAGAAAACAAAGCGTCTGATTTCATATACGTAAGATACAGAGGAGGTGGTTGGAAAAAACACAGAGCCTTCTGCAACTTTGCCTCCAGACACCTTCTGAAGGAGACAATAACGGAATTGGGAGAAGTGCCCCTCTCCATGATAATGCACATTACAGGGCAAAACCATGATAGACATCATTGGTATGCAGATGTCTTTGTGTTCATGTTCTGAACTGGAGTTCTTACACAGTTTCTGATTCCCAGACCAAAAAAAAAAGGTGCATGATCAACATTTTGTGCATGCAATGTTTAATAGAAAAGGGGAAAGCTGCTCGTTATGCCTGTGGTCACCCAAAACTCCTGAGCAGCAGAAACTTGTGCAGTTTTCCAGGCTGAAGGCCTGTATCTTATATCCAAAGGCAAGTCAGCCTGTATGAACTGGTACGATGCCAGCAGTCCAGTCCTGAAAAGCACGGGACTTACCAGCTGGCATATACTCTGCACATACATGCAATAAACCTGACACTTTATGGGGAAAATTAAACATGTCTGCCCTTGCACAGCTCTGGTGCAACACACAGTTGTGCTCAGTGTTGAGAGCAGTTAAACAGTCCTCTTGCCAGAGGAGCTGGGGAATTTCTTTGTAACAGTAATGACTGTGGTAGGATGTAAAATACAAGCACAGCAGCATGAAGAACACTACCAAATACATCACAAAGACCAGGTCAGTTTTTCTGAAGCAACTCTGCTGCTTGAAGGTGTAATTCTCCCTCCATGTACCACCCACCACCCTTCTGTGCCTCCGTCCAGCAATAAACTCTGCAGAATACCCTGGAGTTTGGGTTCAGTCTTCAGTTACAGCAGAGAAGGGGATCTCAGCTACTAGTCCCTCTCACCCAGCTGAACTGGCCTCTCCCCATCTTTATACACTCTTCTCACAAACTCTGTGAATGCCTCACACCTTTTCATAGTTTTACTGTCACAGCCATCCCACGTCCAGATTTCAGGAAAAGCCGTACAATAAACCTAAGAGCAACAAAAAATCAGTGTGCAGCATCAGAAATCCCGACTCCATTACTAATTCCCAATTTAATTCAGACCATCCCTTAACGATGCAAATGCAGAGGCAAGGCGGTGCCTGCAAAACGCTTTTCATTAAGAACTCAGCATCTAGCCCAGCTCCCTGTAAACTGCATATAATCAAATTTCTGCACTACCCTGTTTCAGCTTCTCATTAACGCATATCTTTCATGTTTTAATTCACATGACATTAGATTTGCTGCACTAAATGAGCACCTTCTGAACTCCAGAATAAAATGGAGGTTAATTACTAAACCAGATTTTTAAGTGAGAGTAAAACTCTATTAATGCCTAAAGCAATGCTAAACTTGACAACTTAATTGAAGTGAAGCATTGCAGAATTAAACTGCCCCAACAGCTTTATTCAAGCAGCAGCTCACACAGTGAGACCTCCCAGGATCCCACGATTTACCCAGATGACAGGATTCCTCCTGTTCCAGAATCTTGCACTTGAAGTGAGATACTCAAGAGGCATTTTGTGATGGCCTTGTAAGCAAATGCCCAGAACTCCTCCCCCTACCTGCTTCTCATCTGCCTAGAACACATCAATAAGCCTTAGGATAAAGGAGGGAAGACAAACAAAAGCAATGGAGTAAAAAAAGCTCTCACTTCACATAGTACCTGTAGAGACAAAAACTACTATAAAGATGTGCCAACACTGAGCATTCACATGGTGTTAAGTTTGTCACCAAAGCACCTAACACCTAATTATGCCATAAACACCGAGTGCAGATATTGTTGCCCACAGTTTACCATCAAAAGTCACTGCCACAAGAAAAGGCTGAAAGGACTGCATAAATGCAGACATCATCCCTATCTACAAACTTGAAGTGAGAAGGACCATTGACTCTCCTGGGTCTCGAGTTTGTTTGGAGCGTCTAGATGGTATTAAGTAACCAAGTCTCTTCCCCAAAAAGTGCTACTTTAGGAAACCACTCCTAACTTTCTGCTTATTTCTCAACAGTTACTGGAAATGCAAAAGGAAGAAAGTCTGGAGCAGTAAACATGGTTTATTTTTCTACACTTGATGTTTTGCTATTGCCAGTCAACTTCAAATATTCAAACATGTCAGAGCTTGAAAATACAGAGAAGTGAATGTAGCCTCACAAAATACAGACTGGAGACTGTAGCAGCTGGTCATCTTAATGTCTGATAGCAGGTAAATCAAGTAAGACTGCTATGGCATGGCACAGCACTGGACTCTTACTTGCTATTGACAGTGTCATTGCAGATTTTTATTTAATTGCTACATTTTCTTTTACCCTGGAAGACACCTCTGAAGCAAACTTTTCCAGTAATTCCAGTAAACTTTTCATTATGCTAAAAACATATTCTGTAATATCTCCAGTTGCTGGCCTTTGAAGCTGCCAAAAGCAATCTGCACAAAACTGAAAAGCAGTGCTAGACAGTCTAGACAAGATCTGTCCCAACAGAAGATTAGATACTCAATTCCATGTGATATTTATTTAATATACCTTGGCTGAAGTGCATTGTATGCTGTCCTGATGAACAGAAACAGCTACATGTCAGAAAAAGGTACTCTAAGCACACTGAGGAACCGATTCTAGAAGTATCCCAGAGCATGGAATGGCCAAAGTTCATGTTTACTATTTCAGAAGTAATTTCAACTTCAGTGTATGAATTCATAGCAGACAAGTTAGTGCTGGTGCATCAAAGAATGGGAATATTTTAGTCAACAGCCTCGTGGAATTATTATGTATGTTAAAGAGCCCAGATAACATCACACGCAATGAGCATCTGACAAATGCTTTGCACAAACAACACTAAGGCACAGTTTTGCAGCACTGGACACAACCTCTGCACTGAAGTGCTTATTAAATGCAACGTTATGTTGTAGGGTGCTTTGAATCCATCCACAGCAGGGAATGACAGAGCTAAAAACTAGTCCCTGTCAAACAAGACTGAATCAAGATGAGTAAGAAAACCTAGTGGCCCTTGAGTCACAACTGAAAAGGACACAAATTTTGCCCGTGAGGTCTTTAACTACACCTGTAAAATCCAGTGCTTTTAGGGCAAATCCCAACAGTTTAGATAAGAAATGTAACCCCTTGTCTTACTTCAAAAAGCAAAGCTGAATGAGCGTTAATTTGTGCAGCCACCTGCATACTCCACGTTGTGATACGAAAGTCAGAAAACAGATTATTTATAACTCAAAAAAGCCTGGCCAAAACACAAACAAAACCCCCCACACTTTTCTTCTTACTCTGAGAGTCATCAATACTGGAACAGGTCACCCAGAGAAGTTATGAAGTCTCTGTCTTTGAAGATACTTAAAACCCAACATGACATGACTCTGAGCAGCACTCAATGATGAGCAATGGAGCTGGACAACACAGTCTCTAGAGGTGTCACCTCAATGACTCTGTGAGTCTGTAAAGCCACTGGGAAAATTTCAGACTGCTGGAAATAACCCTATTCTAAACCTTCAGATCCTGTCCATGTGACACTCAGTATCAGACTTCACAGCCTAGTGGTTGGCTTTGAGAAAACCCAGTTTGGGTCCAGAAAGCTGTGGTCATATCCATCTCCTTTTCCAGAGGAGCCACAAAAGCACTTGCTATCACAGCAGGCAAACACACACATGAGGGCTAAAGCATCTGTTCTTTGTGATATAAGAACATGCAAATCTAAATACTCATCTCAAACACTATCATCAGGACATCAGAAATAAATGAGTAGTTAAGTCTTTTGGGAGGAAAAACTCTCCAGCTGATAGTGCTCATTCTCTGCTAAACAAACTATACTGAAATTCAGTTAATTCTGCATCTTATGTTGAAAAGATTACACATTTATCTTTTTCTAGAGGGATTTTTTACTTTTCTAAGTAGTATTTCAATGAAAGTGGAACATATTAAAACCACAGTGTTGGGCTCAAAAGTACATCAGATTTAACAGGCTGCCATATGCTGAACACTCTTCTCTCAATCCAACAACATGGATTTCAGCTCTAACCATGAGCTGAAACTGAAGCACAAATAATCTCCAGCAGCACAGCTCACATGCTTAAGGCCTGCTGGATCAGGGTAGAGCACTTCTGTGCTTGTTACAGCCTAAGGGCTGCAACAAGTTTAAACCTACAAGTATAAAACCAATTGAATTATTTAGTATTCTGAAATAAAGGCTACATGCAAATGTTGTGTTGGACAGAGGACTGATCAAGGTAGATCTTTAAACATAAACTTAACTTCAGTTGGCGTTTAAGGCTGATCTCTTTCAAAATAACCTCAGCCTGAACATTGGATGCTTTCTTAGCTTGCAGCTCCCACTACATCAAGGATTTAAAGTACATTTGGGGGGGAGGACAGACTATGTAGGCATTTGCTCAGGAAGAATGCTTTGGGGAGATACTACATATCATTTTAAAATTTCAATTACTTTCACAACCTCAAAGAAGCCCAAATTGTTCCTAAAATTCTAGCACTTCCCTGAATTTTAATTCAAATTCTCATCTTCATCTAAGTAGATGCAAGGAAACAGAAAAGAGCATGTTACCAAAAACTTCCATAAAATTCCGTAAAATTATCTAGATGGTTTTCATTCCACAGAAAATACTAAATCAGCAGTTTGTATAGCATAGCACTTTGTAAACACACAAAATAAAGAGAAAACAATACACAAGTGGAAAGTGCAAATGCTGAGCCCGTTATATTTTTGTTCCAGCAGAAATACAGCACAACCAATACCATCTTGCAGTTCTAGAGCACCTGTCTTTCTGCTGCCAGGGGTGCTCTGAAGCTGTAAATGCCACCAAATAAATTGTCGCAGCTCACAGTTCAACCAATAATTTTTCCTGTGCTACATGTGGAAAGGAGGAACTGCATTCCCACCACTTAACCCCCAAACCTCAGCATTCCTTATAGCACCAGAAGCCAGAGAACACCTACTGAACAACCTATGTACTTTGGATGACTCTGCAAGCAGCCAAATTTAGCAAATTTTCTATTTTCTCCACAGCATAGCCTGATTCTGTGGCTCTTAAATACAGGGGAAACTGTCTTAAATTAAACAGTGATTAGAGATTTAGAATTTCAAGAGCTTGCCACAAAAAATGAACCCACTGAAAAAAGATGAGGACAGATACTGCAATTTTCTATGCTGTGCTATTTAACAAATCTCAATGCAAAGGCACTAAATTACAGATGGGAAACAAGCATCACATAATTACATGACAACACCTGAAATCATTCAAATCCACCACAAGAAGAATCAGGAAATTGATCGGAAAGATCAGCAAAAGATGAGCCATGAAAAAATCTCTCTGCAGATACAGATGGATATTCATCTCCTTTACATGGCATCTCTCTAAAAGGTTTCATAGCAACGGGGCAGGAGTTATCCCATGGCAGGGGAGGAGGCTGGTAACCACAAAACCAGTACTGTCCCAGAGGTTAGAGTATATCTCAAAAACAATAAGAGAAAACAGGTGAGTGAGCAAACCCAGGACTAAAAATTAGTTTCTTGAACTCTAAGAAATCTCTAAAGTATTTCTTCCTTAGATCATTAATGTTTTTCTGTGCAGCGTTGCTGGTTTTCCTCATCATCCAGCCAGGAGGGCAGGCACAAAAGCATCACTGAAACATGTTGAAGGTTGCACCACAGCAATAACACATGGATGCTCTTGCAGTTCTTTGGGACAGCAGGACCTGTCAATGTCCATGTGTCCCTGTCTCTATGCCTACTCAAAACAACTGGCCAGGAGAAGCTCTGGGTATGAAACTGGTGGGATCACCAACTGATGAAGCCACCATTGAGGTGCTCCAGCTGCAGCTTCAGCTGCAAGAGTCACCTTTTCTCACCACCCCTCCCTTCATGGCACTGGTGCCCAGAGTGACACTCAGCACAGCAGAACACAAGACCACTGGACCTGTTCCTCCGCAGGTCTATTTATAATGTCAAGTGGTGCTGCAAGGCAAAAGCCCAACTGGTCAATAGTTTCAAAGGGTAAGTCCCTGAAGATCTCACCTGAGAGCAAAGGACATGCTACCCAAGGACAGTGCAAGAGATCACTGCACACACAGAAGGGAAGTTTTGTCCTGTGGAGATAGAGGTACCCCAGAACTACTCTTACAACTACCTTCATTAGAAAGGCTAAGTGAGGGATAATTAAGTCTTCTCCAAAAACAAGGACTCCTTTGGAAAGACAGCAATTACTGCCTGCTCAGAGGGATCTCTCCCAGATGTTGTGAAGGTAGGGTGTCCAATTTCTTTCAGAAGTATCAAAAAGTTTGCAAGTAAGACCCTCCTCAGCTCTGCAAATGTGCAGCAGGATCAGGCCCTTTCCAGCCAGCCCTGTTTTTGTTGCAGAGGCAGCTTCAGGACCTTTGAGACCCTCACAACAGGCAGATCTGTTTCATGATTTTCCACCTTACTCAACACACCTAAAAACCACAAAGTTCTTGGTGGCCCACAGCATCTTCAGGGCATCTTCACAGCTTCTACAGCACAGCTTTGTACTGTATCAAAAGCTGCATTACCTGGGAACCAAATTATCACTTGCAGAATAGTTTTGCAATTAGATTGAAACTAAAAATTGTGCAACAAGCTAAATCAAAAAACAAGTTTATGTTACAGACATTATTTCATCTCCTGCCTTACTTACATTGCTCCTTTGTAACTCACTTCTACACAGATTCAAGCTTCTCTTGCTGTACCACAAACGATTTCACATTCCTAAAAAAGTAAGCATTCCTAAGAAATAACATATACTTGTCATCACTCTTAGCATCCATCTTTGCCTGAAGCTTCCTCACCAACACATACCTCTGAGAGGCCTTTTGGCCATCAGTCCATACCACCCTTCAAATTCCTTGCCTTCCTGCAACCGTTCAGGATTCTCTGGTTACAATAACCCTAAAGACTTCTTTCCTTCATCCAGGTATCTCTGCCCCAAATATCACCACTCATATTTCAAGCAGGTCCCCATATTTGATGCTGTGACCTCAACTACAGAAATTGACAACTACTTTTTAGAAACAGATGGAGCTGAAAATTATTGAATTTTTGAGCAGATCTCTACTTGCCTCCTGGTAGAGCTGTTCTACTTTGTACAAGTAGCTATTTTCTGGAGGAGGGTGAGAACCATCCCAAGCAAATACTCACTCCCTTGTGTTACACCAAGTCACTCCTGCTCCTAACAGGCTCAATCCATACTATACAGGGCAAAACAGAGTGACTTGAGCAAAAAACACACCTCAGAAAAGTTTATTGTTTTGGGCACTTGAAGGATAGTAGGCAGTTTCAGTCTTGTCTTGAGTCACAGTCAGGATGGCAACTCAAAACTTCTATGTGCTGAGTGGATTAAACTAGAGTAGGGGGATGTCACACTACCTGCTCTTCCTCATTTCTGTAAGAACACACCTGTCTTGGGCACATCACTCTGAGGATGGTTTAGCAACAGCTCACCTAGAACCAACAACCAAATCTTCAAGGAACAGCATTTAGCACCAACACTAGCCTCCTGCATCCTTCCTTGGCCGACTTGGCCAATCCCCCGCTCCAGAGGCCAGTGCTCACAAGCCTTCTTTGAAGCCACATTTCCCCATGTGTTCTTTAAGGAACCCAGACTACCACCTCATGGTTGTTTTTTTTTTAATTCCACTAGGCAGCAGAACACATAAAAATGACATGATGCAACGCTAAACCCAAGTTCCCCTAATGAATATAGCCCTAAGTGTCCAACAGGATGTGACAGGTGGACAGGCAGGCGAGCTGAGCGAGGATGAGGTCATGAAATGAGCAGTTTGCACAGCACACTACTAATCTTAAATTCCAAACTCATTATGCACAAGCCTAACAAACAAAGGAGCAGCTTAACAGATTTACAATGTACCTTCTCCAAGGGTGGAATAATTATTTATCAGATAGCAACCTTCGTGTTACAACAGCAATAAATAAATAAATGGTCCCAGCAACTCTTCTGAACCATGCCTGTGGCTTCACTAGACAGACTAACATCTGGGATGTGCCCTTAGCTGGCTGAGCTTGGGTAGAATTGTAAATATTTGATACAAATAAAAGAAAGCTTGCTAGATGGAGCACAAACCCAAACACAGCAATTAATGGCATCCCAGGGGACACACTGCAAGAGACCCACACCCCTGAACTCCTTCCAGCTTCCAATGAACAGCCCATAAGAGTTTTTTCCCCTTTGTTTTTCTGTAATATTATTCCCTCCTGCATGTGTACACATGTCAATACCATTCTGATTTCATTCTCTCAGGTTGCAACTGTTATTCATCCAGGCTGAAGTTCACAATTATAGAAAGGTTTTGTATTCCTAATTTGGCTTTACAGCTGCATATTACCATGCAGAGACATACCCAGAGAAAGCATTTCCAAAGTCGTACTTTATACAAATTCTCTCCTTTATTTAGGTAAAACCTGAAGAATCCTGAAAGGAAATAGTAAATGGGCACAAAAATAGGCTCAGCCAGGCTCTCCCACTCAGATATCTCAATGATCCTTTTCCATCTCTGCAACATTATTCTGATCTCCCAGTTTAAAGCACCAGGACCACACGTTCCCCTTGCCCAGATTCCCAATCTCTCACCATCTGACATCTTCCAATGTCTGCTCACATCTTCTCACTCTGAAACAGGTCCCAGCTGATTTACCTCCAATCCCAAGCCTTCTAGCTAGTTACTTCTCCTCCAGAAAGGATCACAGTTAATTCCTATTTTATTTGTATGTTTACATGTTGCAACAGGATGTCTGGCAGTAAGATTAGTAACAATCATTGAATGTCCTGTCTCCATTTTACCAAGCATTCTTCATTTGGGACAATCCAGTTGTTCCCACTCCTTATCACTTTCCTCCATCTTCAGACACTGAAGTCCCTGCTCTACCAGGTTTCCCCCATTCCTTCAAAAGTTTGTGTTGTCACATACTTGCAAAGAGAAGAAACAGTGTTGCAGCATTTGGGTTACAGGCTATATACTATATTATTCTTTAAACACATTAAACTTAGCAAGCTTCCAGCAACAAAATATCTCAAAGATGATCAACATCTTTCCAGGAACTCAAAATACTAATATTCACCTAAATTTTCTCAGAATTCACCACAAACAAATTCTTTAATGTAACAGTAGGCCAAACCAGGCGGATGAACCCTGCACACAAAGATTGCCTTTGTAGGTTTGGACAAACATCCTTCCAACCCTCCAAAACTTCAGTAGCCTCTGCGTAAGCAGCCTCACTCACAAGATGGTCTGAGAAGACCAGACCCCCAGTCTGCTCCACCCAGACACATCAGCCTAAACAGCAGGTTCAGGTGGGTCTATGCCCATTTGGAGTCAGAAGAGCAGCACAAATGAAGGTGCAACGTACCTGTGACTCCAGATCACTGTTTTTTGGGGAGCGGTCAGGAAGGATGAATCCAGTTCTTCCCAGAGGTGGGAACTGCTGCATCGTCTCCAATGCAGCTGTTTCCCTCAGCTGTAATGTCCCTATGAAATACCAACTGCAGGACTGGTCTCCAGCCACCTCACCCCGAACCTGGGGTGTTCTAGAGTAAGCGAAAAAGGGTTTGAAAAAAAGGCATTTGTTTGTTCTCGATGCTCGTTTCTGCAAGTAACACGGAATTCATAAACTCCACATCTGCAGATGTATGTCTTCCTGCATGGTAAAGGAATAATCTTCATGGGAACTGATTTAAAAAAAAAAAAACTTGTTTACTATTAGAGGCTGTTAATTACAACATTAAAATACTAGCTTGAACCCTACATTACACTTGCATTCTCTTTTACATAGCAGTATACGTAACAATCACAGCAAGCAGCTCTGTTGGCTCATGCTGGAAGAAGTAATTATATATCACAGGAACACATTTTTGCCCTTCAACCTGCCCGTCCAGTCCATGCAGCAGCTGCAAGCAGCAGGTCAGGGCGGGGGGAGTCTACAGAGTGTTTCTAAATAATCACTTACCACTGAAGAAAAAAAGCTAAAAACCACCAGCCCCTGGCTTGCATGCTTGGCAGAAAGCTGCTAACACAAACATTAAAGCAGCCCTTGCAGCAGAGATGTTACCAGAAAAAATGAGCTTGATCCAAAGGCACTATTAGTGGTTGAAGTATTAGCTAGAAGTTGTACTGCAAGCCTTCCTTAGTAATTTTCACCAGTTTTGTGCTTGTACCAGTGACATTCACAGCATCCTCTTGCACTTGGACACTACTATGACCTCTCTGAAACACCTACTCTCTGGTGAAGCCCATAGACATCAATGACTGGGGCTTTTATAAGTCAAGGGCTGAAATTCTGGACAAGGATACTACGAGAGACTTTCAAAAGGCATCCCAAAATTGCAAGAGCCCACCCACAGCAAGCAGAGCTTTGGGGTGCCTAACACTGAAAACTGCACAGAACTTCTACCTTGGAGATGGACTGGAGAACAAGCTGTTCTCTTTCAAGACTTCGGTTCCAGTGAACCCAAGTATTTCAATCTTTACACTCAAAGCAGCATCAGTTTTTTACAGCTGCTGCAGATAAAGCAGTAGCATTGTTATATTATGAATATGCAACAATATTCCCTTTCCTGTGCTGGATTTTTCCCCAGTATGAAATGAAGCGTAAAACTACAAACAAGCCACTAGTTGTGCTGTTACTGTTTAACTAGAGATAATTTAAAAAAATCTCAGTTCCAGTATAATATGATAGTGATGCAACAGTTAACTGTCCAGCAAAATCTGCCATACCATGCTGCTTAATCATGTTGTCTTTGTTCCAGAAAAAAATTATACTAAAGATAGTGTAGTTTTCCAAACAAAAACATTACAGCCAGTGCATTTCAAAAACTTCTTGAATCCAAAGCAGAACGAGACAGACAATAATGGCCAAGAGCCTGACCAGCTTAATGGAAGTTGGACTCTCATTTTGTTCTCAACACTTAAACAGCAGATCGTTCTCAGAAGACAATTAAAAGCCAATACACAATTTCAATTTTTTTAGCAGAAAAGTAAACAGAAAATTACTCCTTCTGTTTCATGTTCAAAGTCTTAAAGCATGTTGCTTTGGAAAACAAACCTAGAAACAGGAGGACAACATAGTTAAGCATCAGAACAGGTTTCTCCTGTACTCTCATTTTTAAGCAGCTGTACAGATTTCTTCCCACTAAACTTTTAATCATAGAAAGAGGCTGAATTTGTTTGTAAAATAGCACATCTGCAAGCCTCTTCTGCTCTTGTTTCCCAGTTTTCTGCTAGATCCTGACACAACTGTACAGCAGGAATTAGTCATGCTGCCTATGGATAGGTTCACAGCAGCTCCAAAATTCTAAGCCAGAAGCTTGTGAAATTACCTCCACTACATGTGGGGAACTGAGCAATACCAGGGGCAGCCCACCTATCCATCAGCAGGGCTGCACAGGCTTATTTTCAGCCATTTAAGAGACAGAATATATTGATTCAAATTATCACCTGGACTCTGTAGATCAGTGACAGACTATATAGGAAAGCTTCCTGCTCACCAGAAAGGTATGGATTTATTTCAAGTAGAGTACATATGTACTTACACACAACTAACGCAGCCAGCAGTCTGATAAATAAAAAGAAAACACATGTGCTTTCTAAAAGATGCACAGTCAGTGCAGCCAGCTCAGCCTCAAAATATCTGTGCCCTCTCTGATCAGCTTGGCAGCCAAACAAAACCCTCCCGAGGAAAGCAGGCCAGGGAAGCAAAAAGGTGACGCTCAATAGTTCGTATCAAAGCAAATGCTGAACTGAATTTCATGGGCTATTTCTGTTTCCCTACTAAATAGCAAAGGCCTACTGCAAATAACAGAGTGAGAGTTTTGCAGGAGACAAAAGGTCACCCAGGATCTCTCATCATGGAAAATGCTCTGCTTACAGACATGGTCAGTACCAGTTCCCTGTGTAAAGAAATATACGGAAATACCACTTATTGTCTCCACATGTTTATACAACAGACACTCCAACTGCAGCCTTTCCTTTTAAGACTGTTTTCAGAAATAAAAAAGTACAAAAAGATGTGGCGAGGGTTTCCTTCCCAGTGAAGCGAATTTGAGGTGCAGAATAAACATGGAATTATTGACTCACTCACAAAAATGTTACCGGAGAGATTTCGGAGACATACTTTTGGCTTAGCTCTACTCCCACTGACGCTGGATAAGACTTCTACCACTGATTTCAGGCAGTGCTAGCCTACGTAGCACTTAAAGCTCAGCTATTATTACCTTTTAGTTTAAAATACGTAATGTTCCTCTGTAACAGACGGAAAAATATTTCAGGAACTTTTTAAATCTGTTCCTCCAAGATACATTTTTATTTTTTTTTTAATCACACTGAGACGCGGTTCCTGGATGCAAGAACATGTGACCTGTTCTAAATAAAGGATATTTTCCACTTCTTGCACAACTGGAACAGATATAAGCAGTAGCTTGAACAAACTGCATTGCAGAACCCAACCAGAATATAAAACACTTGAATAAGATCCATAAATAGCAGTAATATGAAAAGACTACCTCCAATAAGGCACAAACTCAATGTTAAGCCTAATGTAATCAAGTTCAAATTCAATCAAGCTGCAAAGTTCATTTACAAAATCAAATTTGATCATCTGCAGGCTAAGGCACTATGGCACTTTAGAAGAGTCCTCTTTGGCTCCAGAGTAAGCCCACAGTCTAAAATGTGAGCCTCTTTGGTGAAATTATTATTTCCCCAACAATCACTGTCTATTACAAGGGAAGTTTCAACTAAATCAAGACTTCAGTGTTTAGCACAGCACCAGAAAAGAGGAAAAAAACCAAAAAGGAGTGCTTTACAGATGAGGCATTGGTAGATATAAGTAAAATATTAAAGGTTTGTATTGAAAAAAAAGGCCTTTGGACAGCAGGAATGATGAGAATTTTGTAAAGACATCAATGCTTTAATAATGACAAATTCTACATGTCGATGCTATTGCTCATAAAACAAAAATAAGCTGCCTAAGAAACTATCACGCAAATTAAATGCATTTCCTAATATTTTTTCCACTAAAAATACTTCAGTGACTACATCATTTGGATGCATTTTAACCCATCTGAAAATATAGGCACCAGAAAAGGGCACAAATAGCAGCAATTTACCTGCAGGCTTTATTAAGGGCAAGGCAGTAAATTACAACAACTGACAATAATTTGCTGGCACTTGCGAGGTCACACAGACCATCCAAATGGGCACACATTGCAGAGAACAAAAACATACAGAGAAAAATCAATTGAATACAGCAACTTTTTGCTGCATTTGGCACACCTGGGTTAGTTCAAATTGCCCTGTGCAGAGGCAGGCTGTACAGTCATTACCTCCAGATAGCAGTTTGATATCCAAAACATCACTATAGTAAGCCAAATGATTTAAAGAATCTACATTAGCAATATGACAGATGTAATTTAAGCCTCCAGCACCCTGCTGACTGTGTGCAGACATGTCAGGATCTGTGTTTACTTTTGGTAATAAAACTCCATCGATTTCATTGTACACTGCTGGTACCAGGAAAGAAATATTACTTGCTTGTTCATTACACAAACACACACATATTTAAGTGTATGTACTTACAGATTAAAAATATTAGCCCTTGGAAATGTATGAATATGAGGGGGGGGGAAAGAGATCTCATTGTCTTACTGGCTAGTCTTAAAGTCCAGTTTTGTCCCACAGTGAAAAGTGACTCTGGAGAAACCAAAGCAAATGAAACATCATCTCAGTTTTCAAAGAGATTCAACCACGGCAAATTCCAGAGAACCCTTGAATGTAGGTAGGGCTTTGCTCAAGAAGCCAACTTCTGATGAGTTGGAGGGGTTTGGGAAATATGGGTGGAACTGATCTATCTCAGCCCCATGTATTCCCTTCATCCCCTGTGATTAAAGCTTTTGCTGGGCTTACATTTTAACTTGGCCTCTAGCGTTCAATTGTGGCTTGGCCTAAGTTACTACAGTATTTACTGCAAAAAGCTTTTATTATTGGACCCCTTGCGGCTTTGGATTGCAGACCCGAATTATGAAATAGGGATGGAGTAACTGTGAGGGCACACTGGAGAGCAGAAATATTCAACTGGATGTCATATATTGGAAAACAAGCAACCTGGGAGGAAGTGAATAGCAGAGTTTCACTCAGTGAAGGACAACAATATCAGCAGGGCTGAGTTAAACTCGGACACAAGAATGGTTTTTCTTGGTTCAGAGCACTAACATTCTTACCTGTTTCTGAGTGGGATGGATTTTCTCTGTATTCACAATTTCAGCTGCTATGATAAGCCAAGGGTGGTTCTCAGCTCTTACAGTTACAAGAGCAGAGAAAGCCCTGAATGTTGCTAGGAAATCAGCAGTTCTCACCAGGGAAAAGAGCAGATTGCTGTTAAGACTGAGCTCCTAACATCAGCTCTTGCCTCTGGTTTGCCTGCTCCCCAGCCACCTTTCCAGAGCCAGGCTGTGGAGAGGGTAAGAAAGAAATTCCCATGGCCACAGTCCCACAACTACACCACGCTGACCTGGTGTTATTCCACTCACTGCTGTGCAATTACTCCTGATTTACATGCACAAGAGAAAGCGGCAGGGTAATGCTGGATACCCTCGATAATCATCAGTCTGACTGGTTTCAGGCCTCAGCAAAGCCAAAGGACTACAGAAGTCCTCTGAGATACAATCATGAAGCAAACAGGTTTGTGAGCAACTTCTGCCTCCTGTTATCATCAAACTTTATCAGCCTGGCTCCAGGGACAGGTTTATATGGACCCAGCAGGGCCCCTGACTCCTTTGCATCTTCATCTCAAATAAGACCAGGAAGAAAACTGAGACCCTACCTCGAGGGAGATGTACATGAGCTGGGCAGACTCCACACTGAGGTTAACATGTCAGCTCACTATCTGCCAGAAAAACCATGGATTATTATTCCACCCTCAGGGCTCCCTCTTCTCATGTACGTGGGTACGTGTGCAGGGACACGAGGCAGACTGGGGCAAGCTGGTCACTTTTCCTACTCAACAAGCCCTCCTGCAAACATCAGGCCAGATGCTGGCCTGAGGCACCAGCAGAATATCAGGACAACAGGCATGGGTGTCCTTTTAAACCCAAAGTGTGGGCAGTGCTGGCTCTGCAGGAGTATCAGGTAAGGATGTACTGGGGAAATTGAATACACGGAAACATGAAGTGACAACATTTAGAAGACAGTCAAATACTCCAGTGTTTCATTATAGAGTTTATTCACATTCCCCTGAGAGAAGAGAACAACGCAGTGATATATTCAGGTCCCAAAGCACCAAGTCACAGGAATTAAAGGCAGTTACACTATCTGTGCAAGGTCAAATGCAGACCTGCCATCTAAGCTCCAACACAGACCTGCTATCTATGCTATATTGCTCACACCGGGAAAGCACAGACAAACTGCTGACTACAAAGTGGACAACCATAAAGGGAGAACTCCTGCATACCAGTTAGAACCTGCAGCTGGTGCAAACAGGACTACTGGATAACAGCACAGTTGTTGTGACTGCTGCACTCCACTGGAAGCACAGGCACAGAACTGAAAGCCCTGTGGGTCTCCCAGTGGCCTCAATCACAGCTGGGGCCCATCACTGCTAGTGAACCCTTCTCTGCACTGTCCTCTCTCCATACATTAGCCTGGCCCCCAGCTAATTACCTGGATAATGGCAACTTCCCTGCATAACCTTGAGGAGCAAAGGAGTTCTGGCAACTTTGGTTTGGTTGGATAGGCCATTAGGCTGCACATCACTACCACCACCTGAACCCTTTCTCAGCAGTACCAAGGGTTCAGTGGGAGGCAGGTTGCTGTGAAGACAGGGCACAGGAGGTGGCATCAGGCCTGCCAGGCCTTGCAACAGTGAGAGAATTTTTAACATCTTTTACTAAAAGACTTTCAATGTTTCTGAAATAGTCAGAGGATGATCAAAAATTCATTTATTTACTTTGGAGCGTGTCTGACAGGTGGTACAACCTACAGTCATTGTAGCACTATTTTTTTCAATATTTACTTCTTATTCATTTTTCAACTGCATGTAGATGTACAAAGAGCAGTGTTCAAAATGAAAATACGAATACTCGATTACAAACATGATACACTCATAGCAATGACCTTATATTCAGCAGAGTGCTGCTTAGGAGAGCGTTGAGGTGAAATGGAGGGTTCGTTGAACGAAAACGGGAGGGAGAAACGTGCCATCGCTGTCAAGGTTGATGCTCAAGGAGCGGGAAAGCACCGACTTTCTTTTTCCAGCACTAGGACGGACAGCGGGTCCCTAACAGCCCTTAAGGGAGGGAAACACACACACAGCGCCTCATTCCCCTTTATAGAACATATCTACGCGACGCAGCCGCTTCAGATAAGCAAACAGGATCTATCTCGGCGGAAAAAAAACACTCTACGAAGAAACAGACCTACCAAGCAAAAGTTTCCAGTCCCCAAGCAATTGGCAAGTAACAAACCTACTCTCAAAGTCGATAAATAAATAAACAAATAGAATAATCCCCACCGGGAGACCTCGCAACCCTCCTGGAGGCTCCGCCCGGAGGGGTCTCGGCCGCGGCGCTCACCGGGGGCAGGTGCGCCCGCAGCCTCGCCCCGCAGCCGGCGGGGGCTGCCCCGGTGACAGCCGGGCCCGCACGGCCAACAATGCCCTTTACATAACGCCGGCCCGGCCCGCCCTCCGCCAACAACGCCGCTATTATGGCAGGAGCGCCCCGCGGCCGCCCCGCCGCGCAGCAGCGCCCGCGGGGATGCTCGGCCGGGACCCGCCGCCCCGCTCCGGCCCCGCGGCCCCACCTGCTCTTCAGGGGCTGACTCTTCAGCTCGTAGTACGTCTTGGGCTCCTCGTGGAACTCCTCGCCGACCTCGAAGTCCGGCACGATCCCCGACTCCGCCTGCATCGTCGCCGCCGCCGCCGCTGCGAGAGGGAGAGACGGGAGGTTACGGCCGCGGCGCCGAGCGAGCCCCGCCGCGCCGCCCGCCCCACTCCGCTCCGCCCGGCTCGGCTCGGCTCACACACACAGCGCCGCCGCCCGCCCCGCCTGGGACTTGTAGTCCGCCCCGGGGCCGGCCCGGCCGCCTCCGCCCGCCGCGCACTACAACTCCCGCCGCGCCGCCCGGGAGGGAAACAGGGCCGGGCCCGCCGCTGTCAGCCGGGAGCGCGGGGACCGCCCCGTCCATCCCGCCCCGTCCATCCGCCGCGCCACCTGCCGCCCCCTCCCTGCCCGCCGCACCACCCCCCGCCGTGACGTCACGCGGTTCTGACGCCAGAGATACGGAGCGTGACGTCACGCTGCCGCAGCTCCCAAGCAACAGCCAGCGTTTTCTCCCTCCGCAAACCTCTGCGGAAGTCCCCTGCAAATTGTAGAATCACAGAACGGTTTGGGTTGGAAGGGGTTTAAAAATCATCTTGTTCCACCCACCTGCCATGGGCAGGGGCACCTTCCACTAGACCAGGTTGCTCAAAGCCCCATCCAGGCTGGGCTCTGAGCACATCTAAGGATGGGGCATCCACCACTTTTCTGAGCAACCCATTCCAGTGTCTCACCACCCTCATGGCAAAGAACTTCCTCCTAATACCTAACCTAAACCTAATCTCCTTTAGTTTGATGCTCAAGATGCAGGAGAGCATTGACTTTCTGGCACTAGGGCAGACAGAGGGTCTCTAATAGCCCATAAGGGAGGGAAATACACACAGACTACCTTATTTCCCTTTTCAGAGGGGTCCCTGGTCCTATTACTTCATACCCTTGTAAAAAGTCCCTCTCCCATCTTTCTTGTAGGCTCCCTTCAAGTATTGGAAGGGACCAGCACAAAGGGCTCTTCATCTCCCCTTGGGAACATCTGGCACAGGGCCTCACAGGCAGCAGTGTCCAGCTACAAACATTCCCATATGGCTGCAGACTCAGGAATCAGCCTTGCCAGGGGTTCAGTTAGAGGAGAGTGTAGTATGTCAGGCAGGGGAGGGTGTGATAGGTTTGAATGCCAAAAGCAGAGAGCAACTGATGATAGAGCGTGGGACATTTATGGTAACTTACTTTGCCAGGTACAAAAGAGATGGGCGTTTGCATCCCAGGACTTTGCACTTTTCCAATTAAGTTCCCCGCACAAGAACCAACAGCTCTAAAAGGCTTCCTTTGAACTTTATCTGCCTTTATAAATAGTCCAAAGCTCATAAACATTGTGAAGAAAGTCACAGTAAAATGGAAAATGTGAAGCCAACTGGGCTTCAGTTATTTGCAGCAGAAATGTTTTAATGCCATCTCATCTTCCAGATCTGCTCCTGGCATGGTTAGGATACCAAGAACAGATAATCTCAGAACACAGAGGTGGGAAGAGCCTCTGCCACATGCCATACAGATGCAGATCCCAGGGAGAGCTGAGGAGGGAGAACTGCATGGGAGGGTGGCAAGGAGGTCTCAGCACAGCGAAGTTTGGATGGAGTCAGGGATCAGAGATGTCCTGTGACTGTTCAGCCCCTGTGAGTGATGGGGATGGTCCCTCCTTGGATTCAAAGACCCTGGAGGGTCCCCACTTAGGACTTGTTAAATGATCCTGTTTAGTCTTTATTGTTTTCTTCAGTCTGGGGGTTTGGTGCCACAGGAAGATGGATTTCAGGAATGGGGCTCTGTTCTGTGTTGAGGGGCTGCATATCAGCACTGACTATCAGGATGTTCCCCTCTCACAATCCAGAGGGCAAGAAATCTTCCTCTTGCTTCTGTTTTTCCGTGTGTGGATGACAGGGACCTCCAGTTCAGAAATGCCATAGGAAATTTTATTCATGGCATTTCCCCAGAGCTTTGACGTCAATAAATCAAGTCACAGCACAACTCAGAGGTCCAGGACATTTGAGGTTGCTGCTGGTAAACTGATGCCTAATAATTCTGGTGCCATTTTATCACTCTCAGCTAAAATCACACCACTCCTATTGTGCCAGCAGAGCACTGCTAACTCCAGCAGACCAGAGAAGCCAGAAAAGAGGCTTTTCCACACATCTTTTTCTCTGTCACAACTGCTGAAGCTGCTCAGGGACTGCTGTGCCAGGGACTGCTCACATTGGGCAGCAATGACCCCTGCTCATTTCAGGCAATGTGAGATTTGATTAAATAAACTGAAGATTTTTAGCTTGGTTTAGAAATTTAAGTCCCAGGTTATTATGCAGCTGCCAAACTCAAAGCAATGACTTAATATCAAGAGTAATTACTTTAATGAATCAGATACAACAAATTGGATAAGGCCCTGAAGAATGTTCTTTTGAGCCCACATTGCAGATGGCTAGGATGGCTCGACAGAGAGTAGGCTTGCTAACAGTGCTTTGGGAAAAAAAAAAGCAACCAACAAACAAACAATTAAAAACAACTTAGAATAAACCCACTGCTAAGCTACATTTATAGCCTCAACCCCTGTGGGTTAGAGGGTGTTGCTGAGGAACTGTGTTTTCACAAGTAAGGAATCACTCCATGATTTGTTGAAGGGAGTAAACAGCAGGACTCATCTCTCTGCAATGACTGCTTCTATTTTTCCAGGTGTAAAAATGAGACATTTTCTTCTGCTGTTAGAAATGTACAGCTTATGAGCTTTCAGCTCTGCTTTAATTATAGCACTAGTTCTAAAGAGCAAAGATCTCTTATGCAAATACCTGTCCTAAGCAGTGCTGTTTCACTTGAGATACCACAGCTTCAGCGGGGCCGGTGTGTGCAGCTCCCAGGGAGAGAGGAAGCTGGTTTACTTTTCATCAGACTGTGAATCTTTTACTTTCATTCTTCCTCTGTGCAATGCAAAGTTTTATCTGGTGTTTGGATAGGGGCGATTTCTCATTGCACCTGGGCTGGGACCTTTGCTGAGAAATGCAAAATGCTCTTCTATTCATAATAGATGTCATTCATGTTTATACCTTTTTAGAGTTTATCTTTCAGGGTAAAAGAACAATACCTCCACTGTGCCTAAGCAGGATACTAATACGTTGGTGAAATTAAAGATTAAGTGATGATTGTGCTGCTGCAGGGTTTAGATTTCTGTAAAGTTACTCTATATAGTTGGAATTCTGTATAGCTTTGTTGATTGTTTTCCAGTTATGGATGTCAAACTGCTTTAGGGAGGTGAGCAAGAATGATTATCCAGTTTAGCAAAGTGAAAAACAAAACACAGAAGGGTCATTTATCAAACATCAAAATAGTGGCAGAACATGAATTTCA
Organism: Pithys albifrons albifrons; assembly: GCF_047495875.1. Classification (NCBI taxonomy): domain Eukaryota; kingdom Metazoa; phylum Chordata; class Aves; order Passeriformes; family Thamnophilidae; genus Pithys; species Pithys albifrons. The sequence goes on from NC_092460.1 coordinate 5,431,111, forward strand.
CTCTAGTGTTTGCATCATAAGCATGACCCTACTAACACTCTTATTTCTGTAATATTGTCCCTCCACTAAGAGCAGTGGCTTACAAGGAAGTCCCAAACACTCTAGGAGGTAAAATCAGGTTTCATCAGGGGTAGTCCTGTATTCACATAAAGGGATCACTGGGAACGCACAACTTGGTTTCCTATTCCTTGAAACCAGCTTTACTTTCAAGAACATTTTAATGCAAATCATAGCCAGAATAAAACAAACTGTGTCCATATTGACAACTACTGCACTGGGTTTGTGTGGCCAAGTTTTGGTAGCAGGGGGCTACAGGACAGGGGTGGCATGTGTGAGAAGCTGCGAGAAGCTTCCCCTATGTCCAGTGGAGCCAGTGCCAGAGGACCTGCTGCTGGTTAAGGCCGAGCCCAACAGCTATGGTGGCAGCACCTCTAGGTCAATGTATTTAAGAAGCAGGGGAAAAACTGAACACCAGCAATTACAGCCATAGTGAGGAGTGAGAAGACTCAACCCACAACCTTTCACTATATTTTCTCTTCCCTGGTCAGCTGAGGAGGGAAGTGATAGAGCAGCTGGAACTCAACCACTCATCCCACCACAACTGCACGTTAGTTTGCTCCCTTGAAGGCAATATTTTATTGGCCCACTTTTTTTTAATTATTATGATTGTTTTTCTATTTTTCAAGTTGCATTAAATTTTTATGCCTTGCTAAGTCCTTCCCAGAGCTGCAAATTAACATCTGTAGCAATAAAGGCAGTCTCAGTGTTTATATGACACTTTTATCTTGTTCTTCACCCAAACTAACATAACACCCTCAAAAGCTATGAGTGGTTGTTTCTGGGCTCCCCAGTGTCATACAGACATCTTCACTCTGGTTAGCATTGTTCAGTTATTTTTCAAGTGATGGGTCTGATTTTGCTAAACCCATTAAAATGTGTTCAACTTGTTAGGCAAATTCTCCTTTTCAGATTGGATTCTCATCAAGACTGAGAAAGCAGCACAAATTTTCAGAGAACTGAAGGACTTTGGTTGTGCAGCTTTCGAGAAAGGTTTATCAGGAGACACAGAACTTCCTCATTCTGAACGAATGTTTCCTGTGATTTCAGCAATGATTTTCAAGATACCATGTGGTGCATAATTTAATATGCAGCAAGAACATTGGGCAGAACTGCTACTTTTTTCCCCCTGGATTCCTCTTTGCAATTCCCCTATTTGTAGAATCCTCACTTTTAATTCTCATAATTCGTATTTTTCTTCTTCTGCCCTACAAACACCATTTAAAATGATTCTCCCATCAGTAATGTTACTCTAACCACAGTCTGGGGATCTCTCGCTGACAGCAGGGAGCAACAACATAGATTGATATCTCTATAAGCGGTCAAAAAAATTCAACACACAACTCAGTAAAGTTCCCAGTTTGGAAGAATTCCTCTGCACCAACTATTTGTGCATTCATGTGAAAAGGAAAGGAAGCAGTCAATGCTGCTATTCAAAAAAATAAACAGACATGTGATTTAATTTTGAAGAAAGTTCCCAGACTTTTGCATTCATTCTCTGTATGGTACACTGTGAAATTTGTGAAGAGAATTTAATTTACCCCTGCAGACTAAAAGACAAGAAGTTATTGCTTTTTATCTCCCTACAAGGCAGAAGAACTATGTGAAAGCTTTCAGCATTGAATACAAAAGAAAGAGGGCATTTAAGTGAGAGCTTTCAGAGCCCGTGGGAGATAACAGTCTCATAGGAACATCCCTGTCCTGTTTCTTTGCTCCACCGGCTGCATATATTGCCAATTAAAGTCTCCCATCCCTAATATCTCATTTCTTGTCCCAATTTCTTTTTCTCCAGCCACTGTTTCTTGTCAGATCCCCAGTCAGTCACCCATCTCCTTCCCTCTCCAGCTGCCATCCCATCTCTTTGCCCATCCAAGACATGTTCCCCCTCTTTCAGACCTCAGCTCCTCCTCCCAATGATGCCCTCACACATTTATTGCAGATTTAATCAGTTTCTGCCTACCCTGAATGCTGTTTGAGCTGTATCTTCAACAGGGTGCAATTTTCATCCTTTCTGCTTTCAGATCAAGGGTTTTCCTTCTCCCCACTCAGGAAGATAAAGTGAACAAGCTCCTCAGCTCTCTACAGTCAGCACCTCGGAAGTGTAACAGCAAGGAAATCCTGCTCCCATTTAGGGTGGAAAATGCCCGAGAGGGATGAAACCCATGGAAATTTAACTGCTGCATTGCTGTGCCTATACCAGGTACAGTTTTACAAAGAATTACCATTTAGCCTGATTGTCACAAGAGCAGCACATGGCATATCTCAAACATACATGAAAACCAGCAGCCACGTATACCAAGATACTTTTTCTAAGCTTTGTCAGTTCATATGCAGGGCTTTGTTAGATAGGCAGAAGCAACCAGATGTTTCGAGAAGAAATCCAAAACCCATTTTATGAGGGAGAACAACAGGCCAGCTACCCCATGTCTCAGCAGGACAGCCTGGCTTTCCACAGCCTGCCTCACGCAAGATGCTATTGCCAGATCTAACAATTTCACTGCAAAGTTTTCATATGTTTCTCTTAGAAAAAGTTTGGAGTTTTCAGATTGAAAATGAGCCCCCTTGTTACATGAATACCCCAGGAGAAATAAGGATAATTCATATTTTAAAATATAGTTTCTAAGAATGTGTCATCAGTTTGGAACAAAGTCTGAAACCCTGTCAGTCCCAGGGTGGTTTTATCAGCAGAATTGAGGGAGATTAATTCTGCAGCTGGGGCTCCTGAATGAATTATGTTACTCTAATGAGTCATTCACTAATTCCTAGTCTTTCCTTTCTTCATCTCTGCCATATTTGGATAGGTAATGGAAGAATTCAAGGGGGAACTGGACAATCTCTCTTGTTCAATATCCTTGTTTTGATTTTCACATGTTCCTCTTTCCAGATGCTAACTCATGACACTGGTTAGCAACAGCAGCGGTGGCGCAAACAGAAGCTGGAAGAGCAATGTCATTCTGACTTGGCTTCAGGGGAAAAAAAAAAAAGCCTAGACTGGGGATTAAGTCATTCCCTCTGGTCCTTCATCAAAAGAATACCCTTCATGATTTCCATGCTGGAGACTGAGTTTAGTGCTAAAGGCAGATGTTCCTGGGTCCAAACAAAGGTTGTGAGGGAGTCACAGCTGCCTCTGCAGGGAAAAGTGGTCAGTCTTCCCTGATCTGGCAAGGTATTCAAAGAGGGATTTGCAGGATGGAGAGGAGAGCCTGAAGACTCCTGCCCTCAGCCCATGGCCTGGTGAGCAGGATCTGACAGGCTCTAAACTGGGCTTCCAGCCAGTAACACCCAGTTGCCCTCGGAAGTGGTGACTGTGCATTTCCAAGTGGAAAGGTTGGGAGTTGGCCTTTTCTTTAAGTGAAAGATGAGGTTCTCCTGAGCTCTGAGAACTGCTGCCTTTGGAATGACAAATCCAAGGCCAAGAACATGGGCAGAAGAGCTGGCCGCTGTGTCATCAGCTCCTCCTGAGGACCACAGGGTTATTCTTCCAGTGGCAAAGCTTTTGGATCTTGCTTCTCAAAGAAGGCATGCAGAGTCATCCTGCTGAGTTCTTGCAGGCTCTTTGGGGTAGGAAAGGCTGTGGCAGAAACAGCTAGAGCTGCACACCAGCAGGTATCACTGACTAGCACTCAGACATGGCCATGGACAGGCTGGGAACAACTGCTTGAAACTCAGTAAAAGTCATGGAAAGAGGTTTGTGAGGGCAAATCTCATTTGGCCAGCACGGCATTGCAAATCCAGTTAATTAAACTGGTGCAAAGGCCAGAGCAGACATCAATAAACCAGGTTAAACTCTCACTTACACTGATGTAATGTTAATTGTGCACAGCATCAGCGCTAGTTAAACTGATTAGAAAGTTAACTGGTTTAAATACATTTACCCTAAATACTGGCACTGGTTTAACTGGACTGCTTGAAAATGAAAACTGTACACCTCTGCCAAATTTTCCCTGTTGTATTTAAACCAATACAACCTGTAGAGACATGTAAGAAGCTGCTTTTAACCAGGAGCAAAGTGCACAAGAAGAGAGGATTTGGCCCAGCAGCCCAGGTCTTTGTGCCTTATTCTCAGCTTTCCTGAGAAACTGTCACCTTCACATCAACAACACTTAGGTCTAAATTTGTTTCCCAAAAATCCTATTAGTAAAAGGTGAGACCAAAATCACAGCCCCTTTTTCATAATACACATAATCTCTTTAATTTAAGAGGAAGGTGTTTATTTCCTTTCTCACTGTCCAGTAAGAGTTTTGAATGGAAAAAGCACAGATTTTTCAGTGAAAACTTTCTAAAGCTTTCTGTTTTGATAGAGTCCCATGAGTACTTCCTGCACTTCATCTGTATTTTGAGAGACATTTCATTGCAAGCACTGTCTGAAGAGAACAAGGCTGTTGGTTAAGATCAGAAATACAGACATTGGTCATCACAGTCATTCAGATACAAAGACCTTCATATTTCTGCATTTCATCAGGCCTTTACACACACATCATGAAACACAAATCCTCACCAAAAGTCTTAAATTACTCACCTGAAATCAGAATATCAAATTTTATTCTAACAAATACTAAATTATTCTCCACCTGAAGTCAGAATCCCTTTTCCCCTCATCTACAGTATTTCTACTGCAATTCACATCTATGTCAATACCGGAAGAGTTTATTTGCAAACAAAAATTAAGCAGTGAGAGAATCAGAAATCCAAAGCCAAAAACACCCCCCAAAATCCAACACCACCACCCAAAAGAAGTCATTAGAACATAAAACCTGCTGAGACTTGTGGGATTTTAAAACAGAGAATTTAAAAGATAAGAATTTTTGTGTTAACTTTCACACTTTTGGATGTGCAAGAAGGATGCCTTCAGCTAGCAGGACAGTGTGGCAAGCATTTTAAATCCACATTATACAGAGGTAATTGGTAGCATGAAGGGCCAAAACTAGGTATACTTGAGATCAAAATTGCCCATACCAAAAAAAAAAGTAATCCCAAAGGGCTTCTTGAGTGATCATTACATATTTTACTCATAGTATGTACCTACTTCAAATCCCCATAAGGATTTAATTTTTTTCCCCTTCTTGTCTCCCTGCAGGATGCCATTTAATGTAGACATGCAATGTAAGGCTGTGTCATTGTTTCCATCTACCTGGAAGGGATAATTTGCCAGAGAATTTTTTTTTCTTTGAAGAGGCTTCATTTAAAAAGGGGAAGTTACAGACCTGGTAGCCCAGTCCAACATGAATCCATCGAACTCATCCGCTGCTTGTGAGGGAAGGCCATTCATCAGCTATGAAGAAAGGATGCCCCTTCCCTTAGTGTAAACCCAGGGAGGAATTTAAACGTTTCCCTCAAATGCGTGCACACAAGAAGCAGAAAAGGAGGCAGCTTGCCCAGTAAAATGCTTCTGTGGATTTGCCCCTCTGTTTGCATCCCTTGATCAGCTCTCACCCCACATTTCCTTTAGTTCTGTGTTTATCCAGCACTCATTCCCATCAGTGTCAATCTGAGAAGAGCCAGGAAATGTGCTCACATCAGATCTCACTTAGATCTTTTCTGCTCACCCAGCTAACACACAAGTGTGTGAGCAGTGTTGAACTACTTGATCACCAGAGATGCTCTTAGGCAAGAGACTGTCAGACCTCAAAGCATTAGCTTGGAAACCTGGGGGGGGCATCAGTGTACCCAAAACATGTAGCCATGGCCCCAGGAGTGTAGCTTGAACCACTACTGCTTGTCTTGGAGGGTTCCTTTTGTCAATCCACTGGGAAGGACCAACACTACTTTCTGTATTGGGAGGCTTGATAAAGAATAGCACAGCCTGGGCCAAACTGTACACAGCTAAGTGACTGGAATACATGAGCAGACACACGGCTTAGCCTTCCACACCCTGCCCAATGATGTAGTGCATGAGAACAGGGTATTCAAACTGCTTCAGACAGCCTTAATTATTTGGCACAGCAGCTCCCATGGATATGGCCAAAGTGAGCTGCCTCCTCTCCAAGGAGCTTGTCAGTAGGAATGCTAGACCTGGAGCTCATGTTGCCTGCTTTCCCAGCAGTTAATGCCATTACTCTGGCATAATAAAATAAAAAGGACACTGTGTACAGATGTGGGAGAACTGAGGAAATACTCTAGTGATTTCCATGAAAAGTCATTGCCCAGCAGGCCTTAATGCAAAGCTATTAGCAACACAAAGGCCTTGCTCAGCAGCAAGTCAAGTCTGCTCGGAAGGGTTTAGTCTAGAGTAGCTAAAGTTACCTGTTTTCATAACCTTCCAGCTCTCATTTGGGCTGTCCTGGTTACAGATATCTGTTTGCCTATGGATCTCCAAGCAGTGCAGAACAGCCACTGCTGCTTTGGTCCAAAACTCTAAATCAGTATCAAGGAACACAGTACTTGCCTCACACCCATGTCTTCATCCAATTAATTAGCCCTGACCATCACCAGAACCTCCAGAAGTTTTTTAAATTTTAATACAGGCAAAGAGGAAGCTGCATGTTGTAGCTCACAAACATTCCCATATACACCAGCAGGAGTTCCTGTATCAGATACACCTGATCCTTATCAGGGAGAGCTATTTCTGAAGTAGATTATTCTGTCTGGAGCTGATAAAGTCTACCTCACTTAATTTTCCCTGGCAGTGGCTGGATTTACTGGAACCAAGGAGGTATTGGGGGCTACAAATATGGTAGAATCAGAGCTCAAGATGTGTGGAAATCCTGAAGAATGTGCTATCTAAGCCAAGGAACCCAAGTTCTGCTTCTTATAAAGAGCTAAATCCTACTCCATTCATGTAAGGTGATCACAAGACCTCTCAACACCTGTCTATTTTTCATTGAAAATGATCTTCCTCCCTATGAAGAAATGTTTTTAACCACCTGCCCCATTTCTCATCCTCTAAGTGCAAAAGGTGCTGCCTAAAGCCACTATGATGTCCCTGCTGAACCTTGCTGACATATAATCAAATATGTGACTGACATTGATTCTCATAACTACCTCCAGAACAATGCACACAAGGTCAGTTAGTACTTCTGGGACACGTGTGTCCTTGGGAAAGGACATTTCTATCTGAAGCATGAAAGTCCCTCAGGTCTCTGCTACCAGGGCTGTTCTGGTGCACATCTGCAGTTTTCACCATTGCCTGCACATCAACCAAAGCTCCTGCACGTGTTTCCCACCCCCTCCTACCACAAAGTACTCCTGACAAACTGCTAAGCAAGAGGCACACAGTCACTGTCCCTGCTCTGGTGTGGGCATCTGAGAGGTCAGGGCTGCTGGATGCTGCTCTGAAAGGCCAAGGAAAGGCCACCCAATGGTGACACTAACTTGTCTCAGACAGAAAATAAAAATATATCATTTATCATTTCTACATATTATTAGTAGAAGCAGCTCAAGGTGCAGGCGCTGGCACTTCCCTGTATCCTAAGTGTTCATGAAGCTTTCCTTGATGTTAGCAAGTCTATTAATAAAGTGTTGCAAGCAATCAGAATTGCTCCACCAGTCTGGGAGGGGTAGTGTTGGTGACATCGTGTTCCAGCTGAAAGTCACATAAAAATCCTCAATACCTTTTTCTGAAAGGCATCATCATCATCAAATAGGAAAGTGCAGTCACAGCACCTCCTAATTAATGGGAAGTCACAGGCCCCATTAGCACTGCAGATCCTCTTCCACTGGTGGTGAGTGAACAGAATTCTTACCCAGCTTGGGCATTATCAGTAGAATTCAGCAGCATGTCCAAATGCAAAGAAAAAAAATGTAGCCATATGCTGACCTTCCCAGGTCTGCTGTAGCCCTTTGCTTTGTCATGTGACTGAGCATGGGGTGAAGCCTCCGTGGCCATTGTCTCCCTAGGTGATGGAGAGGGCTTTGCCCTGGATCTCAGCAGCAGGGTGATGCCTTTGCTGAGTGCAGACACATCGGAAACCCCTTGTCAGCACTCTGGGGAGATGCTGTCTGAGCTCACTGCAGAGTGTTAATACTGGAAAGATCATGTAGGCCTCATTAAGAAATAGTTTTGTTCTTGAGTCTTTGTCTTATTTTTTAAAACACCCAGGAGACAACAGAACAACCACATTTCCTCTTACACTCAATTTTCTGATGGGGGACCTGGAGTGCTCACTGCCAGATGTTGCCCTGTTTTCATACAATCCTTGTGACATAAGCATCAATCCCAGCAGCTACATTTGCTTGTGATATCAATGCACAACAGCAGCCAGGAGAAGGTTCTAGGGGTGGCTAACGGGGCCATATGTGCAAGATCATATATTTTAGATGCAGTGTTTGGGTTCTAAACATGTCTTGCTTAAACCACAAAACATCAAGCTGCCTCTGCTCAGCAACTCACCACCCCCATGCTTATTCTTTGTCACCATTCTTGCACATGCATCATGCTATTCATGATATTTAGGTATATTATTTTAAGTGAAAAATCAAGTGTGGGAAAAACAAACAGCTACTTCTTTTATCCAAATTCTTGCCTGGATTTCTATAATACTTTCTAGAAAACTGCATTATTATTGTGAAGAAAGACGTATGTTAAAACTGTGTTGGTGCATATATTTACAATCTCTCCTACACTCAGCATGAAGAAATAATTCACCACAAATAACGACATTCTGTTCCCATTCCAGTGTTGCCCAGTTCCTCAGATCTCCACACAACTGCAGCACAAGAATTCAGAAGGAGGCATCCAGACCAGAGGAGGGCAGGGAATGCTTGCTGCAAGGTCTGTGAGGGAACCCACAGCTTACCTTTCTCCTGACCTGTTTGATTTTCCCTTCCTTTGCTATCTAAATAAAGCCAAAGGAAAAGGCCACTTGAACAACACTCAGTCCAGCAGCACTACAAACTGCTATCAAGTTTTAGAGCCATCTAAGGCTCGAGGTAAACCCTCCAGCACCAAACCAGAAGAGACCAGCTGAGGAAATATGAGGAGCCTTCAAAGACACTCATCTGGGAGACAAAAGGACCTTCTGGTGGGATCTCTGTGGATTGAAAATGCTAAGTAAGGACCTGGTCCTAGGACCTCACTGAGTATATTCTCTTGATCAGAGAAAACCCTGGACCTGTTCTCTGCTATAAAGGGGACATTAAAAATGAGAAGGAAGCAGAGGGGAATTCCAGAGAACTGAGTCGGGGAGCAGAGAAAAAAAAACTTTGTTGCATGTCTGGCATGCACCTGACTGACATTTCACTCTTAAAAATGCTCCCAGTAGATAAATTCAGATAAAGGGATAGAAGTCTTATGATTCAAACACGTGTTGAATAAGAAACCACATAAATGAAAATATCAAGGATACACTGACTGATGAAGCAATGAGCTCTATTCTGTAAACATATTTTCAGAGGAAAATCATGTGCCTTGTATAAAAAAAAATTACTTTCTTTTGGCAAAGCTCTATGAAAGTTCAGTAAGTCACAGCCAGTTACTCACAGTGGGATATCAAGCTTGCTTTAGGCTGCTTTATATCGTAAGGATCTATTTCTTTTAGCAACACTGTCATGTTCGGTCCTTTAAGTGTGACATAGCAGGACACCAGCAGCAACAGGGCTCCCTGGCAGAATCATGGGGCTCTTGGACCATGTGCCATCCGGGAAGCTCCAAACCTGAGCTCCTGTTGGCTGCCAGCTACAGGCAAAGTCAAGCAGGAAAGTCCTTCCAAATAGTTGCTCACTCACCAAAATTAGGTCACTAAGGGGGAAGAAATGTCCCTGCAGACTGTAACAGTGAGAAACTTCCTACGTAAATTACGTGGGACTGGCAGCCTCTACCAATGCCACTCAAAGCACCCTCCCACCTCCAGGCTCCTATGGAGAGGGCAAAAGCAATGGGAATTTTCCATTCTCTTAAAAAGGTTTTTTTCTTTCACCCATTCTCAGCTTCTGTGGAACACTTCAGAGTGGGATTTATGAAATACCTGTGGACTAAGTGCTAGAGGAGTCCAAAATCTGTGGTGTAGGCTTGTGTCTGCAGTTGAGAGTTTCCATACTTGGCTGCCCAACATCTCTGCCCTGGAGTCCACTGGAGTGCATGGACTATTCTGCTCAGTGGGCCCAGGATGACAGTAGATCTTCTGCAATGGCTTTCACTACACAGAACACACAGGAAGCCACAAATATACTCACTAGAATCATCCCCAAAGATGCAAAACTAGGCATAGCCTTGTGCTTGACAATTTTTCCAATCCTCACATAAATCTCTTTTGCTCAGTATTGCTTTGGTTTTCATTTCTCCCATCTAACACACCAACATCAGAATTGTGACATCAGACCGTGCTATCAAGGTGTTGCTTGCCACACTCTGAGCTGCAAGGATGGGCACTTCCTAGCAGGAACTCAGGTACCATGAAGTCTATAACACTACTTTTTGTACACATTGCTTTTACTCCTAGCTTTCTAAGCTCAGTCAACAGAACTCAGACAATGACAGGGAGGAAATTGGTTTAGAACAGAGAAGAAATATTTCCAACTAAAATCACTGAGACGTCTTTGTTTTCAGCTCTGCAGAAATGTCAATGCAACCGTGAGGACATTTATCTGGAATTTTGCACTAGTGTGTATTTATCCCTAGCATTGCCCATAGACTTGCAAACCAGAGGACTCTGAACAATCACCATAAGGAGCTGTTACTCATGTTGAGTATTAGTGCATGCAGTGAGTAGTCCCACTGTACCCAGTGTGACTGTTTCCTCAGAGAGGTACTACTCAACATGAGTAAAAACATTACAGCTTGAGACAGGGTGAAGGTGTGCAATGACACCAAACATCAGCATCTCTCCAAAATGCCTCTCCAATGCTCTTGAAATCTGTTTGACATCACTGTATCAGCAGCTTATTCTCTGGGTGTGGAGCCTCATAGGTTGCCCCAGTGATTCTCAGGACACGATTTGATTCTTTGTTTCAAGAATTCTATTGTCCTGTTCCCAGAGGCCACCCTCCTTGAGGGGTCTTGGACAGGGCCTTAAAGCCAGTGGAAGGGTTCCTGCAGCCAGGTACCATTACTCCCCAGTCTGCATCCACGGCCATTTTAAGCCAATTTTCCCTACAGGCGCACTCCCAAACACTCAGTTCAAAACACAGAGGCACCAGAGCACATCAGCTGACTAAAATCAAAAGTACTGTATCTCAACCATCTGTTAAAAAATGTGGGACCATTGACTCATTTAGTTTCATCTAACTCTACCAGCACAATAAAAAGCCACATGCCTTCTGGAGAACAATATCAACATGTGTGGGAGGATATCATCTCTGCAAGATGGGGTGGGATGTTGTAGTTAAGAACAACTCCTCGGGGTTTGCATTGAACTCTGTCAGGTCAGAGCTACAGCAGATTGGCACTTGCCAGAGATTTTTTGGGGTCTGGGCCATTCCCTTCCCTGGCAATGTAAACTTTTTTTGGGGGACCCCTCCTTTGACTGGGGATTTGGTGATACAAAACCAGATGGGAGTTTGTCTGCTTTTACCACTCTATTTCAGATGACTTTTAAGCAATTCTTTTTTGAGCTGAAATTATGCAAAATTACCAAAAAGAAGATGCAAGCAGCAACCTCTCCCACCTCCCACTGGGCTGTCCCAGTCTCATCTGGCAAGTCCTGATTATCTGGGATTGCAGTAATTCTGGGAGATTACTCACAGGCTGACCACAACCTCTTGCAACAACTTTTCCAGACCAGGAGGAGTGAAAGCTGGTGAAGATCAGTTTAACAGAGCATGCCTCAGTTCACGGGAGCTGCTGAAGAAAACAAATAATGAAGGAAATCAGCCCTTGTCCAAGTTCAGCATTTGAAAGTTGAAGTCTTCTGCTCATGAGCTCACCATGCTCTGCTGAGCAAGTGGAAGAGAAACATTTTCTCTCTATAGCGTGACTTCAGGAAAGGAAGTTGTGTGGGCAGAAGCACCAGGGTGACTTAAATACAGTGATGTCTCCTTCCCTGGTACTGAGACTTGGGAGCACCTGCTTTCTTCCAGTTGGGGCAACTTCAATGGCAAGATGTATGGAGGAAAATATTCAGTACCTCCTGCTTTAGAGATATTTATTTCTACAGCCAGTTATGACTCCAGCAAAAAAGTTTTTATTGCTACCTCTCATGCAGATTATTTATTGTAACTTCCTTTTTTGAGTGGGCTGTTTATTTTTAAGCAAGTGCTGTTACATTTTTCACTAGATTACTAATAGCCACGTGCTCTGGCTGCTGAAGCTGAATAAGCTGATGTAACTGTAGGTCAGGATCTCAGCTCCCTCCTTACCCTGTCCCCAAAGTAAACATACAAAGGATGAATTTGAGGTATTCTCTAAGACTCCTGTCTACTTTCCACTTGGAGGATAAGGCAGAGTCCCACTTCCAGCACAGCCACCAGGCCTCTGGGACCTAACAGGTGGATGAGACTCAAGTGAAACCTATACCCACCATCAACAGGGCTTTGCAAAATACAGGGTTAAGTAAGAACTTTGCATTTAAAATTACTTTTGCAAGAGCCTTTTATTTATGATGGAGCTCTTTCAGCTAGCAGCAGTTCAGGAATTTCTCATCCTTACTTGGGAGGCTACTTTCCAAAGCCCCAGTGGCTCAGATAACAGCAGGATGCTGTAATGTGCACCCAAATGCTCTCCTGGTTTTGGGATGCTTTGGGGGTTCCTTGGTCCAGCAAGCCCTTTTCTGTGTGGCATGGGCCACCTCAAAGCTCCTCCTCCCCCGTGTTCTCCGCCACCAGATATTTTACCCTGCTGGGAGTTGGGCAGTTTTTGTTTTGGTTTTTATTGTGTGCATCTCTAGAAATGAGGAAATAAAAATAACTCTAGGTTTCCTGAATATGCCTTGCTCTCATGAGAAGAGCTTACTGGAAGCACACATTCCTGGATAGGCCAAACAGCCCTGGGCTGCCCTTGCTGGGTTCAGAGTAAGCCTTGTTGGAAAACTGTTGCAACAATCAGGCTGCTTGGGTTGTCTCCTTACACTCATCTGTGGTTTGCTCTTGGGCATTGAGCAAGATGGAGCAGGGCCAAGGGCCACTGAGCATCATCAGCTTTGGAGTCAGACCATCCCTCTGCTCAGGGGAACTGACTGAAAATGCTTCATCTGCTCATCAGTCTGCCAAGGACCTGGTAGTAAAAACCTCCACTCTTCCCAGACAAAAGATTTTAAGGAGACAAAATACACCCACCAGCAATTCCTAGGTTATTCATATTTACACATGTCAGAGAAAAATGCCCCTTTCCTGCCCAGGACACCATTTTCACAGTACTTTCAGTTGCTGAGATGAGTCCAAGATTTGGAACTCAAGTATTCAAGTGGTTGGTACATCTGCCTGAAACTTGCCATATGGCTACTGAAAAAACAATATCAATTTTTCTACCGTTCAGAGTGAACATTGCTGGAATGAGCATGCTCAGCATTCCTCTGAAGCAGAAATTTTGGATCAAGCCTTCAGCATATTGCTCAATTTTCCATTCTTTTGCAGGAAAACAGTTTACCAGTTACAGAGTGGAAGAGGGCAGCAGAGAGGTTTCCAAACAGCTCAGCACAGCAGCATCAGTCCTCTCACTTAATGACCTCACCATATGCCACTACAGATACCATCCAAAAACTGCTGTGCCCCATAGTTCTTGGATGCAGAAGTCACAGCTCCTTTTACAAGATCAGATCAGAGGTTTTGACTAACTTCTGTAATTAGGAAATACCTATTTCACTTTACCCCTTTCCACTTGAAATGCCACAAAAAGCTCTGTGGAAACTTGACATTTTCTTATTTTAACAAGATAGATTTAAATTCAAGTTTATGTTTCTCTCAGAGCACAGTCTGAGCCCATTGCTGTTTAGCAAGGCACACACGAGTGTTCCACTAAACAACTCAGTGTTTGTGCGATTTATAGCTCAGGCTGCAGTCAGTGTCTAAGCCCTGAAATCCGTATTTAGTTCCCAGTCCTGCCGTTCTGGGCTGTCTGCAGCAGATGGTGCTGCTGACTCGCCGGGAGCCGACACACTTCCACCCTGTGTGGAGATGCACGCACTGGGAGCGAGTTAGGATGGGGAAAGGGCCCAGAGCACGATGTCTCCCAGCAGTCTTTGTGTTTGTCACCCCTCCAAGGGCTGTCCAGCACTAGCTACATCCATGCTAGTCTTCAGCTAGCAAGTAGGCTGGGCACAGGTAGATTTTAGGATGTATCAAAGAAAATACATGAATCCATTTATTTTCTAAAGTGTAGGATCCATTTTGGGAGTGAAAAAATTATTTTCTTATATAAATGTAAACATATTTAGGATCCCACTCTTAAACCCTACTTTCATTCTGATGTTTTCAATTTCTAATCAGAGTCACTGCCCTGTGCTCATTTCTAAGTTAATTAGAGCACCCCCTTTTTCCTCCATTGAAAACAGGTGTTTAGGTCTTTCCAAAATGCTTCAAGAGAAGCTCTTTTTCTGTGTGACAACACCTGGGGAGGTGATGGGTATCCACTATGTCCTAGTTTTGGCTGGGATAAAGTTAATTTTCTTCCAAGTAACTGGTACAGTGCTGAGTTTTGGATTTAACATTGGTAACACACCGGTGGTTTAGTTGTTTCTGAACAGGGCTGACACAATGTCAGGTATTTTTCAGCTTCCCATGCTCTGCCAGGGAGCAGGTACACAAGGAGCCAAGACACAAGGAGCAGGGAAAGCTGCCCCAAATGGCCAAAGGGATAATTCAGAACAGAGAATGTACATAAACTGGAAGGCAGTGAGCAACTGTATTGTGCATCACTTATTTCTCTTGAATTTTACTTCTCTCTCTCTTTCATTACTATTATTGTTATTACTAGAAGTATTATTATTGGTCTACTCCATCACCCTCAGGTCAGACTATGTCCTGGGACAACTGCAGCCTCCATATAGTGAACAGTGGCTTGTTTTTGCAAGCTCCAGTGGAAACCATCAAAATGACCCTATGATTTTTCACCAAATCAATATCTGAGAGCATAAATTCCTCACCACATAAAGTAACATATCAGTTCTAAATAATAAATGAGGTAGAAGTACACAGCTGGGTTAGAAAGACCAAAGAGACAAAGCATTACATCATCTACCTCCAATTGCCACCTGTTGCTGAATTGATACACAATCTTACCTTACAATCAATCAGCAAATCCTGCTTTTCTGTAGCATAACTCCAAACCCAGGATGGTTGTCTCATGTCCTCACATATGGCATCAGCTGCTTTATACCCGATATAACACAATTTAGCAGAGGTATTGCTGCCACCCGACTTCATCTTCCAGTCCTGGGAGGAAAGAACTGGCTTACAGGTGACTTTAGACAATATCCCCCACTGCCAGAGCAGCAGCTTGGGTCCATTGAATTATTTTGCACCAACTTTTTCCAGCAGGCTGCTGGGAAGTCCTGCAGATCTGGCCAAGCCTCTATCAGCTGGACCAACCACAGGCTTCCTGCTATCCTACCCTGCTCATTTGGGGCAGCAGGACTCAGACAGAGAGACAAGATTTAAGAAATTAGGTACCTAAGTCATCTAGATTTCCAAGGAACAAATATAGCATATAATGTGCACTTTGAAGCTCCCAGGGAGTGTGAGCACACTGCAGAGCAGCAATTGAATATGCCTGCTGCAGGTTACCATTTTCTAAGCAGATGATTTCTGCATCACTTTCTGGATGGCTTTAAATCCATCAGGTGCAGTGTCAATGATGTTTAGTCTTATAAGCCCCTTTCACTAGCATGAACTCCAAAATAGACCAGTCTACATTTGCAGAACAATGACAGAACCCACAGACCATGAAAATTCCCATTTGGGGTGAAGATTTGCTGAATTTCTTTCCAACCCAGCAAACCCATCTGTGTTCTGATCCATATACTGAATAAGAGTCTCACTGAAGCGCAGTGAGGCTTTTTGCCTGTGGAAAGCAACTTTCAGCATAGGAAATTCACTCAGCATTGACTGATGAACAGGTAGTTGCTCTGCCATAACAGGATTTAGGAAGAATATTTTCCATGCCTGGTATTATTTTGATCATTGTTAGTAAATCACATTCACCTCTCACCCCTGCTGATCAGATTACAAACCCCAGCACAACAGCAGGGAGCTCAAAGCAGAAGACCTGGCACTGCTGCTTATGCCTGTAACATTCCTTTTGCAGATAAGCATCTCTTCTGGATTAACAGCCATGCCTTCTCCTCCCATAAACAAGTAACAGAGAGGATTTGCCACCTCATCAAATACACCCATAGAATAGTTTCAGGTTAGAGGGGACCTTACAGATCACCTAGTTCCAACCCCCTGCCATGGAAAGGGACATCTTCCACTAGACCTGGGTGTTCCAAGCCTTATCCAACTTGGCTTCAAACACTTCCAGGGATGGGGCAGCTACAGCTTCTCTGGGCAACCTGTGCCAGAGCCTTCCCACCCTCACAGGGAGGAATTTCTTCCTAATATCTAATCTAAACCTGCACTCTACCAGTTTAAAGCCATTCCCCATTGTCCTATCACTCCCTCTCCAGCTCTCTTGGAGACCTGAGCTCTCCTGCATAATTCCTTTTGGTTTATCATATAAAGAGTAAGAGATTACCCCCATCTCCCACTGCGCATTCCATATTAGCACAGTTCTTATTTGGAAGCAGGAAGGTGATAACACAGCTGGATGTCTGAGCTTCAGTCTTTAACCAGGTTGTTGGATTTAGGGTCTGGGGAGACAAAACCAGCTCCAGTGACAGGTGCCTCAGCTCTGCCAGGGACAGCTGAGCACAGCAGGGAAGCTGCTTTGGCTCTCCAGAAGAGATTCTGGCTGTGTGTGTTTGCATATACCCATTCTGAAACACAGAGGAGCCTCATACAGGGAAAATAAATGTGATCTCTATGCAAGTGTTATTTGAGAGCTGTGACTTCAATATTTAAAGTGTTCCTGGCTGCAGGTGCAGCACACTGGAGTTATCAACATTTCCTATGTTAGAAACAAAGCTGATGCTGACCCTAAGACTTAAATTAGTAACAAGATTACTCAGAGAAAAATAATGTACTGAAAACCTTTATGGGACAAGGAAGTATGCCAAAAGTAAACTTGGCTAGCACTCTTAATAGATAGAAACCC
This sequence comes from Pithys albifrons albifrons, assembly GCF_047495875.1. Classification (NCBI taxonomy): domain Eukaryota; kingdom Metazoa; phylum Chordata; class Aves; order Passeriformes; family Thamnophilidae; genus Pithys; species Pithys albifrons. The sequence goes on from NC_092460.1 coordinate 5,448,227, forward strand.
ATTTGTTTCTTTTTGAGTACTTAATTAAATTTCTCATGAATGCATTTGTAATAACAGTAATAAGCACCATATATGGAAATCTTCAATGACCCCTTAGCAAGGTAATTTCCTGAATTTGGCTTATATCTTAATAACATCCAAAGCCAACTAGACTAAAACACAGCTGGTATGCATTAATCCATTCTGAGTATGAGGGTGTGCATGGACTGGGTGTGTAAAATAAATTACTTTGGTGCTTTGACACTGAGTTTTATTGCCTGTAGAGTGATGCTTGATTGTATTCAGAAAAGCAGTAAGAAGAGAGTAAACATGATTTCTTATTAACAAAGGAGCTTTGGGAAGGGCAGTGCACATACCTTATGCACTCTAACATGCTCTTTCAGTTCTCCTTGGACCATAGTCACTAGATGGGAGGGGAAGGCTTTGAACCAAGCCACCTGGATTTAAACAGGGCAAGCTATAAGCTCTTCTGTGCTCTAGAGCCTTTCTGGAGAAACAAGAGGGAAGGGAGTTAGAAGGGAAAGATCTATTTCCTCTCAAGGATTGCTCACACACAATTTGCAACCCTACCTGCTTCTCAGGCCTTTTTCTGTGTTTCATATGCACAACCATGGCAAAAAAATCATGAGCTAAATGGCAAAGAAGAAATGGTCATTGCTGACTACATCTGATGACTGAAAACAAGTCTCCTTCCTCTATACAGAGATGATGAGCTCCATCGGTGGATGGAAGGAACTTTCTTTCATAGCTTCATGTGTGTGCACTCAGAATCCATGTTCTAACACAGCAGCTGCAATTAAAACATGGCCAAAACTTCAAAAACCTCAATCTCCCTGCAACTGATCTTGAATAGTACCAAATAAGTATTCCAAACCCAAGAGGGGTAGGGCAAGTCACAGCACAGACATCAGGAATTATCTTGGATGTAGAGCTGAAATCAAGTAGGTGACAAGAACCATGGCACACCAAGCATGCAGCCACTCTTTGGAAATGCCACAGGAATGCTGGGGAAGAGCTGGAGCAGAGCTCAGAGAAGAAACACCCAGAACAGGCCTCTGCTGGGGAGGGTTCTGGTGTTTCCTCTCACATCTCAAACAGGACAGCATACTGTAAATAACAGAGAAGCAGAGCTCTTGCCCAGAGTGTGCAGCAGTCCAGGGATAAATTAAAGCTCACTTAAAATAACTGGATTCATCCTTACAGATACCAGTGAGATCCAAACCCAAGTGGAAACAGCATTAAGAAATCCCCCAAGGGATTAACTCTGTGCACAACAGCACCAACTCCTAAGGAGTTCCCATATTTGAGAAAGAAGTGAAGTTATATTTTTCATCATGAATATATGATAACAAACCTTCCTAAGCTCCCACAGTGACTCAGCTCAAAAGCTAAAGACCTGGCAGTACTACCACTTCATCCATAATCTCCTTTTTACAGCTAAGCCAGTGCTCCTCATGTGGTAATGCAGCTGCCTCAGGGGTTGGCTTACAGGTCAATGCTTCCTTAGAAGTGAGGATCTCAGCTGGACCTTCTCTCTTCTTCTTGAGGAGCAACACACGATGCTGAGGCTTCCAGTAGAGACTATGTTACAGGAAACTGCTGCTCTGCATGACACCTCTCTAAGGCAGCCTATGAAGGGCTCTGCCCTCCTCCTGCCTGCCTAAATACCCTGCCTGCAGCACTAGCTGGGGACAAGGCACAGCTTCTTCTCATTAACTGTATAATCACTCCATTACATTTGATATGTCCCAGCTTTCCAGAGATGCCTGGCTTTGATTATCCCACCTGTCCCAACAGTATTATTCTGCTCTGATAAGCACAGGGAGAGTCCCTCTAATGATGAGTGTGGATCTGCTACAATGAAACATCCTCCTCACTCCATTAGGAGTTTTGCTCTTAGTATGAAGTTTGTTACCAGTTTAGAAGTTTTATTGCTGTACTACTTTTTGTGGACATCTACTAAGGAGTCTTCGAAGTTTCTTTTACCTAAAGGTAATGTGCCCATAGTGGTAAACTCTGCTTTTGCCATGACTCTGCTTCAAAGCAGAATGGGACACTTGGGATGCAACAGCGATGGTTACCACATGTTAATGACTGGCTTACTTAGTATAAAGAATTCCCTAATGAAACAAAACACTTGAGCCTGCATTTGTGCTCAGAAAAAGTCCCACTGACACTTGTTCCATCCTCCTCATCCTCCACAGGTCCTTGCCTGTCCCTGTCTCATTGCACTGGTGATGTCTGGTGTGTCCTCTGAGTCATCTCTTCAGTCTCACTGGTTGGGAGGAACTGAGCTGGTGGTACAAGGTCACTTCCAGTCCTCAACTGCCTCTTCTTCAGCTGAGCTCCCTACCCATAAGACTCCCTAGACCACTTTGGCAAGCCCTTTTCAAAACACAAACCACATCTCAAAGGTCTTCTTGCTGAAGCATTACCATGTATTTCTTTCTTCTTAGATCATCTAGGTGAAACTGGGGGAGATTTTCTATCCTGGAAGCTCTGCTCTGGACTGATTTCTTTCATCCATCCGTCCAGCTTGCCTTTCCTGCCCATTCCCAAGGAGTGGTGGCTGCAAAGAGCTGGCCTGGGAGACCTGCCCTCACTCCAGGAACAATATCCTGTTACACTGAGAACATTCAGGCTCTTTAGAGAAATAATTCATGGATTATTGCTTGACTTTTATAGGCAAGAAACAACGAGTAAATATATGATATTTAATGATCAAGAAAATAATCTAAACAAAATTGCTGTAGGATATTGCGAACGCCTGACCTTCTCCTGTCCATTTGTTCTTGGAAAGCAGCACATGGAACTGAACAAACACAAAATGAATAGGAGCTTAGCAAAGACTTTGTGCAAAAGGGACCCTTTGCATTTGACATGCTCTGTCACATTGAATTTTAATTACAGCTCCCCCCTGAAGCTGGCACAGGAGGGGAATACTAATGACAGGTGGAGAGGGAAGGGAGTAGCGATGGCAATCACCAGCACAGCACTTGCACAAAGGACAAGGTACTCAGCCTGATGGCAAGAAGAGGTAACCTAGATGTAGTCAAATACAAATCCTGATGGTTTAGTTCCCCCTTTAGCTATTTCACCCCAAGTGTGGGCTACTGGTCAGAGTAAAACATATTTAAGTGAGTTTAGTGTACTAAACCATTTTAAGTTAGAGCCCATTTGTGACAAGAAGCCCATGGAAGGTAATCAGGAGTTTGTTGAACAAATATGACCCCAGATCACTTCTCTAGTGATCAGTAAGCCAAGATTTTGAATTATTATGATGTAGGGATGCTACTTGCTCAGGGTTATGTCTATCAGGAGCATGTTTGCTGAGTTTTATAAAAACACCTTTGGGAACTACCTCTTGAAAAATGTATCACCATGGTGGGAGCATAGCACCCAAAATTCTAGCAGTGGCCATGTGCAGGGTCCTTGCATGGAATAAGCATTATACACACACTCAATGCTCTAAAACAATCACAGGCAGCATCAGCAATATCCCTGTTGTTCACTGCCCAGAGGGAGAGAAAACATCCTAATCAGATGGTGATCATCGAATATGTGACAAGTATTAGTGCAGCAAATATATGGGATGCTGATAGACATCTCAGCAAAAGGTAATCAGGACATTAGGGGACCGTGTAAAGATTCAAATAAGGACAGAGTGGAATACAAAACCCACTTTCAAAACCTGTATGGATATTTAGAGGCTAGTCAGGATATTACATCTCCTTGAGGTCTGGCTGCAGTCAGTCAGACACACACGATTCATCTGGGCATCCAGTGCACTGTGAAGATATTTCAGACCTCTTCTTGCTCCCCCTTCAAGAAACAAAATTTCTGTTTCTCACAAATGATCCAAAACACCTCATTTTTTTCCTGTTTTTATTCTAATATTCAAAGAGCAGCCAGCTACCACAGAAATGCAAAGTCTGCTTATCAGGGCAAATGGCTGATCTACACAGATTGTGTGACAGTCATAAAATCCTTAGGGATCAGAACAAAGGCTTTCACAAGGCTTTTGTTGTAAGAGCGCGATCTATTCCTGTGGGGAAATTCTGTGTTATATTGCTGTCTGCTTGCACAATAGAAAGATGTTTTCCCTGCATTATTTGGGTTAGTAATGCAATGTTTGCTATTTCATCACTGGATACTCCTGCCAAAAGAATTTGTATTACCTCACGTGCTATTGATAAAATGGAGTTGCTTGGGAAAACTGTTTCACCCAGTGAAATAAATCAGACAGGAGTTTCATAAAATTAAAATACTATTTAAAGCTATAAATTACCTATAAACTGCAACACATGTTGCTGTGCTCCATTCTTGGTTTCTATAGCTTATATTCTATAGTTTTTGTAGTTTATCCTCACCTTCTTTTTTCTGTCTTTCCATTCTCCTATTGTGTAAGTAATAATTCATTCATTTAAAATTTCCCAGTGAATAAATGTGGCTGGTTTATGTCACTTAACAGTAGTATAAGGTAAAATAAGATCAGTACTTTCCATATTGCAGCAACACTTCTTTTAACCACAGCCAGAGTTTTCTTCACTGGGCCATTGAAGATACAAACTCATTTTCCTTAGTAACATTTCTTTCTGCCTTTTGCCAGAATGCTTTCAAGAAAGCAGCAACTCAAGAGAAAATGACCAGCCTTATTCCTGAAGCATCTAGAAATTCAGAGTGGACAACTAAATTACTTATTCACCCTAAAATGTTATAATTTCTTTCATAGGGTATAAAATATGCCCAGTAATTTTATGCATTGCAAGGCTAGTGTTTTATACTTTTCTGAGGAAGTCTAAAAGAATCTGAAGGGTTGATAAAGTTCTTAGGTAGGCCAGGCAGGTTTCACAGAGCAAGAAGCTAAACTTTAAAAAAATGAAGTCATAAATCATTTATTTCTCCCTCATGTAATTTTTGAGGATGGTTTTCAATACTCTGATATGAAAGCAAAAGAGCTCCTGGCATAGTTCAAAGTGTGACTGCATTGACATAGGGGCCAGCTGGGAATGTCTCTGCATTACAGAAGTAATTTTAAAAGACATTTTAAGTAAAGAATACTCATCCTTCTACATATTCCTATATATTTTTATATATGTATGTACTATATTAATGTCTGTTTACTTTCCCCAGCCTGCATACTTGGCAGGGTGGCCCCGGGCCAGCCTGTGGCTCCAGGCAGGCTGAGATCCTCTGGCTCACACGTGTGGTTTTCATGTGAACTCTGCTACTCCCAGGTTGCACAGGGAGTGGGGAAGTTGAGCCATAATGGTTGGTGCCACTGCCCCTCAACACAGCAGAGTGAGAAACATCTAATTCTGCAGTTGGATTGGATCCACTGAATCTGATCAGGATGTCCTCTGAGCATCCACCAGCCATCAGTGGAAGCGGGAAAATCAGTCTTTAAGTTAGCACAATTCCCATCAGGCAAACTCCTAATTCTTCCCTAATTAAGCCTGGCAGCTGAAGCTGAATGAAAACGATGTTGTGTTCCATCCAGCGTTCCAAGGGGTCTTTGCTAAATCAGAAAGATGTACTTTAATCTGTGTAAGGAGAGATTTTAAGCACAGAGCTGTGTCTGGAAAGTCAAATCCTTTATGCATCCCTCAGGCACATTAAATGATCCCCCCTGACAGAGAGGGGAGTGCTGAAATCTCCTATAGCAACTGGCCACTAGCAACGGGAACAAACAGTCTCTTGTCCCATTATTTCAACTTTCTGAATTATTCTGTGAGAGGCAGAGAGGGCAAGAGAATGACTCTACACAAGGTTCAGGTTTTTCACCCAGAGGGATTCATGCCAGAAACAGAGATCATGGACTTGGTACCTTTGTGCCTCAGTTTCCCTTCCCCTGAAGAGGAATAGTTTTGTTTCCTTTCTTACTCCAATAGGGGATGCAAAAGTCCAGGAAAGTGGAGAAACCAGAGGTCACACGCAAGTAAAAAGTATTGCTTGTACATATTTGTGCTGCATTTAAAAAAGTCCTCCTGGCTTAAGTAAGAATATAAAGTTGGACAGATATTTCCTGCATCTTGAGTGAATGGATTTAATATTCCAGTTGGTTTATATATTTTGAAATTATAAAAAAGATTTTATTTCCACTATAAAGGGCTCACAAAGCCATAAAGCATCCCAAGATGAGTTTTTTTGGCCACTATGTCAGCGATAATGGAGCTTTTGCTGTGCAATCACTGGAGCAGCTGCTGATGCTGAAGACCTGTATGAACACGAAGAGGATCCAACTGTTTGTGCAGCTTGAAATGGCCAGTTCCTTTCAGTCCACACATTTCTGAGAGTTATCAGTGTGGGGAATTATCAATCAAAAAAATTTTGAAGTAGAAACCTCATACCACCTCAAACTTATTATTATGCTTCCCCAATTACTGCATTTCCCCTCCTGTTTGGATTTCCTGCTTGGGCTTTCCCCCCAGGTGCTGACCAGAGCAGAGAGGAGCCATATCCCTGTGCTCCTGGGGGTGCTCCCTCCCTCCCTCCCACCTAAGGGGAGGCTTGAAAATCCCTACAAAGTGCTCAAGAAGCTGCTTTTGTGCAATAAAAAGATTACAGTAGAAGCAGATAACCTTTTTTCCTTGGTACCTGGGATACACATTACATACTGCCTCTGGCAACATCATGAGCTGCTGCTTGCAATGTAGGCTTAGCCTACAAAAAATAATAGAATTCTGCCACTCGGATACCCAGAGGGGAATGGACCATCCGCCTTACTAGAAATTGGATCTATACAGCTCTTGAAACACCTGGCTTGGTTTACATTGAAATGCCACCAAAATATTCACATTTAATCGGGAAACTGTCAACACAACTGTCAAAATGCTTTACCACAAGAAACAAGGGCAATTTACTTTAAAATTAACTACTCAATTGGTTTTCATTTAAAAAGCAATGCGCTGACTCCATCATGACAAGATTGCTCATTTTTTTATCAGTGTTGTCTTCTTATGCAGAACCCCATCACATGTTACCATTTTTGCTCCCCACAGCAAAGCCCAGGGGAAAAAACCATCCTTTTATCCCAGCATTTTACATGTTGGACTTGTCCAAAAGCCAGAAAGCCAGAATAATGTAGTTGTGATAAATAATGCATAGCCAAAGTGGTCATACATAATCTGTGGGGTTATGAGCTTTACAGCTCTTCCTTCTAATACTTTCAATTTTGCTGGTTTCCTCTGACAATGTTAAAAATAATCTTGTAACCCCAAAATAGATATTTTGTTCCTATTAGTTTCTCCTCTGCTCTCCAGTCTGCTCTCAGGTGAAATGCAGAACACTGACAACCCCAATCCTGCTGAAAGTCAGGACATGCACAGCCAGGTCATTGGCCTTCCTCCTGCCACCTTCTTCCTCAAGGCCATGTGATGAGTTTGATCTTGCATCCAACACACAGTTCATTCAGCTCATGATTTGACCTCAGGATGGACTTTACACAGCAAAGAATAAAATATACTGCTAAATATACTGCTAAAAGCATCCTTTTGAGGTTGAAAGGTGAGGGAAGCAATGTTTGGATATCTGGATAAACGGTATCCCACTGTGAAGAAAGAGCAAGCATGGAGAAGGAGCTCACAGGCTTTCCCTGGAGAAAGCAGAGTTGGTGGGAAAGAATATTTAGAAATGACAATTGAAAATGGTTTTAACTGAAAAGATGAAGCTGACGTGAAAATCCAGCTGCAGAAAGCCTGGTGAGCAATCCCAGTTCACAGGAGGGTGACGCCATGGGGTGTTCAGACAACACTGGAGCATCACAGTGTTTTAGAAACAAATACTTTGATTTTTGGCATAAATATTGTGGAGGAATATCTGTAGGTTTTTTTCTGTACCACCTGATGCATCCTGAAAGGATCTCTTGCAGTGAAGGAACCGAAGCCACCAGGCTAACATATGCTTTTTTCCTACTGTGTTGTCCAAAGCAGAGTACCAAATACACCAACCCCCTTCTATCAGGAGCCTTATTGTTCTCATAAAACAGTTTAAGCACATTATAGCCACATCAGTGCCATCTGAGATGGGCCACATCTTTCTCTATGTAATATATCAGAGCAGAAAACAATTATAAAATCACACATGCTGTCACAGCTGGAGGTCAACCTGTCTCTCCCATGTGAGGCTTATTGCTAAGCTTTCTCAGGATGCATAACCTGATATGCAAAAAAACTGTAACATACTGGGGGGAAAAACAAAAGAGAAGTCAGTGCATTCTGCTGGCCTTTTCCTTGAGGATGAAAACGAAAATTCACAAAGTGCAGAAGAAAATTTCTTGAAGCAAGTGACCTGATCTCAAAAGAATTCATGTGCTTGTGTTCTCCATCACCTTTAAAAACATGGGAGGAAATCTGACCAAAAGAAGAAAGGGATTATTGTAATTTGATGGTAGTTCGGGGTTTGCCCCAGCCCATCTCCCTTTGAAGTCAATGGAGAGATGGCAATTTCATTAAGTCAGTGACAGTTTCATGAAGTTCTAGTGAAAGACTAATACACATTGCTTGCTTGCCTCTGCTCTAAGCTGTAGGATTGATCACAGATCTGTGACTGATTCACAGCATGTGGAAGGATGTGCTCCTGAGACAGGTGCAGAGGCACAGCATAACTCAGAGTGACACAGCACTTCCTCCATGAGCTGCTACTGTGACTGTTTTTCACTATTAAATCACTTTACAGGCATAAATAATCTAAACAAGCCATTATCACAGTGAGAGGTGCTGTGGGAAGCAGAGGGACCCTCCTGCTGGTTGCCTCACAGAGTGCTCATGAATGCTTTTCAGTCCACCAAGAGAATTGGACCAGGCTTATTTTACCACACATCCAATTCATTCAGGGATAAATGTTTCCACTGACTGCAATTACATGTGTATGTCATCATATTTTTATCTGGAGGGAAGATGTGGGGTAACAGGCTTTGGGAGATGCTGAACCAAGGCACCTGCCATCTGAAAACCACTCAGAGCAGGCTGTGACTGGGTCTTTTTCATTACTCTGTGAAGTCTTCTCTTGGTGGCTTCTAAACACAGCTATAAGATCTTAACAGGACAACATATTATGATATTTGAAAAGAGAATAAATTAAAACAAAACATAACAAAACAAAACAACCAGCTCTTCATCCCAAATAACTATTTCCCATGACTGATTCCATTTGTTTTGACCCTTATATAATAGGGCTTCTAATCTGCAGTGTGATTAAAACAAGCAGGAGACTAAAATAAAGAGACAAGCAAGAAAAAAAAATGTGAAGACAGAAGTAATTTTTAGAGTTTTGTATCCAATGTGACAAAATAAGGATTTGAGAAAAGATTTCTGAAGAGTGCTGGGAGAAAAGGCAGCATTATATTGCTTTGATACAGAAGTAAAATTGCTTCTGGAGTCCAGAAACATTTACAACTTAGTGTTGGAACTCAGATGTGTTTTTAACATCATCTTTTTCAAAGGAGCCCATTGATTTATGATTTTCAATAAGTCAAGAGCTAAGAGCTGAATTTCAGCTAAGATTTTACAATCTTAAAGCTGCAAAACCAATAAAACAGTGACCAGCATGGGCAATAGCATCCGCTGTCCCTGTGCTAGTTACCAGCTGTGAGATATAGCTGTAGCACTCACTTGGACCACAGTGATGCCTTCAGAATTAATGTGTGGAAGGGATTTGGAGGATTATTTGAAGTTCAGTGTCATGTACAAACTGAGGCCAGGAAATGTAGACAAATCATAAAGAAAATAATGAGGTTCCTTAAGGAGTGTTTCTATCACTAGTTCTTTGATTTAATTATTTGTCTGGTTCCAGAACACAACCCAGAAACCACTTCTGATGCAGGCTGTTCCCTAAAGTAGCAGGGATTATGCATGATTTTGATGTATTGATTAAACTGCCACTGCATGATTTGAGATGAAGATTGAATACTCCGAAAGTAATAAGATATGATTGAAGCTGAGCCCTTCCATGGATTAGAACGGACAGCTTTTTCTGCCACACTGCTCTCGTTTATCAGAACACTAATAATGTTTATTACTTTAAGAGTTACAGCTCAGTGGTTAGATTTAGACAAAATGAAAGCTGCATGGGCTGAGCAAACCCATTTACTCTGAAGCATTTATAGCTGGGCAAGGAAAAGCAGGAGAAATGCAGGAGAGAAAAATCAGAGCTACTGAGACGACTCAGAAATTGCAGCCACCAGTGCAGAGGCAGCAGGTCCATTCTGGGCCAGCTAATCCCAAACTGGGGAATATGTCCTACAGACCAACCTATACCCTAAACTTTGCCCATGGATAGGGAGCATTGTTGCAGCCCGATTCAGGTGGGCCTGAGTGACCACCTTACAAGTTTCGTTTTCACCTTAAAAGGACATGTTTCCAGCCTCAACCAATTGGAGTCAGACCACCGCACCTGGGGCGGGGTCACTTGAGGTCATATATACCTGTGTTTTTGAATAAACTTGGGATTTGCTTTACATCACATTGGTGGTGCAGTCTCCCCTAGGCATTGGCGGCGACAAATGGTGGACCCCAACGTGTCTCAGAACATGAAACCCACCTGCAGGCCTGCCTAGAGCCTTAAGAAGTGGCCCCTGAGAGCTACTATGCCCCAGTTTTTTTGGGTGCTTTGTGGAGAAGCCCCTGAGAGCTTCTGTCTCCTGTAAACTTGGGAGTTTTGTGTAGTGGCCCTGAGAGCTGCTGAAAGAACGTGGACTGAAGGAACCACGACCTTCGAACCGGTGAGTTAAAGAAACATGGGAAATTCCAACTCGTCTAAAACCAACTTATTGCTTGATAAATTTGAGAAACTAGCTCGTGTAACAAAAACGGACATTGAAAGACAGGCATTACAAAATATTTTGGAATGGTGCTTCAGGCAAGGGCACTTAACAGATGCCAATTCCATGCTTTCCATAGAATTATGGGAAAAAATTGGGGCAGATTTGTGGAATTTAGTGCAAACTGCACCCGAAGAATTTCTGCCGCACATTTCGTCATATGCAGCTATAAGGAAAATGCTGATAGCGGTAGAACGAGCCCGTAAAAACCTCGATCTACCGGAGAGGACGGAAAACAGTCAGTTTTTGCAAGGCGATTTTTCCCCTGAACATCCTTCTGCACCGCCGTGGGCACCGCCGCTCGCAGAAATGCTGCCGCGGTACCCCTCTCCACCCGTGCCGCCCGTGCCGTCCGTCGGACGCCCGCCGCGGTACCCAGACGCGGCACCGCCCGCTCCCGCTCCGGAAAACCCGGCAAGACCACAGCAACCATGGGATCAAAGCTTTTCCACGCCGTTCGTCACGGCAAAAAGCCAAGAAGTCATCTTTGCACCGCCTTACAACTCACAGCGAATGAGACCACCGGCTGCTGCTGTAGAAGCGGCCGGACCTCAGCAGCAACCTTGGAACCCCACGAGACACGCCGCAGAAAACCAAACCGTGAGTGAGTTTTATTTAAATCCTAACTCAAAGAAGGCGCGATGGGGAATGCCCTCAGCCGAGAGAGACATGTGGAGGGGGAGACAAACCCCTTGGAGTTTCTCTTCCCCTGTCCATCCACCTTCGGCGCCGGCTCCACCGCCGCTGCTGCCAATGCCCTGCGGGTACCTCGGGGCTGGGGTCGCCCCGCCGCCGCGCTCCCCGCCGCCCCGCGGGTACGCCGGAGTCGCTCCGTTGCGGCAGGAGACTGTTGAAGCAGACATTCCAACAGGGCTACAGCCGCCCGGCATAACCGCGTGGCCAGGAAAACGGAGAGACCACGTGATGGCAAAGCCCGCGAAATCAAACAAAGGAACGGCGCGCCCTGACCACGAGGCGCCAGGACCGCCCAACCCCCCTCCCTACTGCCTGCCAATCACAGCGCATGCGCCAGGCGCGGGTCCGCCGCAGCCTGCAGGGGCCGGGGTTGGCTCCGAATTCGCCCGCTCCGGGGGCGGATCAGTTCCCGCGCCACCACCACCACCTCCTGCGTGGATCGACTGCGTCATGGAGAGGGGAGAGACTCCTCCCCAGTGGAGCGGAGCCACCGGAGCTCCCCCTGAGCGTTCCCTTCACTGCGTGACATCCACAGCGCGAGCGCCCCGAGAGCGAGTTCCCACAGCGCTGGTCGCGCAGGACACAAGCGCTGCAGCACCAGCGGGGACTCCCTCCCCAATAGCCGTGCGCTGCCCGCAGCTGCCAGCACCGACACTGGAACCCCCCGCGCCGGTAGAGCCTGCCCCTGCGCCGGCAACCTGGTACCTGCAACCTCCATCACCGACAGCCACACCCACCAGCTGTATCCCAGAATGGAGAGCAAAAGAAAAAGAAGCCTCTGTTTGGGACATGCTGGGGGCAGATGGAAATTGCAATGCTGTTAACTTAATTTCAAAGCTTTCTGATACCCAGGTACCAGATTCTGCAGATGGAGTCACAAAGCCACCTCGCGACCTCACATTTAATACCCAGCAAAGGTACAAAGAGTTAGTATCCATAGCTGCAGAAGTAGGTACACCCTCACCTTCCCTGCAACCCCTGGTTTCTGCGCCTGTGATTAACACTACACAAGGCTTAAAATGGGAGCCACTTGATTGGAAAATTGCACAAAAAATACACAGTGTAGTCTTTCAATATGGCTATAACAATGCTTTGGTAAAAAACCAAATCACAGCCTTCATAAAATACAATAACCTAATCCCAGCAGACACTAAGGCTTTAATGGAGTTTATTCTACCTTCTACTGCTTATATGATATTTCTACAGAAATGGAAAGAGCAGTTAATGGAGGAACAAGCAAAAAATATACACTTAGAAACTGGACATCCCTTAAGATTAGCATCTTTAGACCAGCTAATGGGATCAGGAGCTTATGAAGACCCACAAACACAAGCTGCATTACATTTTCATATTTTGCAACAGTCAAAGAATGCTGCCTTGACCGCATTCTCTAATCTGCCTAAGAAGGGAAAACCTTCTCTACCTTACATGCAAATAATGCAGAAACCTGGACAGACATTCATGGAATTTGTAGATAAAGTAACAGAAGCTTTGGATGCTGCTCCAAATATTACCCCTGACATTAAACCAGTATTATTGAAAGATCTGGTAATTAATAATGCCAATCTTCAATGCAAACAGCTCATAGCCTCTCTACCAGCCACAGCTACTTTGGTACAGTTAATTGAAGCCTGTGCCAGATTGCCCTGGGTAGAAGAGGAGGAAAAAGCAAAGCTACATGCTTCTGCTCTAGCCACAGTTCTTAGCAAACAATCCACCCAAAAAAGGGGGAAAAGACCCTGGAATTTAACAACAAAATCTTGTCCAGCACAACCAAAATATAGCAGAACTCAAAGGTTCACTGGAGAATGTAACCGTTGTCACAAACTTGGTCACAAAGCCCAAGATTGTCATTCTAAATATAAAAAGGATGGTACTCCTCTAACAAACATGGGGTGGGGAGCTGGACCTCCAAAAAACCAGAGGGGCTGCAAGCCATGGGGCGCAGCCAGTCAAATAGCTCATGGAAACTGGAGCCACACTGCCTTCCCCATATGGCAACCACAACCACAAGCAGCAGTAGCCTAAGACTAGTCGTTAACTGTCCGATCAAACAAGAACAGTCTAGTACAAGAGCATGTTGTTTAGCTTGTATTTTGAAATTCTGTTAACTTTCAGTTAAAGTGCAGTTTTGAGCTTATTGCAGTGCCAAGTTGCCCAGCAGGCTGCAGGGGTAAGGATACCTGCCCCCCTAAGCTGCTGAACATTTTCTAGAGAGCTTAAGATCATCAGTACTTACTCTCTTTCAGTGTTAGTTATGTTTAGCCTTTGTGAATTTCCTCTGTGAATTCACACTTGTTTACTGATTTACCAGGAGTCTATAAGGTGACTAAAAATCAAAGCTTCATTCTCAAGCCTCTGTGATGGCCACACAGAAGTTCTGAGAATGGACCTTGAACATAAGGAGATTTAGTTCAGCTGGACTGAACTTGCTTCTTTGCTAAGTTAAGTCACTCTGCACTCTTGAACACTTTGCACAAAATTTAATAAAATTCGTAGTTTGTTTACAGTGGTCTGTGTGGTGACGACTGCACAGGAAGGACCACAATTTCACGCGTGAAAGAAAAGTTTCTTGTTTTGCACTAGTTGTAAGTTTGCCAAACATACATGTTTTGTGTCATGTATTAGTTTGTGTGAGTTTACAAAGGTTACTGTACCTCCTTCCAAAAGTTCTATTTTGAAAAGAGAGGGGGAGGTAGGGATGTGTAACCTGCAACTACCCTGTTAAGTCTTGAATTAGCAAAATCTAAGATCTTCAAAATGTTATTTCTCAATTTTCAAAATTTTCAGCCTTTCTGTTCAAGTTGCAATATGCATGATGTGTATTCTGTTGTTTGCATTTTTGCTTTGTTCTTTGAAACAAAAGGGGGAGATGTTGCAGCCCGATTCAGGTGGGCCTGAGTGACCACCTTACAAGTTTCGTTTTCACCTTAAAAGGACATGTTTCCAGCCTCAACCAATTGGAGTCAGACCACCGCACCTGGGGCGGGGTCACTTGAGGTCATATATACCTGTGTTTTTGAATAAACTTGGGATTTGCTTTACATCACATTGGTGGGTGCAGTCTCCGCTAGGCCATGGCGGCAACAGAGCATCTTCCCAGCACCCAGCTGAAAGCCAGAAACACACAACTCCCCTCTAGACTGCCGGAAACCCATGAACAAACCTGTCAGAATGGAGGAATACACTGACCATTACAATTTAAAATACAGGTCCACTCTGCCTTTTGCTGGTCATGCTCCCAGCTGCTCCTCAGTGGACAGGGAAGTTCCAGTTCCCTCAAATCTTCTATTTCCTTCTATACAGGGCCAGACAGAGATGGAGATTTGTGTCCCTAAAGCATTTGACAGCTAAAATCCACAGAAAGAGTCATGAGCTGCAATCATTCATTCAAGGCTCATTTTTTGTCTGAAAATTTGGAGGTGGGTTATCTGAAAATATGCTGGGTTTAAATTTTCTGTGCTCTTTCCCTTCCACCCATGGAGTCTTCCTGACAACCTTCCCTCTCTGATTTCAGAGGATCCCAACAATCCCAATTCTGAGCACTCTTTCAACTAATTACACAGCTCCTCTCTCAATAATGTAATCTCCGTTAATAATTTATGAAATATGCTTGAGTCATCAGACCAAAGAGGTCATACAAAGACAGTGACTGTGAAATGGAAAATGTGTTGGTCGGTTGCTTAATGAATTGCAGATGTGTGCTCATAACTTGGAAAAACTGAAGCACATCACATTTTGGGGGACCATAAAGCCTTGAATTGCAATATGGATTTATGACCACAAGCAAAGTAGTCATATATCCATATTTTCCATAAGCTATGACATAAAAATATTGTCATTACCTAAATATGCAAGTATTCCAAATATTCAAGAGGATAGCTCCTATTTGTCAAGTCTTATAAACTATTTGCAAACTAATTGAACTTTTCTGCATTATATGATCATAGAGCATGCAAAGAGCAATTTGACTTCAATAGCGATACTCTGGTTTAAGGTTCTTATTTATCAGCCCCATTTCTTCAGCTGAAGCTCAGTGGCCCAGGTTGTATTTTTTGCAGTTCTCATGTCTAATCACACCCCAAGATATGCTGCCCCTGGCTGTGAGATAAATGAACATATGAAGTTTTCTGGATGAAGACTGTGCAATTTTAGTCTACCCTGAGGGAGTTCTAAAGGTACTATTCTCTTCCACTACTGAACTGTCTACAGTGAGAAAGAATCTCTGTTTCTTAGCAAGTGCAAATCTGCAAGGCAAAGCTGTGGGTTTGAAGACAGTCTCTGAGGGTGCTCCATGCTGAACACACACCTTGTGCCTCCCCTTGGTGTCCAGCACTGCTCTGACAGCCAAGGACAAGGATGTGCCACCAGGAGGTTCCCAGCTGGTTCAGCTCTGGGTAAATTACTCCAGAGATACACCCTTGTTAGTTGTGCTAGGGGTGATTAGGCAGCAAATTTGGCTTTATCACCATCCTGTTCTGGTTATTGGAGAGTGAAGGTTAAAACACAGTCCCCATGCTGGTATTTGAGGATGAGCAGTTTTATGAAGTGCTGAACCCACACCTCCGACCTCTTATGTCTGCTGGGTGCCCTCCCAGTGTCAGAATGTCTCTCCATTCTGATGAATAAAGATTTAAGGATGCAACTTCACATTATGTAGCATCAAAACTAAACATTCTCTGTGTTACAGGGCTGCAATTTGTTTGAATTTCTCACCGAAGCACGACACCGTAAAAGTCATAAATGCTGAGGGCCCCATCTGCTGGGGCACTTGGGTGTGCAGAAGAGAGATGGTCACCAATATGGCTCAGGTGGTCACTGATAGCCCATGCCTGGCTTTGGGGAGAAATCACAGGTTTTTCCCTGGGTTACTCTTTGCCATGAGCAAAGGCCGCTCACTGTTTGCAAAAGGGAAGAAATTTCTACCATTGAAACCTGTACAGTGACCTAACAGAAAAAAAAATGTGGAGGGCAGCACAGGTTTGTGCCATCTGTAACAGCCTTGGTGTCTACAACCCCATGCTACAAAAGTCACACTGGCATTTGCTGGTGACGCCCATCACGAGCATCCTGGTAGGAACAGCTCTGCTCTCTAAGACAGTTCGATCATTTGGGATGAGCATTTGTCACGCACCCACAGACCCCACTGCTCTGTGCTGGGTTTGCTTCTTAGAGGCCCCCAGGCAAGGCTGTCTGGCTTCACGGATGTTAATTATTTGCGTCTACTCTTAATTAGCTGTCTGCAGTCGGTCATTCTGGAGCGGTGACAGCCTGGGAGCCTCTCCTGCAGCACAGCCCATGGGCTTTGTTCCCCAACCCTCCCGTCTCCCCCTCCTCAACTCCCAGCCAGAACATTTCATTTTAGTCACGGTGCCAGAGGCCAGGCCCCAGAGGACCTTTGAAATTAAACACGTATGAAGTACAGTGGGGAGAAAAGGGGGGAGAAAGGGGCAATTTCAGCTCCTCAAGCATGCAAGTTGAGAGCTTTTGTGATGCCTCTCAATGTATTTTGTTCAGCCGGCCACAAATCATGTCCTTGGCTGTCCAAGGGAACCTCTCTCTATGATGGAAATTTCCACACTTGCCTCGGTTGCTTTCCTGCTCTTTGTTGTTGCTTTGCTGCCTTCAAGACATTGTAAATAATTGAATTTTTACAGAAAGAAGGGGTTTTTTTGTTGCTGCAGAGAAAGAAATTCAGCCCTGATCTGCTAGGCTTAGAAACACAACATCCAGAGTAAATTCTTCTTTTGATATTTGCAGTTACAGGGAAACAAAACTTCTTCATTCAAAGACTCCATAATTGAAGACACATCACATAATTTTCAGTAAAAGAGTCTCATCACAAGACACATTTCCTAGAGGCATTAAGTCTGAATCATATTTCTTTTGTTAGGATATTAAACAAAAATAAGTGGTTGGGAATTTCAGCTAAACAGCTGTGAAGTAGCCTGGAATAAAACGTCACAGGGAATAATTTATTCAACCCTTTCCACCTGCAAATTGCCTGAGAACAGGTTGTGTTCTCATCCAAATGTTAGAGTGATTGTTAAAACTTTATGGAATGATTTTTACAAATGTTTCTTCCTTGGTAATTTCCTGGTGCCCAGTCACTGTAAAGATTTGACAATTGAAATTCAAATTCCAAGCCCTTCTGACGGGATGCACAGATTGCAGGAGCAGACCCGTGCTGAACACACCTTAGATCTCTGCTGCAATGTGAACATTGTGATCCCTCTGAGCAACCTTGACAGAACAATCTCCTATTCCCCATGGTTCCTCAGCAGCTTCTCCTCTCTCCCCAGCACTCAAGCTCCTCAGGCTGAGGCTCCCCAGCTCATTCGGCACATGGGGGTGACTCCAGGATGCAATGGCAACACAAGCAATAAATAAGAGCAACAAATCCAAAGTTCCCATCAGAGGGTTCTCCATCTCCTGTGTCCATTAGAAACTCATTTGCTGGTGCACTCACCCAGAAGCCAACACAAAGGACATGCAAACACAACTCACGCAAGCTTAAATATTCACATGAATATTCATAGCAATGGGATTTTTTCCATTTGTGGGGGAGAGGTGTGTGTGTGGCCATTTAAGCATTCACTGCCTGGACCACCACCAGATGCTCTGATATTCTGTAGGGTAGGTTAGCTGGTCCTAGTGCTTGGACACCTCTGGCATTGCACTCAGCTGTCCTCACAGCTCCTATGCCTCTGCTACCTACTTCACCCTCCAGCTTGGCAGAGTGGGGCCATGGAAAAATGGAGGAAACATTGAAATGAGATATGCAAAAGAAGGTTTTTAAGGACTTAAAACGTGTTTTGCATGAAAGAGCCCAAGATGTGATGGCTAATAGTGCCCTTGCTGAAAACCCTTTGACATTGGGGTAGCTCTGCTTGAAGCTCTTCCATAGGAATCCAGTGTCATGTTGCAGTTATAAGTGCTCCTGCCCTTCTCCAAATTAGGCATTTCTGGTCCTAAATTGTTCTTTCTTTTATGAATAAGACTTCTGTTTCTGCAATGCCTAAAATAGCTCCTTTCACAACAGCTTTTCCTTTGCCCTCTCCCAGATTTCCCATCGCGGCTTCCTAAACCAAAGCAGCTCCACAGTATTTGTAGTGCAAGTTCTCTTGTAGCCTGGAGTTCCATGTGCTGTGTCATTTGATGTGTCTGCATCCTCATGTGTGTGGGCTGGAGTATTTAGTTGTGATTTACAGAGTAGACTGCATGAGGTTTAGAAACCTGGTGATCCAAATGCTTGAGATTTGGAGTGCTGGGAATTGCAGGGGCAATCCCTACTTCACAAGAAATGGCACAGATAGGATTTTCAGGGCTTCCTGGGATGATACACAACAGCATACCCCAGCATTCCCCTTTCCCTTGCAGTGTAGGGGGCAGAAGTTCTAGTCAGCTTCTAAATCACCACTTCTGAGGCAACCCAAATGCTGCTATCTTACCCCAAAGTGTTGCGTTATCAGCTACAGCCTCCCAGGAGCTGGTTGACAAGCAGCCTGCAGCAGGGTGACACTGGGGGGCCACGGGAGGAGACCTGGCAATGAATCAGAGATAGTCCCTGGTGACAAATGTGAGGATGTAAAGAACACCTTTACTATCTGCAGAGTGAAGTGAGAAGGAAGAGCAGGGACTTGTATCACTGCAGCTGTGTGCTAAATGAATTACAGGAGAGAGTGAGCGAATAGCATTGGAATTAAACAGCTTTAAGATAAGATGAAAAGTGGCAGCTGAGCCATGAAGGCAGGGTGGAAGTGGAAGGGTGTTCACATGATGCTAACAAAGCTTGAGGGATACTGAGAGGAGGGTTCCTCAATGCCATGAGAACATGCTATGTGGAGAGGAAAGACAGCAGCTCAGCTGTGGCCATACTGGGGATTCCTGCAGGAATGCTTTCCAAGGAGAAACAGGAGAAACAGGGAGATGCTCCTCTGACATAAGGGAGTGTGACTCTAATATTTTTAGAGGAGCTGTGCCATAAGACCGAGACTGATGACACTGAGCCTCTGTCAGCACTGGTGCAGGAGGTGGGAGATGCTGCAGCTCAGTGACAGCAAGTTCCCAGCACAGGCAGGGACATTAGTTTGGATCAAGTTGTGAGAAGTATGGAAATACTAACCTGCTTCAGTCTGAAAAATATCCTAGCACAGCTGGATGGCACAACTGTCCTGGCAGTTGCCTTGAAGGTATCGAGGGGGACTGGCCTGCCTGGCATCAGCATAAAAGGCAATAAAAAAGGTAATGTATTGGACCGCGTTGTGCTGATCTCTTTATATTGTCACTGTGGGCCATCAGCTGTCAACAAATGAAAATCTTACTGAACAACGTATTTGAGGTGTTTTGATTTATGGATAGAACAGCCAACAGCACTGAAAAAAACCCTTCTGTCTCAAAATTAGAATACTGTGTCCAAGGAAGCAAAATGCTTGAAGGCCATAATAACTATTCCAAACCTTCCAGTTTGAGCTTAGCACTTATTTATTTCAGAAGGGAATGGAGGGCTAAGAGAGCAAATCTACTAAGGACAGGGTACTGCATGGGTTAATTTTGCATAGAGGGGCAAGTGGAGGGTGGAGGAGATACACAGGCCTGGAAATAATTGGGAGTGGACATCCCTTGGGACCCCAGGGGTTAAGGCAGGAGCGGGTGCTGGGACCTGTGCTGACATCTGAACACTAAGTGAAAAATCACCTCTTGTAGAACCTGGGCAGAGGCTGGGGGAGCTCAGCTGTGCAAACCAATTTAAGCTCAATCAGTCTGTAAGAAACGGAGAGATAAATCAACACAATAAAATACGATGCAGCAAACATGGGAGCTGTTGTGGCACTTGATTGTTTGGCATATTGGGTTCTGCTGGCACTCCTGGAGCCAGTGAGGATGTGCAATACAAGGACCTGTAAAGAATGGCTCCCAGAAATGGAAAACACTGAATGACCAGATGAATATGTCCCACATTAAATCTTTCCATACTGTCTTAAATGAGGCAAGAAGTAACTTTTCCCTGCACAGAATTATTTACAGCACTGTTGTGCCATTTGACAGTGTAGTTTCCACTCTGCTGGCCCCTATCAGAATGTCCCAGGTGCATCAGAAATGGAAAAACAAGGACCCTCACCTTACAACAAATACACCACTGGCCTGTGGTAGGACAGGAAATTAAAGAATTCACTTGTCATCTTCCAAGTGTGACACGACCTCTGCATCATAGCAAGAAATCTACCCCATAAGGTTAAATCACTACTTATCTGCTTAATGTCAATCAGACATTAAGCAGATTGACTGGGAGACTCAATTTATTTATTTTAAAATGGGAACCCAAACAACTTAATACCTCTTTCTTGACTTAATCTGCTGGCAGGCTGGGTATCCAATTTATTGTGTTTGTTTGTTTATTTATGCATTTGTTTGTTTGTTTGTTTGTTTATTTCTGCCTCTTTTTGCTTCCTGGTGCCTATTGGTTTCTTTAGGAGAGCAAGTTCTGTAACTGGGCTGTCGTGGAAATGGATGAAACCCACACAGAGATTATCCTTCCTCTATAACCATCTGCATTGGCTGCCCTGACTTCAGCAGCAATTTTTAAGCATAGGCTCTCCTGGATTATCCGCATGGTCTGGTGAATACAAATCAACTTGCAGTTAAGATCAAGATACAATAATTTCCATATCTGGATTATTAACAGAAAAAAGTAGGGAAGTGGCACACAAGTTGCAAGGTTAGTCAGCAATTTGAATAAATGACTATGTGTGAAAAGCACTGGATTTGGGAACCTTTTCTGGTTTAAGAAAGCAGAAAATGTAGATCTAAGATAACATTCATTAAACACAAACCAAACTATTCTAATCCTTTCCCTTGAAATTGTCATCTTCTAAGCTAAGCATACCTAAGAAATAAAGCTGATCTAATGCAACTGTCCCCCTGAAATGAAGGGCAGTGAGTTGTCACCTCACTTTTAGTCTTTTGATCCAGGTTTGCTACTAGTTTAGTACAGATAAAGGAGGCTAAAGAGGAACCAGCAAGGAACTGATGACACTTTAATCACTGTGGTGATTATCAGGTGGTAATTAAAGGCTTGCTGCTGTGAGATGCTGTGCAATTTCTGTACGTTCCCAGACAAGTTTTTTCCTGGTAGTGGCTAATTTCTGAATTTGCAGGGTGGGATTTACAAAAGCAGGTGTAGAGGCTCAGGTAACTTTAGTTTTAATGAGGCAGAGGCTTGTGGATAATTTCTGAGAGTCCTGACCTACTGTGTTCTAAACAGAGATTTTGTTTGTTTATACAGTATAAACAAGCATAAATGCTGCTCCTCTTCCAGGTATAAAAGTCGATCAAAATCAGCCTTCTGTGCTAACCTGCATGAGCCACAGCTTTAAACACTATTCCCACATGCAAGAAGAGAAGGAGGCTAACTCTGACTCAAGTAGTCTCATTGCGAGGCCTCCCTACTTTGTGAAGTACTTACACTGCCCTCAAATTAGAGGTTAAAAATCAGAGCTTTTTTTAAGATTTTTTCCTGATTCAGCCTCCTGTCCCTCTTGCCTTTCCCATACACAGACACCTTCTGTATTATCTAAATTCTCCCTGCCAAGCCCTTTTCTGACTTCTGTAAACCTGCTGGAAGTGCAGATGCCTACACTGTCATGTAATGGAGATGAGGACTTGCAGGAAGTGCAGACTTTATTCTGATCGTGCAATAAGCTTTAAAATCACTGTATGAAGTTGGTCAGAACTAGTTTGAAAAGGTCTCTGACAGGGCCCCGAGGGCTCTAATTAACCTCAGCTGTCCTGACCAACCTCACCCAGTGCTCCACCCATTCCCGTGGGCCCAGGAGCCTATTTAAACTCAGCCAGGGGGTTTTAGTCTTACCCTTAAGTCATGCTGGAGGAGCTTAGCCGTGCTTTGTTGTGTAACCTACCACAGAGACTGAATTCCCTGCTTGACCAGGAATCTGTATCTTCTATGAATTTGCTTCATTGTCTATACTCCTACCTGAAGTTGAGCACCAGCTCTGGCCCTGCCTTGCTGAGATACTCAAGGGGTGAGCCTTGGTTGGGATCTGCCAGCTTTCTTTGCTTGCTGAAGTTCTCTTTTCCAAAGGTAAGATCACCTATACCATATTCTTCCATGATGAACCCTTTCCTAACCTGTTCTTTAAACCCTGTGGGGCATTTCTGTTACCGCTGTACTGCAGAAGGGAGATTTTGAGCATGTCTTGCTGGTTTAATGTCTGGAGAACTCGTGGAGTGCAGGTTATCTCATGGGTCGGGTAAGCTTTGTGCTTTCATTGTGTCTATATGGGTTGCATATGGTGGTATTGGAATCAGAGGGTAAAAATGCTGCTAAAGGGTGGCTATGGGGACCTTTACCATAGTAATTTTTATTGCTTGTATTTGGTTTGGTTTTTTCGTGGGGGAACACTTAATCTATGGCTATATGTCATAGAATCATTCCCCTTTGAATCACAGCTGAGTTCCATTCAGATAGATGTTTGTAGGCTCTGTCTCTTGATATATAGAGAGGCCAAGACTCCCTCTGAGTGTAATTGCACAGTTCACTCATTCACCAGAATTCATTTCAGAGTACCCATGAAGAGCACTCCAGAGGCTGGAAGCTCTAATGGAAGGTCAGCAAGCTCATTTTCAATGGCTCAGGGTCAGAGTCTGAGCTAGGTTGCATTACTGAAAAGACAGAGCAAACCTCATGGGCTCAATGTCCTTATTCCTTTTGACACCAGCATAACAAAACCCTTTGGAGCAGTTTCAGCTCTTACGATCAAATAAACAGGATCCAACAAGCAAGACTCTGTTCATCAGTATTATGTCCATTGGCTCTGATAGTATTTTTAGCTGGTTAAATGTCGTTAGTGTTATGCTGTTTTCCATCTTAATGTGTCTGCCTAGGCTGGCTGGTGGAAAGGCAAAACAAAAAGACTTCACATAAAACCTCCATGTAGCCATCAAGATATGCCTGAGACCTACCAGAGTAGTTGTCCTTCTGGTTTATGGCTGGAAAATATGCCCAGAGACAGAAGTGCCTGATAGAAGTTCAAATGTGCCTTCTATAGAAGAAAGTTAGCCTCAAGCTCTGGCTCTGATATAGGAGAACTGATATAAAGCAATTCTTTTTATGATGCATCAGGAAAAAAAATTGACAGCCCTTCCCTAGTGATCAAACTAAATCACAGGACAACAAAGTGGTGGAGAACAGGCATGGGCACATTGTAAAATATTCAGTAGAAAGAGAAACTGATAGGTAAAGTGCTAAGAGCATAAATAGCACCTTGCAAGCAGCTTTCTCCCCTGCATCCCAGAACTAACTGTGGGTGTCCTTGCATCTTGCACTGCCCACCCATGAGTGCTGAGCCTCCAGCAAACCCACAGTTTGCTGGACTGATAAAAGAGCCCACCAGACCCTCTTTTTATGATCTTTATGTACTGGCATAGTCCATAGTGACCACAGTGAGTCTGATTGATGTTTGGGTCTCAGCTTAGCAAGGAATGAAAAGGAAAGTAAGTAAAGTTCTGGAGGTATTTTGGGCTTGAGACACACAGAGGATGTCTGTGCATGAGGATGGATTTGTGAGGCGGGCTGGGACTCAGCAGTGTAGCTTTCTGCTGGTCAGCCATTTCTCCCTTTCTGACCCCTGGCCATTTCCATTTATAAAAAATAAGGGATGCTGCCAATACTAATCTTAGTAATGCACCTTTGGATCTCCTGAGGAGACAATGAGTGGTGATTTTTTTAATACATGGCAATGTCTCTAGATCCCTTTGGTACTAGAAGGACAGATTTTAATTGTTTGGGTAATGTTTTGTATGTGGGAGATGGAGACAACTTGAATCTTTAGGGGCTAATATAACTCCAGGAACAAACTGGGGAATGGTTTTATAAGTGATTAAAAAAGTAATGAATGCTTCAAATAATTCTGAGTGTACAAGTTTATCGGGAATATGACTGTAAAATCTTTCTGCAGTTTCTGATTAGACATAAATACATAGAAATGCAGAGAAATTCTCAAAGCAGAGTATCCTCTAGCATAACTGGTGCTGCAGATGTAGGAAGGGTTTTTCTAAAAGACACATTCTTGCTCAGCAGTGCTCAGGAGACCTGCAGTAATTCCTGGATGCAATGCTGTGGTGGGTGGAGTGCAGGGCGTTTGGAATGAACGGCTGTAAGGAGCCACTTTGCCCTTTGTAATCTGCCTTTAATTCTATGGAAACAGGAATAGGAACAGTGAATAATGAAGTGGGAGAAATGCAAGAAAAGCCCAATAGATTGTGCTATCAGTCATCAGTATAAGCATCATTTATGTGAGAACAGTTTTGGTGATAACTGGAGTAACACCCATGGCTCCAGCTTGCTTTCTCCTGTTATTATTGAGCAAGGGTAAAGGAAAGGACTGTGAGAGCATGTGTAGGACCTGGGTGTGTTTCTCATCCTGCTGTTATCCTGCAGAATTGCCTCTTGTTTAGGAACACTGGAAAAATTAGGGGCTGAGAAACCTGAACTTTGAAAAATTCTTTGGCTCCTTCTGCAGAGTTTATCTGCAGTCTCTGAGCTCAGCTATTCTCATTTCTGTGTGTAGGAGACGAGATCTCATTTGCAATACAAACAGGCAATACTGAGAGATGGAACGGGTTATTGCAAGCTGAAAGAATGGAGGTGCAGGGTGATGGCATGGATAAAACTTGGGTTCACTTAACTAGTTATCATAGAATGGTTTGGGTTGCAAGGGACCTTAAAGATCATCCAGTTCCAACCCCCTGCCATGGGCAGGGACACCATTCACTAGACCAGATTTCTCAGAGCTCCAGTCAGCTAGGTCTTGAATTTTTAGGCCCTTAAATTTGGGTGAAGGACAAGAAAAGATCACCACAAGTCTTTCTATAACATAAGGAGACTAAAACTGGCACTGGGACATGAGATGTGTCAGACTTGTAGGAAAGAGCAAATTATCAGGACTGATGGTGCTTACAGTCATTACCATTTCTAATTGCCTTTATAGTATTTCAGAATATCTGTAACAGGTACACATTTAAATAGAAAATGAAGAATATGCAGTGATATTTAAGAGGTTTACTGTTGTATGTAATTACCAACCTTTTTTTTGCCCATGTTTAATTAACATTGTATTCATACAGTTTAGAACCTTAGAATGACAACAGTGTATCTAAATTTAAGGCAAGGGATAAATGAAAAGAGATTTGGCATCTTGCAAGTTTGATCAAACAGCTTTTTAAAGTACCAAGAGGAAGCAATTAGGAAAATGTAGTTCATTATTTTGGACAATAAGCAAGAAGTTACACCTGAAAACAAGAAGAGTTATGTCATGGTGCAGATATAGATGAAGACACTTCAGTCCTGCCAGGCTTTGTAAAACGTGTTGCTCACATCAGGAGTGCACTGGTGCCCTCGAGATACCCCAGGAGCCCCAGTGAAAGCTGAGATTAACCATGTACAAATGTGTTTGCTGAACTTGGACCTTGGATTTGAATTCTGACATCTAAAGTTGGCTTTGTAAGGATTTTCTCAGGATGCAGGGCTGCTGGTGTATTTTTATAAAGACACTGTGTGTGCTTTGGCAGTTAAGGTAAATGACATCATTTTACTCTATCTTTCTGCATTTTATTTACCTCATTTCCTTTTCTAAAAATATAGAGAAATTGACTACTCAGTGTTATGAATCTGAAAACAGACAGAGAAAAGCCAGCAACCCCTTGTCTTCCACTTCTTTATTTAAACCACATCAGCCACATCACACCACAAAAATAGACAGTGCTTGCAAAAGTTCTCGATGAGGAACAGACCCCTGGATACTTTGGAGAAGCAAAATAAGGAAGGATGGGAGGGGAAGGGTTATGGGGAAGGGTTGTGCTCAGGAGTGACCAGGCTGTCAGCCTCACCAAGCTCTGTAGCAAACTGAGGCTCTTCCCTGTCCTGGAGGCTCCAGTCCTCTTTGGGGAAAAAAAATTAAAAATCAGTTTGCACAAGTGGAATGTGTGGAGCAAAGACTTTGCTGTCCTGCTCAGCACACCTGTTCTGAAAGGGGAAAAAC
Organism: Pithys albifrons albifrons; assembly: GCF_047495875.1. Taxonomy (NCBI): domain Eukaryota; kingdom Metazoa; phylum Chordata; class Aves; order Passeriformes; family Thamnophilidae; genus Pithys; species Pithys albifrons. The sequence continues at coordinate 5,474,801 of NC_092460.1, forward strand.
ATCTTAGATGGGAGCATCCAAATTGTTTTTCAGGATTAAGCTGCTTTTAGAATCTGCATGTTCTGGTTTAGATTTGTAACACAACAGGTGATTGTGGTATTTCTGGAGCTTCTGTGAGGTGGCTATGGGAATCTGGAGCTGACTATAGTCTGCCTTGAATTTTTCTAGCATATTGTGCCTATACTGTAAAGACTGATGCATGTATTTGAAATGTCACCGCTTGTTTGCGAGGTGAATGTGGATCACATCCAAGCTGTTTGCTATCATTGTCTTCTGGAGGTTCCTGCTCCACCACAGGTGTACAGCTCCAGCATGTGAGTGCTCATTTCAGCATTGGGATAAAATCAGCCAACTTAGCTGAAATCAGCAACAGAGGCTTTTGGAGCTAAGGAGGATGACTTTGCATGAGAATATATTCTGATTTTTTTCAGCTGGGTTTCAAGGAAGGACCTCCAGTCATGGAAAGTGGTTTATTGCTGGAGTGATTATCCTTTTTTGCAGCTCTAGGAGAACCTGTAAGAGGATTTTTGGTAAACAGCAGCATTTCCCCTTCCATCTCCCCAAAATTAGGTACCTGCTTCTAGCACCTCCTGCGTGAATATTGGCTGTGCAGAGGGCAGGAAATCCAGCAAGTCTGTGCCTCACCATTCCTCAAGTGATTCCTCATTTTAGGATCTGTATATGTCAGTGCCAAACTACAGAAACGGCTTGTCTTTGCTGGAGTCTCCCAGAAGAGTGCTGTGATGCTTTAGACTCACTGCCCATTTAGCCTGGCATTGCACTGTTCATCCTAAATAATAAATGATACCCACTCTGGCAGTTTGTACAGATTAGCAGCAGTGGAAGATGTCAGCGGAGAGGCAAAGTACCTTTTAAAACATTAATATTCCTTCCTTGCTATAAAGGGATTTTGGAAAGAGCTGTGGACAGAGCTGGGCCTACCTTTCACATAAGGAAAGTTGCATGAATTCAAGCTGTTTTTCCCAATCTGACTCTCACATCCACAGCCTTTAGAGATTTGCTTAAGAAGTTGATATCAAAAAAAAAGCTAAAATGCAGGGGTTTTGTTTCAGATTGCAAACCCTTAGGAAATAGATATGTTGACTAATTGTGCTGCAATGTGTTTAATCACTGCAAGTTTGAACTGTGTAAATAGCTGGTGGCCAAGTAAGGCAAGAGTACTTTCTTGTTAAGTCTTACTTTGAGTTCTGCTCCCCATCATTGACTACAAGTGAAATTTCTCACCAAGCCTGAGGTATTTTATTGTTAGCTGTAGTTGAATGTGAGAGACACTCTTTGTGGCTTGTTGTGAGATCCCAGGCAAACCAAATCTTCAGGTTCCTCTCTCTCTCTGTCCTTCATTTCTCTGGCCTCTCTGCTGAAGAGGCCAAGAGGTGGTGTGTATTTGTCAGGAGTCTACCACAGTGGGATCCTGGTGTGGGCTAGTGTTTCAGGATGAAGGGCAAAGCCAGCAGAGGTTACTCAGCTGAAGAATTTTGCTCTGCATCCCCTCGTCAATCACACTGGAAGGTGGTCTTTGCTGTTGTGTGATTCCATCACTCATTTTCTGTACATACTTTGCTCAGGTGCAGTTGCAGTATTTTCTGCAAGCTCTTGATTTTATTATAATACAGCTATAAACCAGATAAAGAGCATTTATTTCAGCCACTATAAATATTGTCTGACCTTTTCTGCTCAGAGGAAGCTCACTCTGCCTCTAGACTTTGATTTAGGATTATTTGTGGAAGGCAAATGGATGCATACATCACATCAAAATATCTGTCAGTGTAATTTCCTCTAATGAAGTATTACATGCAGGAAGGAGGGTATGGTTGAAGTAGTAGGTAGTGATGGAATTTCTTGTGCTATAGAACAATCTTTTTAGGGATATTGCATAGTAGTTGTTCATCTCTTGCAGTACAGAGCCCTCTGGGAGTTGGTGGCTGATGGTGGCTGGATATCAGGCAGGGATGAGACTACTGATCCAGTGGTGTATATATAGCTGAAATTATCAGTTGGGTATTTCTGGGGAGTAGATAACCTTTCCATCATGTGAATGTCCTGGAAACTTCAGAGTACAGTAGGCAGAAAGGATCTCCAATATGCAAAATACACAGGAAGAAGTTTGGGGGGGGTGATGTACAAGACTCAATGACTTGAAGTTGCTCTTTGATTGTGCTTGACTTGTGTAAACTTGGAGCAGAAGAGGCAAATGTTGCCACCTTCCTGGCAGTGGGAAACATCTGGGAGCATGTCAGTCCCCAAATCACAACCCCAGAGGAACTTAAAGTAAGGAAACCCTCAAAAAGTCAGATGGCATGGGGGCCCCTCAGGTGCAAGCAGAAATGAGGAAGGAGAGGCAAGAGAAAGAGCATTATTAGCATGATTGATGCAGAAAGTACTAGGAGAGCATGAAGAGATCATTGCTAAAATGGCATGGGTGAGATATAGCTCAGGAATGCTGTGCCACTGTGGATGGAGATGAATGCAAAGTACGTGAGAAAGTCAAGCTGTGTTTATTGCTCTGCTTTCAGAAAAGCACCGGGTAGTCTGCTACTGCAGTCTGTAGATGTGATAAATAGGAGGACCTGGTATTGCTGGGGCTAATAAGCATGATTTGATATAATTCTAAGGGGAAAAAAGTCTTCATTTTCCTGGGAGGCTTTTGTAAGTTTCTTAATTTTGGTTAAGTGAATGAACAAAGATTTGTGTGATTTTTTTCAAAAATAACATGATACCTGTTCATTGTGAACTATTAGAGTGAATTTCTTCACTAACACAAGTGCTGTTTTAGCTGCAGTGATTTGTTTTGTGGAATATACAGGACTTGCTCTGCTGCTGCTTACTGCAAACGGCAAGCCTGTTTTCTAGCACCGCTTGCCAGCACCTCCAGTTTGTCTGACACCCCCCAAACAATAGCCAGCCTGCGATTCATTACTTTAGGCAGCTCATTTCCATATGGTAATTAGAAGCCTGTTTGTAATATACCAGCATGGGTATTCCTGAACTCATCTTATTGTTCTGTTTCACATCGCGAGGATGACAAAGGGTCCTTATGAACAGAGGTAGCTGGGTTTAGGCAGATCCAGCCCCTTCCCATTGCCCTGGAGAAATCACCATCCATCACCTCAGAGGAGATGACACACGTCTTGTTTCGGTATTGTGGGCTGCAGTTGGGAGTAAAACAAAGGCAGGGGAGGACCCGCAGCGGCTCAGGGGAAGCTTTCCCGGGGAATTGCCGGTGTTCACCACTCGTGTTTGTGGGGAGCGGGACTGGACCTGTCCGTCCCTGCTCCGGCTCCTGCTGAAGTTGAGGACCAGGTTGCTCTAAACTTGCCCGTGTCCCCTCTCCTGCTCGGGGAGGTGGCTGCGGCGCTCCGAGGGGTGAGACCGCGGGGACACACACACACACACGGACACGCGCGATGTAAACACGATCCGAGCATCGATCGCCAGCGCTGCCGGGAGCGGCCGCGGATCTGTGGGTGCCCCCTAAGCCAGCGGGGGAGCGGGGTCCCCGCAGCCGGGGCGGAGCTGCCCCTCGCCCTCCCCCTGCTCGGGGGGCAGCGCTCGGAGGGAGCGGGGCCGGCGCTAAGCCCTGCCCCGCCGGGCGGGCGGTGCGGGGCCGGAGCCGCGGGGTGGATGCTCGGAGAGAGGCGGCGGGGACGGGGGCGGGCTGGGCTCCGCCGGCAGCCCCCTGCGCTCGGCGGGCGGCCGCCTCCCGGGCTGCCCGCACCGCGGAGCCCCCGCCAAGGTAAGGCCGGGCATTGTTCTGCGGCGGGCGGGGATGCGGAGCACGGCGCGCCCAGCCCCGGCCGCGGGGCTCCCGGGGCGATGGGGTGAGCGGCGCCGCGGGATCCTCCCGCAGTGACAGCGCGAGGGGGGCGCGGGGACCGCACTGCGCCCATCCTCCCGCAGCCGCCTGGTTCAAGTTCGGGGTTTTGGAGGAGCACGGGACCTCCAGGGAAAGGCAACCTGGAGTCACTCGCGGAGGGGAGAATTCCCAGTGGGACGCAGTGATGGGCTGAGAGTCGTCACTGGGACCCGCTCTGGCTGGGGCGATGACCACCATCTGGCACGGGGGGCCGAGAGCATCCCCACCCTCGTTCTGTGGGGCGTCCCCAGCCTCTTTCACTCTGCCAAGCAGGGGAGACAGACTAGTGTGGGCATCTGTTCCTTCATTCCACTGTAGAAAGGAGCCGAGCAACGCTGGGCTCATCCCCGGCACAGGGTCCGTCAGGGCTGGGAACAGACGCGTTCAGACAGAAATCCATCCCTACGGAGCGAGGAAGCCCTTCCTCTGCCTTTGTTACACTTGTTTCCCTGCCCGGCTTGGCCTCGCATCCTCCCTCTTGCCCAGAATAGTCCCTTTCCCAGTATTGTTCTCCGTGTGTTTCCTCTCCCTTCTCTCTTCCTCTACCCGTCTTTAGCACAGGTTCTCTGCAGATGTGATACCCTGATGTACATTTTCCCTATTTCCTATGGAGTAAAGTCCAGACTTACCTATTTTGTGAAAATTCTCATTTTTGAGTGTTTAAATTTGCCATTTAACTGCCATTCCATGGGTTTGAACTAAATTGAAATTAACTTCACTTAGGACCTCCTGCATAGCAAGGATGAGGTATCTGTCTGCCTGGGTGCCACTTGATATCAGTTTCAATTACATTAATCACTGTGTGCCTCTAGAGTGGGCTTTCTAACCTATCATTTATATGACGTAAGATAAGGTAGTGCTTTACCTTTGACCTCAATACTCCTTTTTTTATATACATGGGGATTAGGTGAGTCCTTGGCGAAATAAGTGTAGTCTTTATGAATGCAGCTGAAAACTGTTATGTTGAACACATCCCATCTCCTGGAAACAAGTTTTGGAGTGTAGTGGCCAGAGGGTGAGATCCAAGGAGAGGCCAGGTAAGGAAATTTTTGGAACAGTGTCTCCCAAAGGGTCAAGTCCCCACCTTCTGTAGTGTGTTGATTTTCAGTCATAGATCCATTTGAAAGTCTCTGCTGGAACAGGGCAGTGAACAGCTGCTGCCTGGGGGGGCTGTTGCTTTTTTCTTTAAGGGATTGTGTTCTTTAAGGTCTGCCTTTATTTAGAGTTTTGCCTAATAGGAAGCAAAGGCCAGCTGAGCTCATTCTTGCAACTTTTGCTGGATTCCCAATAGCTGCAATGAAATAGTCAAATCTTTAATCAATTTTTACTTGGCTATAACTTGGGAAATCTTTGAGCAGCTGCAGGGGCACTGGCTGGAAAGCCATGTCTGCAGGCTGGGGAAGACTGCAGTGCTTTCATTATGCCTGACTCATACAGAGACAAAAACATATGTTTAGAAAAATATACATATTTTTCACTTTTATTCTCTGCTTTTAAAAAATTACTTTATTGAAGCTGCCTTTTGCCTCTTTTTGAAGAGCTCATTATGCAGAAGTTAGCAGTGCTTGCCTTGGAAAGATATGTATTTTCTGCAACAACATGGATTTCAAGGATTGGTCATTTTATATAGAGATTCATCTTGCTGATTCCTGTGGACTTGCATAGGTGTAGTGACATCAGACTTGACCTTTTTAGTTTGATTCTGATGTACTGAACTATTGCTAAGAATGTGCTTCCCAGTCCATTAGAAATATGAATGTCATCTTCATCAAAAGATCAGGATTGTAGAGAAACCTTTCAGTGTGTTAACAAGCCCAGGAATTCCATAATTTTGAAAACATGACAGGAGTGAATGGATTCCTCAGGTCCAAGGTGTAGGTGACCGTTCTGTGGCTTTCTGTGAGAAGGCTGGGGTTGTACTCTCTAAACCTAGGTGTTTTCTGGAGAGTGAGATGAAGAGTTCTTGCTATAGAGTTCCCCAGGACAAAGGTTGTGAATGCATCTTGGCTATAGAATTTGGAGCTCTTTCCTAGGCTTTGTGTTACAACATAAAAACCAAAACTCTGTGCATCACCTCTAGCTTATTTTCAGTCTGTGTTATCTGTCTCAGTCTTGTGACTGTGTGGAAGTGAAGTGTGGCATGAAGAGACTCCTGTGAATGTGGCTTTGCCACCACTGTGGGACTTGGCTGATGTGGCCACAGATGGGCATTCCTGGTATAGGCAAGTCTGCTGTAGTTTTTGGTAATTAAAGCAGCAGAAAGTAAAAAGGAGGCCCACTGCAGGGCTTACATAATTTGAAAGAGCCCTTGCATATTTTCTGTGTCCTATTTTCTTCCTCCAGTGCTTTTTAGCATCCAATGAATGGCAAGGAGGAGGGAGGGAAGAACCTGGATAAATGGTTATTCTGGGATCCAAGGACTCTGTTCGTGCCTGTTGCACCTTCCCAGGGAAATGGTGGACCAATGTGTCAAATCCATTTGCAAGCGGTAGTATAAATTAAAGCTGGGGGGATAAGCAGGTTAGAAGGTTAATGAGATGTCTGAACTTAATTGATTTTCCATACAAATTGGCTATAATGTCTTTTGTTTGCTTTTTTTCCCCTCCTGGGATGCTGTGTTACAGCAGTTACATGAGTATAAAGAGTAGCAGAAGGGGTGGGGGGAGTCATGGCTGTTTGGAAAACACGGTTTGGAAACCTTGGTTGTGCTCCTTGGGGTGGGCTGATCTGTGATTTTGGACACAGTGAGGTAGCTCTGAACTAGGGCCCTGCACCCCTTTGTGTCCTGGGACTCAGTGCCGTTGACTTGGTGATCACTGAGTCACGGACAGTAGTGTGCCCTGGCTGTTGTACAGAGATGTGCAATCCCAGGGTTCAAACAAACCTTTTCTGTAGATATGCTGCACAGGCTAACCTTGCAAGGCCAGTAGAGCAGAAGCTGTAATATGGTGTTAAATGATTTCTAGGTCCTAAAGTTGTCAGGCAGTGTCCCCATCAGGGTGGCACTGCTCTTTCTATAAGCCTGTCTCAGCTTTAACTTCTAGAGTAGTGAAGTTGAATGGGGAAGATGGCTTACTGAAGTTGTTGACTTCATTCATCTGACTGGAAGTGCCTGACTTCAGACTTAGATAAAAGAGAAGATGGTCAGACCACCAATTTTTGGTCTTTCTTTTCTGTGTAGATTTCCATTCCTCTTGGAGATATAATTGAGTTAGTGACTGGAGCCAACTTAGTGCCTTGGGGCAGAGGAGCTGAGATCCTTCCAGCTCACATGGTTCTTCAACAGTACCGGTGTTGTCCAGTGCCCTTTGAGTCTGTGCTGGTTTCAGCTGACAGGTTCAGGTCAGGACCAGCACCAGGCCCTGCCTTGCTGTGGTCTGAGCTGGGTGGCACAGCCAGCCCAGAGAAATGGCACTTCAGGATAGGAGCCAACTTTGGAGATGCTCTTGGTTACTCCTTCCAGGTATGTCATGGGGAAGGAAAGACATTGTAGACACTGTCTTTTGATTATGTAGCAATAAAAGTTACAGCTCTTCCTGAGCTTGTTTACTGTGAGATCCTTGTGGTGAAATCACATTTCAGACTTTTTCTCTTGGATTATATACCAAAACATAAAGAATAAAGTAGCAAATTCTGTAAGAGGCTCATGCTAGGTGTTGACTAATATTTTGTTTATTCCTAATTGGAGTGTTGAATGTGGAAATTCATTGCAGAGTGAATGTGAAGAGCTGCCTGCAGACAACAGTTTTCATAAAACAGCCATATTTTGATGTAAGGGTTTCTGAGCACATGAGAGATAAAGATCAAGGTTTTAGACCACTGTGTCTTCACAAGAAGGACCAATGGGAGGTCACTGGACTTTGTTTACAAGAGCCATGTCCTTATCTTGTGTACATCACCAGTGTTATTGTATGGCAGTGTTTAGTTGTAGGAACTGTTCCTTGGCCAGCTTGGAGCATGTGTATCTTATTTTTTGAACAGGCTAAGCAGTTTGCATCTGATGTAATGATGAAAAGCCACAGGCAAAGCTCTATTGTTTGGTTGCAACCATTTCAAAGCATTAAGCCTTTTTCTTGCCCCAAGTCATAATGCATCAGTGCTTTCAGCAATGGTTAACAGTTCTGTGGTTAAATGATAGAGGTTAGAGAAAGAAGGGATTTTTGTTTTCTTTTGCTATTTAAAGCAGCACAACAAACCATTAAACCACAATTCCTTCAGAATTCTAGTAATTTTTGAAAAACATAGTGTGCATTGAATACATGCAAACTGTAATTTCAGTCCTTTGTTTCCTGTGTAGTCTTGTTTACTGTATGAAGTCAGGAAAGGATATACTTTTATGCAATGGCCTCTTTGTTTAGAGACCAAACTCCTGGTAGGTCAGCTGTACATAGCTGACAAGAACTTCAGATTTTCTGCAGTTGTCAAAACTTCAGTGCAGAGGAAGGGGGATGCTGAAGGGAGAGAAGAAATGCAGTTCCACCAGGGTTATCTGCCAGTTTAACAAACTATTCTAAAAACTATTGTCCAAGAGTGTTTGCCAAGATGCCCCAGAACTCACATGTATGAAGGCCTAAACCACCCAAGTCCTTTTGTTCCTCTGCTAGGACAGGATTGATCACTGCTATGCTCTTTGAGCTCAAAGGTGAATTTTTTCAGACCCTTTAGGTACATGTTGAGATTGTACAGTTGAGCCAAAAATATTGTTTCAGCCACTGCTTGTTGGTCTTGGAGAATGCGGGTGACCAATTGTTGTGGTTATTGATCATCAGTGATCAGTTCCAGTGGTCACAGCTTGGTCAGGCTCTGCTGTGTGGCGGTGCCTTTGCAGTGGGAGATGGGCATCTAAACCCCTTTAATATGTGTAAGAAATGTAGCCCTACAGTTTTTCTCATGCTAATGTCTCAGCTATCTTTAGTTCCTCTGAAAGAGAGTTCCATAGGCTGATTAATCTCCCCATATATAAATCTCTTTCATACAATTAATCCTTGTTTTTTTGTGGTTTTTTTTTCACCAAATCCCAGTGTAGGGGAGAAATGGGTTTAGAAACAAATCCATTTACCTCATGTTGCATTGGAAACAACCCCCTTGTACTTGAAAGCAGAAACAAAGCACAAATACAGACATATTTTTCTGCATGTCTTGGTCAGTATAACTATATGATGCCAAAAGAAAAGATTTCAGGGAATTATTCTCTCTGAAAAAAAAATCCCATGAAAGAGATTCCTTTCAAGGCTTTTAATCCTGCAAATTCTTATGGAAAATCAAGTGACAAAAGATGCAAAACCAATGATGAAATCTTGACCATCTTGAAGAGATTGGGAATCACAAGTCCAGAATTTTGCGTGGAGTTTTAAATAAATATCTCCTTGGAATACTCTACTGATGTGCTTTTAGAGATGTGAAATTACAGTTTTACTGAATACCAGTTCCCAGGTGTTCCAGCTTTATAAATAAATGATCCAGCTGATTTTCCCTGCTTTGAAGTGAAGCACAAGATTAGAAAACAGACACCTGGAATATTTCAATTATTTTTAAACAGCAGGTTAAATAGATCAGCAGAAGTTGTACATCCTTTCCCTTCTTTTCCCAACAAGTTTTAGAAACACTGGGAGAGACATTAAAAATATCTGGGGACAGAGAACACTTTGTCTAGTTTAGAAAGATGTCTGAAAGTAATAAAAATAATCAGTGGTTATTTTGGGGAATGCTTTTACTCAAATCAGCCTTCCCTGGCCCTGAGAACACAGCAGAGGCTGTTGCTTTTTAGTCAGACCTTGTGGAATAGTTTCAGTCAGACCATGTTCAATGCTCTTGCTGCTTGGGTTTAAGACTCACTTAAGGGAGATGTGGAGGATGAGAGGTGTAGTAGGAAGATGGGTTTCTTTAGAGCAGAAGGAAAACCCAGTTTGGAAAGGGGGGATGAGTCTAGAAAACCAGGAGGAAAAGGAGAGCAGTGAGGCAGAGTTGTTGCCCTGGAGTGGGCTGGGCACTGCACAAAAGGCAACTGCCATCCAAAATCTAGCCCTGGGCTGAGATCATAGCATGTTGATGTATTTTATGTGACAAAATACCTCTAGGGACATTGAAGAGCTGAATGTATAGGTTAGTAGAACATGGTTACTGCATCCATCTCAGTCCTGCTTGGATGTTATGGAAAGCAGATGTACAAATGTTCGGTAGCTGTTGTGCAAAAGGCTGAGTCAACCCAGCAAAGAAAGCATTCTTATAAAGGTAAAATAACTTAAGTATCAAAAGATTAAAAAAAAAAAGAGGTGGAGGGTGTTCATATTTAAGATTAAACCTTGACATGGTCTATCAAGTTTTTTGTTCCTTAAGGAGGTAGTGATGGAAAAATGTGTCTAGAGCTCAGGAAACATCTCCACACCATCCCCAGTGCACAGAGACTGCAGTTGTCTAATGATCTGGGGGGTTTCTCTTTTTTACTTTCTTCTAACACTTTCTCCTTACTCTGTTAGTTTTGAATTCTGTCCCTAGTTTAGAAAACAAACTACAAACACCTCTGGATTGCAGATCCAGCAATTTAAGTATATTTAACTTTGACGCTGAGTTCCCTCTTGTGTATAATACCAAGGAAATGTCTTTGTTTGCAGGAATGCTGTCTGACAGCAGGGCCTGGCTAAAAGCAAATTTTACATGACCTAAATCCTAATACTGTTTCAGTAACATGTCTGCACCACATACAGTAACTGCACATGGAGCACAAAAGGGGAGCGTGGGAACTGTACAAGGATGTGTTGCAGTAGGAGTATTTCTAATCAATACCATATTACAATAAAATAGACTGTGTTTCAAATAACTTGTTCCTCCTCCACTGTCAAAGAAGCTTAGCAGAGAGTTCATAGGATCTAATATTTTAGCAGCTAAAATACCATTGGCATTTATTGTAAAGCATATTTGTGAGTGGGATGGAGAGATGTGTATATATTAGGTAGCTAATGTATTAGATTCTGAATGCCTGGACTTCGTTCATCCTTCTTGCTTCTAAAATTAAGTTTGGGGATTTTTTTTTAAATCTAGGGAACAGAAATTTTAAGTGTGCTTTTGTCTCTAACACTTTGCAAATCAGTTGCATCTTTATTTGATTTAATAGTCTGTGCTCTTGTGCAGAGGAGCAAGTTTGGAGAAGTAACTTCTCCTAATCCCTTCTCCAGCCCCACCTGATTTTGCTTACATGGGAGGCAGAAATAGGAAGCTCCAGGAGGTGTCTGCTTGGCAGCCTCAAGGCTGATGCATTATCTGGCACAGAGTGAGTGGTTATGTGCTTATCTGTCAGTATTTCCTAATGCTGACCGTGTGAGTCCGCCTCTCTTGGCAACAGCATGACTCTTTTTCCATGTTTTTGCCTTCAATGCACTTACAAGAAAATCACTGTGAGGATTGGATGTGAGTAGCTGCTGGAAACCACAGAGAGGAGTCATCTAATGATGGGTTTCCATGAAACAGAAGGTGAAATGAAGTTGAAATCTAATTGTGTCGTGTTAGTTTGGGGCATTCAGGAGACACCAGCAAACTTGGACAGCTGTTTCTGTAGGCAATCGCGTGAACCTGATAAACACAGCAGTGACAAGGCTTCTTCAGTTTATCACTTAGATGGATTGATTATCTTTGGGGGGAAGGTGAGAAAACCATGGGCTTGCTGAAGTTGGCCTGACAGTGGGTGTGGGCAGGGAAGAGGGTATATGTGCATACTGGGGGATACTGGTATGGTCCAAGATCCTACTTCTCCCTTGCAGTCCTTGCTCCTCTTTAGAAGTATTAGTGGCCACTGCTTCAGCCTTACGGACTTCATGAAGATTTGTCATGATGTGCTACATTACTTTAGTAATCTTTTGGGATAGGGTTTTTGTGATTATCCACCCCTAGTCAAGAGAGGTTGTGACTTAAAGCCATGTGGGTACATGGTGGGTTGGGAAGGGTCTTGGGGGATCTGTATACAATCAAACTGGAGGGAGAACAAACTATGAAGACAAAATGGACAAGGCTCCACTGTGTTATCTGGTGTATCAGATGTCAGTTTATCATTAAGCAAGTTTCATAACAAATGCATTTGGAGATGTCTGTAGATAAAACCATTCAGTCAGGCAAAACTAAGCACATTTTAACCCTGTTTTGGAGTACTTTGAAGGTATCTTGCAGACTGAAGTTAACTTTGCTGCTAACTTGGTTCCTTCCAGTTTAAGCACAGGGGAGCTGGTGCTTGGACTTATTTTAACCCACTCATTCTCAGTCTGAACCCCTTTTTCTAAACCCAGTACAACTACCTTTGATGCTCAATGACAGAAAGTTTTGCTAGCAGTGCATTAGCATCTTGTCTTTCAAAAGTTACACCCTGTCACAGCATCATATGCTTTTTGGGGCAAGCTTTTCTCCCTGTGTGAGAAATGCCTTTCCCTGCCCCAAACTCCTCCACGTTACTTGAGTGAAGCATGGGCTGTGCAGCAGCTGAGATACTCAATGTTTATTCAAATATATTTGAGTGTGTCATCTTTGCTCTCATCTGAAGCATGGCTGTGTGGGATTTTAGTGGCACCAGGAGTCAGACTTCCAGTTTGCTTTAACAGTTGTTGTCTCCAGTTCTGCTGTTTAAGTACAGAGTGGCGGTTTGTGCTGTGTGGCAGACTGTGTGTCTGGCACTTCCTCTGCAAAGTTGTACTTGTTTGGATTTGTTTTTGCATACTAGTGATGTTCTGTAGTCATGCCCTAAAATAAAATGTGAAGGGGAAAAAAAATTAAAAAATCAAAAAAACAAAACCAACAACCAAATGAGTAAGCAGAGCTAGCCATGGGTGGGACTGAGCTGGGGAGAGCAGCCAGAGGAGGGACTGAGGCCAGTGGTGTTCAGTAAAGGCAGAGGGGAGCGGTGAGTGTGGAAATGCCTCAGGGTATGAACTGCCTGGCACTGTATCCTTAGAAAGCTTCATACAGTGAGTCCAGGTAAGTGGAAGGGCAACCAGAGATTTATAGTCTGGCCATTGCTATGCTGGGTGTGTGCAGTCCTGCTGCAGCTTTGTGGAGAAGTGTGTTTGCTTTTATGGCTATTTAAGTCAAGAAAGATGTTGTCATTCCTTTCCCTTTCTTGTGCAAAAATATGAGGATAGGCTTGGGAGATGTGTTCTGTTCTCTCAGCTGAGACCTGAGCTGTGGAAGCTGCAGGGAGAGATGTGGCTGCCTGGGAAAGAGAGCAGGGTGGGAGGCTGTAGCCTGAACTCATCTCAGAGTTTAACAGCTCAAACTCCTACCTGAGGAGTCTTTTAGAGAGGTGCCTTATGAAGGAGCAGTGGTTGCAGGCTTAAACCCATGCTTTGAGGTGCCAGAAGTTGCATTTAATTATCTTCTTTTTCTTTTAATGTGCCATTAATTTCTATGGTTGCAATCCAGCTTTTTAAATCTTCAATACATGGAGTCCCTGACTAACAGGTGTGTTGGCCTGTGTTGTAACAGCTCATCTTAAACAACAGTGGGCATCCTTTAGTCAGTGGTGGAGCCTTTAGTGCACAGCGGGGAGGTAGAAAGTTCCTGGGAGAGGAGGAAGGTCAGAGACTACAGTCTGATCGAGCTGTATTGTCCTTCACACCCCTCCACCTGCAGAGCTGTGGGACTTAGCCCTTATGCACCTGGATTTTAGGTACAAGCTTCCCATGTGGTTTTGTATCCTGAGGTTGCAAAGTGGGGCTGTGCAGAATTGCCAGATGTAAGCAGGAAATGGCAAATGAAGCTATTTGCAAAAATTTAGATCCTGGTTCCTTTCTCACAGGACTAGTCTTGAAACTGGGAAGAGGAAAAGGAGCCAAAGGTATGAACTCAAATCATTTCCATTTAGAAGAACATACTGGTGGATCTAACACAGTTTCTACTGGTGGTACCACTGGCTGTGCTGCTGAGATGCTCCTGCAGCAGCCTGTTCACCCTACAAGTGAAGTCAAGTAAATTGTTTTACACTATGAACTGGAGAGGATAGGGGGAAAATGGGATATTTGATTCCCTTAAACATCTTACAGGACAACAGGGCGTGAGGTTATAAAACACACCCTATATGTTTATGCTGTATTTGGTACTAAAGGGCTGTCAGTGCTGCTTCACCAGGATACCAAGGTCACACTGTGGTTAAAATGGATTTTGCTGGCAATTTATCACTTGTGCCTTTCACCTTCTTCTGCAAAACTTGTCTGAGTAGAAGCACTATGGTACTATGGGTACTATGTGACAGCAGTGCTGGGCCTTAAGGAGTGTCAGGGATGTGCTGCAGGAGTGTGTGTGAGTACTGGGTGGAGAGGAGGGAGCTCTCTTCTTGGTGCCATTTCCAGCTGTTCCTCCCAGAACTTCCCAATTCTCTACCCTGGAACCATCAAACCCCCAGGGCCTCTCCCAGGCCTGGGGAAGGGGTTCAGGGCTGCTCTGCCTCCTGGGGCAGGTGGGAGTGGAAATTCCTGTTATAGAGAAGTAGATGTCTGATAACACTGCAGGTACAGCTCTGCCCAAAGCAGCTGATATGCTTCTGGAAAGGAATAAAAGCTTTGGGAGGAGAAAGAGGTGGTGTTTGAGGAAGTTTGCAGTAGATGAATTGTAACACCTGTGTGTAGTCTGCTTTCTTCCTCTGGGGCTAAAACAGGTGTAAGAGTTGCTTTCAGCAGCAGTGCCCATTGCCTCAGGCTGAAGGGACTTTTGCTTTCAAGGTTGTATGCCATGTTCAGTCCCTGATATCACTGCCTCTTGTGCAGGCTTGGGCTCACACAACTCACACTGTACCAGCTCTGAGCTCTGAAGGTCCCAGGGTCAGTTCTGATGCTGGTTGTCATATTGCTTTATCATCATTTACCCCCTGCAAAAAAAGAAGGAAAGGCTATTGGGAATTAGCTCATCTTAACTGGTTTCTTTATCTTGAGAAATTCTGCAAGTTTGGAACCCATACCTTCGTTTGTGGAATGTGAGAGGTGGTCCCCAAGGCTTGTGGCTTTGAATTCAGAGTTTAATTCTATGTGGAATGTGAAAGATATTTGTGCATAGCGAGAAAAATCATGGAAAGTTAAAAACAAAGCAAAATCTGTTTTCCCCATGTCTTTGAGGAGCTGGAAAGGTCTTCTTGAAATACTTCCATGGTTTAGTGGTCTCTTATGAGCTAGTTCTTGTAACTGGTGTAGAGTAAATGAGTTTAAGGGCTGCAGTTCTGAGTTGAGGGGCTTTTTACAGCACAGGCCAGGGCAGCAAATGAACATCAAAGCAAGAGGGGGATTGCACAGGACAGTGCAAAAAAACCATGACAATATTGGATGGGGGCAAACCTGAAGGCAGAACTCCTTGGTACAGTGTAAGGAGGAGTAATAGCACAGAGATCTGAGGCAGGAGGCATGAGCCTGCTTTGGGGATACTCTGTGTTAGGGAATTCTTCAGATAAAAATCCCTGCCAGGCCCCAGGATGTTGGCTTGAAAAACAAGCAGAGTATTTAAGGCAGAGCAGAGGCTTTGAAGCAGATTAATCTTGGACCAGGCACACTGATGGGTCCAAGGGGATGGACTTTTTTGGTGACTTTATGCAGTTCCTCAACATTAGCATCTTCTTCCTGGTGATGGGCCAGGGCTGTAACAAACACATTTGTATTTGTAACAGTGTCCATATGTAACTGTGTCAGTTGTCTTCTGGTTTATTATGACTGTTTCTTTTACTTGAAACTGAGCTGTGTTTGTGGTTTTTGTTTTGGTGTGGGTTTTTTGGTTTTTTTTGTTTGCTTGCTTTTGTTTTGGGGTATTTTGTGCTACATCCTGATGGCCTGATATGCCTAAGTAAGGGGTTGGGTAAGGCATGGCTCCTTACCCTGTTGGGAGGAAGGACTCAGAGGGATTTATTGATGATGCTTTGTGCCCTTTTCAAGGACAAACGGGTCTGCAAGTTTCATGTTTGCTTTTTCACTGTGTAATTATTTCAAGGCAGCAGTTTTTCTGCATCTGTGACACCCATGTCCAACAGGATGATGGGGCAAGACAGGAAGAAAAACTTAATTAAATTGAAATTTACCACTGTCCAGTAAATTCTCAGTACTGATATGACAGTAATATAACATTAACAATGACTTCATTATCATAAATCATAAATAACTCTTTACACACAGGACAGTTTTTTTTACCTACATGAACCTCCTGGCATTGGTTGCATATACCCTTTTTTTCTAAATAATACAGTTTAGAGTGACCATTTACTGGGATAAATGTGTCGACTCATGAAATTTAGTTATATTGATTAGCAGAGGAGGAAATCAGTTCAGTCAGGTCCTTGGTTTTAGTGAAAAGCAGCAGCAAGGCGAGAGCTCTGCTCCTGCAATTGGAATCCAAACTGTTTGTGTGAGCTGGGCAGGAATGTGCTGGTATTTACCCAAATTTTGAAGAAGACACTTAGCAGAGGAATGTGCTCTGCATGCTCACCATTCCACTAGGAAACTCTGCATATAAAGCAAACCTCAAGCAAATATTTAGAGGGCCGAGGGTGGCTTCAGAAGAACAGCATGTCCTTCAGATTTTAGCGAGAATAACTCATCCCCACTTATTAAATTGTTTCTTGTCCTCTCTGCAAGCTCCATCCCAGTCGATGTTGCTGCCGGGGTGGTTACAATAATCCTCTTTATTTCATTTTAATATGTGTCTGTGTGAGTACCTGATACTCGGAATGGGATTAGAAGAGACGAATTGCTGGTGAAATTGGTAATAACAGAAAGCAAACCTGTCTGACAGCATCTGCCTTCTGATCTTCAGAGAGCAGGTAAAAGAATCCTTAATTAACTTTTTGCCAGGGTGGGGTCATGTTTTTGTGAAGAATTCATTTTGGAAAGTTACAGCATGAATTGTTGCTGCCTGACTTAGAATAGCCTAATGAATTGCCATAAATTAGCTCCTAGCCTATAGGGAATACTGGGTTTAAGGAAAAAGCTGTAAGGTTTGCTCTAGGCTAAAAGGAGGGAGCTGACTCAGAGACACTTGTTAAAGGTAACACAAGAGTGTGGTAGTTCTCAACTGTTGTCAAAACATTTCCAGAAGCTCTTTGTGCTGCTTCTGTTTGGCTTTTCTGCCTCCTGTCTCCATGAATCACCTCCAAGCTGGTCAGGGGCTCTGGTGCAGGCACGATGTGCCTGCCATGGTTGTACAGGTCCCAGGCCAGTCACTCAGTGAACATTTTATCTGACTTCTGTCCTGGATTGCTGCAGTTTTCTTATTAAAAATTAGTTTGGTGATGGAAAATGGGAGGCTACTATAAAGCAGTGTAATTAAATATTTACCTGGGGACATGGAACAAGAGTGGGTGGAGAGCAAGTTTGGAAAACCCAAGGCAGGAAGGGTCACAAAATATGTCCCTCTGTGTTGTCACGTTCAGAATGTATCTGCTTCCCAAGAAATCTGCCATCCCAATGAAAGGTACTCTTCTTCCCAGACAATAAAACCACAGGGGGTTATTTAATGAGAGGCAACAAGTACCTTTAACTCAGTACAATTGCCTGGGAGGGTTCACAAGTTTAATGTTTTTGATTTAGTGCGCTCTGTGCTGCTGTCTTGGTGCACCATGAAATTCTTGTGCTTCTCATGTTAAATGACTTTTCATCTTGGCCACTGTGAAGGTGATGAAATTTTTATACAAAATTTGAAGTCTTAAGTGAAGTCTGTAGAAATTATCTGACTTAATTGGGTAGTTTAATATCCCATC
The DNA here is from genome assembly GCF_047495875.1 of Pithys albifrons albifrons. Taxonomy (NCBI): domain Eukaryota; kingdom Metazoa; phylum Chordata; class Aves; order Passeriformes; family Thamnophilidae; genus Pithys; species Pithys albifrons. The sequence goes on from NC_092460.1 coordinate 5,492,380, forward strand.
TCAAACAGCAGGCAGCACCAGTTCCTTCAGGAGCTGATCTTTCTAAAGTTCTGTGTGTGCTGGGTTGGTTTTTCCCAAGAATTTTTTTTCCCAACTCAGTTAGAAACTGGCTTGTGTCCAGAAGTATCCAAGTGACTTTGAGTCCTGGTAAAACTCCAATTTACTTAGGCCTTGCTCTGGAAGAGGCCAAATATTGTCATGCCTTTATGCTTTGGAGGTGCAAGAATTTAATCATCTGTGTGTTTGGCTTGCTGGAGGGAGATTGAATTGCTGAATTCAGGGAGAGGGGGGAAAAAAGCTGTGCATAAATTAAGCATAGCCAGTTTTTCTAAAAGCATAGTGTCTTGACTGAATGGTTTTAATCATCATCATTTAAATACTCTGTCATTGCTTTGCAAACTAAGTCCTAGTTGGCTCTCAGAAACAATGAAAAACTGAATTAGGCAATACCCCTTCCAGGGTATTCTTATCTTCCCAGTTTGGTTCCTGTCTGTGCACACAACTAGGATGAAATTGGTGCATATGGAGGAGGAGGTAAGGGGAACTCTTCTGTGTGAATATGGAGGTGCTTGTTTGAGATGTCTGCTCAGAAAACAGCTGCCTGTCTGCAAAAGGGTTTGAGGCTCCATTTCTAGAAATAGCCTTAGGCACCTCTGGGTTTTTGCTGTGCAAGTTATTTGGGTTTAAGCACTTTCTAAGCAGGGAGGGTCTGGTTTAAAACAGGCAGAAACATGGAATCCCCTCAAGTGTATCTTAAAGACTCATTTAAAGAAGAAAAAGTGCTAACATAAAGCTGGTTGTGTGTTTTCTACATGCATGCACAGCTCTGCAGTGTGAACTACTTTTTTCCCCCCCCTTGTTTTGACAGTCTCTGCATGAAAACCTGGATGCCTCACGAAGCCATTAAGTTAGGGAGGGTGATGTACTTGAGCTCACTCTTCCTGCAGCTCTCCTACTTGCTTGGAAATGGATGAGAAGATGACAAATCCTGGAGGAGAGGTGTTACCAGGAGATACGGCACATGACCTCCTCCAGTGGCCTTGGAGAGAGCTGCTGTCTTCCTTGGCAGACAAGCCTTGGCTTGCTTTCATTGGGGATCCCAGCACTCCTGGATGTATTGGCAGTCTCTTACCTGGCTGTGGGTAAATGGGTGCAGCTCCCATATCTCAGTGTGGTAAAGCAGGAGGTTTGAATGAATTGGTGCTGCATGAAATGAATGCAAATAGCAGAGGGGCTGGAGCAGGAGGAATCCCCATGTTTGTGTTGAATTGACAGGCAGGTACTTGTCCAGTGCTGCTCTGTAGCTGCAGTCAATCCTAGGTCTGAATAACAGACCTAGTGCCTCTCCTTCCAAAAGAGAAGGTATAAACATAGATTCTGAGAAACAGGACTTTCTGACAATATCTTGCACTACCTCAATTTAGAGGTAATTTCATTTGACAGGCAAACACCTACTGTTGGTGTGTCCAAGGTGAAGGTGTACAGCACAGCTGCTCAATGGGTGTGCAGGAGTGTGCCTTTGAGTAGGGAAAGTGCACAGCTGCTTTCCAGGAATTCCCACAAATCTAGCTGTTTTTGCAGGGGGTTGTGTTCATTGCACAGCCCTGTGTGCAGGGAGACTGTCATCTTCTCATGTTCCTGTATTTCTGGAAGCTGATTACTAAATGCCTGGTAGTGTTAAGTGGAGGCATTCCAGGCACACTGATGCTGTTGTGCAGGGATGTGTGCCAAGGTGTTCTCGTTCAAGCCGTTAGTGAAATCTGACACTGTTTGGAGCTATCTGCTTTCAGGGTTGCTCTGAACCAATGAACCTGGGCTGCTACTTAAATACAAAGATTGCTTAATCCAGAGTTTTCTGCTAAAGAAAATCTAACCAAGCTCCAAAATAACTCTAGAAAAAGTGATGCTGCTGTTTTGAGGCAGGAGAAATGACAGACCAGTGTCTGTGCCTTTGGTAAATTACATAGGGAGCAGGAAAACTGCCATTCGCTGATGTGTCTGTGAGTTATGACCACATTACCTGGATATGTGTGTGCTGCCGGGCATGGTGAGTGCAGCTGTGGGGATTCAGCCTTTTTAATGCCTCTGCTGTTCTGCAGTGATCCACTCACTGCAAATACTCCCATATATTTTTCTTGCTGCTTACAGTATTTGTTCTTGTGTCATCTTTTGCCTTCTTGCTTGAGGCACTCTGTTTTGGAAACTGTCACAAGGTGTTTTCAGAATAATCTGCTTCCTCTCCACCTGCATCTTCCCTGTCCCCACCATGATGTGGTCCCTGCCTTTTTTCATAGCTCTTTTGCTTCCTGCACTGCTGAGACAAAGGAAAAGTCACCTTCTGTAGGCTGGTTTTGGGCCAAGCCTGCCTTATTTAAAATTGGTGTGGGCACTTGCCAAAAAGGAATCCCAAGTCAGTGTTTGAATTACCATGGCACTGCCACTGGCTGCAAAGGGAAGAGTGAAAACACACACAATGAGTTTATATTTTCATATCTAGCTGTGCATTTACATGATCTGAAAGTTTATGGCCATGCAATGGGAACCAGCTTGATATATTCTGTTCCCAGGGAAGTCTCTGCCAAGGGAAGGTACAGGAGCAATATCCTGCCTGCATTTCTTGGGCTGCTGGCAGGGAAAAGCAGCAAGGTCACTGACTTTTCCAAAAGGAATTTGTTTTATGAGGGTGTTTGTGGCATGTGTTCTCCCCATGTCAGTGGATGTGAAGAGCAGGTCAGCCCTCTGCTGAGATCTCCTTGGCCAGGGAGCAAAGTCTGTGCACATGATGGTGCAGGGAAGAAGGGGAGAGAGGGACTCTCGGGTTGCAGGGCATGTCCAAAAAAGCCTTTAATAGCCCTTTTCTTTCATTTAGGATAGGATAAGGGATATAAACAGCAGACAAATCTTGGAGCTGTGTTTTTATTAAAACACTAGATGGATTTGTTGGGACTGCAAGCTCATTGTTGCTTGGATTTGCTGATAATGAAGGTCCTTTCCCTGGCAGGTACATAGGTCACTGTAGCAAGAAACAAGGAACATTCTGCTGGTGTAGAAAATATCCTTGTTCTTACTCTGTCTTCTGGACACCTATGGCTGGTCTGTACAGGGGATTTAACATTTCAGGATACGCCCTTTTTGCTAGTTTGGAGGGTGAGTGCCTGGCCCAGATGAATGAGCAACTTTGCCAGGCACTAAGTGTTGGTCACTCCTGCTCCCACACGAGCTCCTGAGGGCAAGAGGAATCCATCCTGCTTTGCACAGTTTGTGACATGCACTTGCTGCTGTACCTCATACCCAGCTCCTTGTGGCAGTTGTACTTTCTTCTCCCTGATTTGCAAAGGGCTAGGCTTTTGTTTTCCCATCTGGAGTGCAGCTCTGTATCCCCAAGAACCCTCTGGAGCAGCCCTGCCTGGTTTGCTGGGGCTGTCCCTTAAACATCCCTTGTTTAAAAGACATTGCAATAGATATTGAGTCTTCAGCAGTGCAAACAGCTCCATCCCTTGCACCTGCTACGACAGCAGTGGTAAACTGTTTCACAGTGTGCCACCAAGGTGAGCAAATGCCATTTCTTCCAGGATCTTTGCTCTTGGCTCTGTGCATGCCTCGGCAGGAGTGTACACTGCTGCAGTCTTTGTTCCTGGTTTATTGGACCTGTCTAACAGCAGAGCTGGGATTTGCTCTGCCGTGGTTTCTTCCGTCTACTTAATAGGTGCTTGTGGGCATCTAATAATCAAACCCAGAATGAAATGCATGAGAAGGTGAGGCTGCAAACAGGAGATGTATGAGCTTTCAACTGTGTCTGCGAGGGATTCGCATCCCTGGGGATGTATGTTCATAAATGCTGGATTTGTTGATGGCACAACAGAGACATAATTACAGGTCTGTTCTCTGTCACAGCTGTGCTGTCCTCTTGTACAGACCAGGCATAAATTTCAGGTTCCCAGGGGAAAATCTGTGTAATTATGTGCATGTATATTTTAATGTTGCCCGTGTAAGCTAAAACGAACAATTTCTCATCGTTTTACTCTCTATCACATGTCAAGCCTGCCTTTTCCCCCTATTCCTTTGACAGTAGATGTGGATTTTTAATATTTTGTTTTAAATCTTCCTCCCTCCCCTCCCCCCCCCCCCCCCCAATGTTCTGTATTTCTGAACTTTAGAGGGTGTTTTTTTCCTGGGTCAAATCCTCAGGATTTGTACTTTTTGATCATTGCAACTGCATGTGTCAGAAGTAACAAGTCATCTGATGCTTTTTTCCCTAAAAAGTATTTCTAAAAAGGGTCATATAGCAAAATTTCCAGCAGAAAGGATGGTTTTAAATAGAAGTCCCCCCTTGGAGCTACTGAACCTCAAAGCATGATGCCACCCAAGACTAAAATAAGGAGGTGGGGTGGGATGTAAATCCCAATGTTAAATCACAGTAAAGCCAGAGTCCTTTGAGTGTCTCTAATGCTATGTGATGGATGAGAACTGCCCAAAATAGACATTTGGATTTTTTATTTTTGAAAGGACTTTCTGTCACCATGCAATTGCTGACAGTGATGCAGAAAAGCAATATAGGGAGTGAGCTCTTCTCTTGCTTCCCTTCCTCTGGTAGAGGAACAGAATAAACATTGGTTTGGATTCATATGCCATATTTCTTTCTGGGGCAAATGTTTAAAACACTTGGCAGGAGATGTGGAACCTGACTGCAGTTATCTCACTATGGCTGTGCAGAGAACCTGATTTGATTTCTGTGAAGCCACTCGGGACAGAAAATCGAGAAGGAGCTCGGAGCATCCCCTTCCCAAAAATTCTGCTCACAGGAGCATTTTACTGCAGTGAATTTTTATTGTGACCCTAATTGTGGCATATGGTTGAAAACAATAGATCAAAGCTACATTTTCATTTCTGCTTTCATGTTCTCTATTTTTTCCTGTGCCTTTACTTACAATCTTTGTGGAGATCACCAAGTCATGTGGTTAGAAATGTAGCAGTATTGGGTCAGCCATCTGTGGGAACAGTTGGTTGCTCTTGGTCACTCAGTGAAGAGTTTGAGCTGACATCTATACAGATTGACACCTTCCCAGCTTTGTAGCAGGAACCAAGAAACTGGCAGAAAGAGGGACTAGATTTGAACCAGTGGTACAAATTCTTACACACTGAACTGCTGTGTATGTATGTGACTCATGTACACAGCCAGGGCTCTGCAGGTGGGGCTCATGTGTTGAGTGAGGATATTGGATTGTGGTTCACCTGAAATCAGCACTGCATAGCCCTGTTGCTGTTAGTGGGCTTGTGATCAAGATGATCAGAACTGTACATTTCTGACTTAACCTTTTCTTGGACTCATTTGAACATGTCTAGATTTATTGACGTTGTTTGATCTATTTCTTTTTAAAGACAATCCTGTGAGATTACTACCTGAAATATTTTTCATGTTCTTTTACCTAGAAAGTAGTACTTTATCCTTTTTTTGAGGAGAGAAGGAACAATCTCTTAAGACTCTCCTACTCATTCCAGAAACAAACCCCTATGATGTAAATCTGTATCTTATTTTACTAACTGGCTTGATCATGTGATACTTTCACATAACCAGTATGTTTGATCTTTGATTTCCACATCTACCTGAAGAAGGGAATGGTCTATAAACCTACATCACAGAATGGTTTGGATTGGAAGGAACCTGAAAGACCATCTAGTTTCAAACCCTCTGTCATAGGCAGGAACACCTTCTGCTTCACCAGGTTGCTTGGGGCCTCATTCCATCTGGCCTTGAGCACTTCCAGGGATGGGGCATCCAGTGTCTATGAGAAAGCAGTCTTTGGGAGAGTTTGGATCCTTAAAGCAAAGCTGTATCTCTTGATCAATAACAAAGCTGGTGGAAAGATTTGAATTCTTCAGCATATATAAAAAATGTCACTGAGTGTTAATGATGGGCAGTACAGCAGTCTGGGTGAAGTACTGTGTCCTGGTACCTACTAAGTTAGTGGAAAATAAACTGCTTTAACTTTCATGTCAAGGCCTAGAGAGGTTAAGAGATGCCCAGTTTTCTGAACTATTCAACAAAGTGCTACAGTAAACAGCCCCTGGTCACAGTGTGTGCCCTGAATTCATATTTCTTGACTGTAAATGGTGTGGGAGTACAAATCTGATGACATTGGCCATACAGTGTGAAGAATTAGTAGTGGAAAATTTTCATTGACTGGAAAGTGGCCAAACAGGGGAGCATGGGCCACAAAGCTTTGAGAACCAGAGGTAGAGAGAACCAAACTTGGCTATCACCCATCAAACTTACAGAATACAGGCCCTGATTTCATTGAAATGAAATGGAAAAGCTTTTTTTCCTTATGAAAAACAAGGAAAACTTACTGTGACAACAGCAGCCTGTTTGCGTGTAGGTGTCATTTACATAATGCACTGTATCAGGACATCTACTAAATCAAGAGTGGCATCCTCAGCTGCCATCAGCCACCTTATTTTCTGCTATAAATAATGATTTTTTTTCCTCCAAAAGTAGTTCCTTTGGGGAAAACTGATCAAGGCCGTAGTCAGGGTCTTGGAGCTTTTAATGGGTTTTCCAGCTGGGATGCTTTGTCTGCTGGGCTGGTCCTCAAGTCCTGGCTGGCAGTGGCACAGCTGAAGGTGAGCTGTGCTGCTGTCAGTGTGACTTGTCTCTAGGGCAGTGAGTCATCCTGTAAAGCTATGAGTGACTTGGTCTGTGTCACATCTTGGGCTAAGGACTGGAGAAATCTGTGGGCAGCTTCCCACCCATTGCTTCTAGTGGGACAGCAGTAACCTGAAACACCCTCACTTTGGCTGTGTCAGGTATGTTTTACCCTTTGAGACTCTTGAAAAGATCATTATGTGGTTGAAGTTTAGTCTGTGAGGATTCATTGATGTTTGTAAAGCAATCTAATCTAAGATGAAATCACGTTTTCTTATAGCTGTGAAAATGTAACTGGTGTTGAGTTTGAAAGCAATAAAGCTTCTTCCAGGGAAGGTTTCCCTGACTCTGTTCGGAGGATAAATAACTTTTTAGGAGGACTCTATTACACAGGGTCATGTGGTTGGGAAGACTTATGACTCCAGTGCTGCATCAGTCTGAGAAATTAGAGGTGCTTGGAGGTGCAGTAATTTTAAATGCAGTTCTTGAAGGGAATATATGGTGCTAGCTGGTGGCTCTTGCTGAGAGGCACTTTGGGGCCTTTAATATGTCATTTAACTGTCAGATTTCATGTGAATGGGTAGCTGGGGGGTGGTGAAGGTTGGGACTTCAGTGATAGGTCCTTCAACCTGGGAGCAGCTGAAGGCTGCTTTCAAAATTGGAGCACTTTAGTCTTCATTGGTACTGCTGGAGGCAGCAAAGCATAACTTGAATGATTAGAAGCTCAATTAGCAAAATTCAAATGAGGGAGACCTGTTTTTATCATGAGTTGTGAACTGCCTCAGCCATAAATAGTGGTTTTGTGGCCATAGAATGGTTTGGGTTGGAAGGAACGTTAAAGATCATCTAATTCCAACACGTAGGGGCACCTTCCACTAGACGAGGTTGCTCCAAGCCCCATCCAGCCTGGCCTTGAACACTTACAGGGATGGGGCAGCCACAGTTTGTTTGGACAACCTGTGCCAGGGCCTCACCACCCTCACAAGAAAAAAATTCTTCCCAAAGTCTAAACTAAGCCTGCCCTCTGCCAGCCTGAAGCCATTCTCTGCTCCCTGCCCTTTGCATCTCCCAGCCCTGGGCAGGCTGCAGAGTTGTGACACGAGCTGTGATTGCTCGTGTTGGTGGGTTTGTTGTTGCTCATATTTTAATTTGTTCTCCTGCTCCAGCTCTGGGCTTTAAATACTTGCAAATGGAATGGGATGGATTTTGATTAAAATAAACATGATACAGCTGTCATGTGTGTGATCATCGGATCTGTGCTCCCACCATCACTAGGTGGGTTTAAGCAAAAAGAAGTGTTTAAAAGTGGAGCTAACTTATATCTAAAAAAGTGCTGAGCACTTGTCAGGGCTGTAAATCTGTTTGTCAGATTTCTAAATGCTTTGATTCAAGCAAAGTCCATAAGATACTGAAAACCAGGTTTTCTGTTGCTGCCCTAAAAACAAAATGAAGCCAAAAATCACAGAAATTAATTAATAATCTTTAAGTCTTGCAAGTAATACTATATAAACACTTCAGATCCAAAGGGGATTATAGGCAAATACTGAGCTGATGGAGGAGTTCAGGGATGTTCTGAATTGCAAAACAGGCCTTTAGCAAGCACTTCTGGAACTACACCTCTGGCCTGGGAGCACATGGAGGGAGAGATGAAGTGGTGCTTAAGGCAAGTTGCTGAGAGGAAATTAGACTTGGCTGAGCCTGGAGAGACTGAATGAAAGCAGAGGACATAGAGGGGAAAGAGAAAGTCTGAGACTGTGGGTCAGCCATGCCTTTCCTCTGCTCCCTCCCATCCATTCCCAGGTGCTGCCAATGATGTTTCCTATGGTCCATTTGTTCTGTGGGTTTGGGGTGTTTTCTGTCAGGTGCTGTAGCTGAGGAGGGTGGGTGGAAGCTCTGGCTGCTCCTGGCACTGATGATCTTGGGCAAGCATCTTTGTGTGGATCTGCTTACTCATCTGTGAAATGAGCATCAGCTATAGCAGGGAACTCAAATCAACTGATCACCTTTGAGTACTTGGGATGATATTTTGCTTTGGATCACTGAAACACAGTGGGGTGTAAAATTCTGTGTTAAGATGGGACACGGATCATCTTATTGTGGTAGCAGGGGAGCAGGAGAAGAGACAGCTTATGTATTTTTTTGTGATGAAGAAAAATAGTGTTTTGTGTGGTTTTTAAGGCTGTATCAGGACAGGTATCAAGTACAAGATTTTCCCTTGTAGAAGACAAATTTTGAGTTCTTTATCCTCTCTTCATTTGCAACAGAGTACACATGATTAACTAATGGCTTCATTTCCCAAAGAACACTAAGTGAATCTAAAGTCTCTATTATATTCCCTGTACAGGCACCTACCCAGATTTTATATTTGTTAGATAAACAATTTGAAATAACTTAGCTTGTTTTCCTAGCATTTTAGAGTTTTTCCTCTGTTTGAAATGCTTTGACTTCTCTGTTCTCATTTTTACCTGCTGTGACTTGTGGTACAAGCTCTCTGCACAGTTAATTTCCTTGGATGATTTATTTACCAGTGACACTGCAGAGTCCTTGACACAGTAATTGCAATGATATGATCATCCAAACATCAAAGGCAGGAGTCCCTGGTTTCTCATCTCCCTCATGCTGCTGCAGTCCTCCCACCTCTCCCTTTGTGCTCCCTCCTTGTTGCTTTAATCCTTTAGGGGAAGGAAAAATTGTGTCATAATTGGATAAAAATTGGGTGAGTGCTGGAGTAGGTTTCTGTACAAAACTGCTCTCATGGCTGACTTTGGCCAGAGGTACTAAAATATTGTTACATCGTTCAGAGTTTTCCTGTCCCCTCTTTGACCCAGTGCTTTAATTGGCTGTGTCCCAGCAAAGATGGGTTGTGGTGTAGCTGGGCAGAGAACAGGAGTGTTGCCCATACTGCTATTCTTGGAGATGAAGTGGGAAAGTGGGTGTGGGTGTGTGAGGAGAGGAGTGGGAAGAGCCCTGGTTTGCTTTTTCACCACCTGGTGAGAAGCAGCTTTGTTTGCATCTTCAGGGATCAGTCAGGTCTTGTGGAAGAGGGGAAGGAGCTCTGAATTCCTGATGGTCTGAGCAGGACCTGGCTGTGCTCCAGTCCTCCCTCTGCTCCCTGAGTCTGACCTCATGAAATCATTATGTTTGGAAAAGCCCTCGAAGACCATTGAGACCAACCATTAACAAAGCACTGCCTGGTCCACCACTAAACCATATCCCTAAGCATCACACCTACAGGTATTTTTAACATTTCCAGGGATAATGATTCCACCAGTTGGCTAGATGTTCCTCCTACCTGCTGCTCAGCCTGGGCTCAACTTCTGCAGGAGGGAGACCTGCAAATCCTTCAGCAGAGGCTCCTTGATATCTGTGCACTGTTCAGACCTCTCTGTCCTTGTCACCTCTGCTAAGTGGAGTCTGTCCCAGGAAAAAGTGATGCTCTCCCTGGCTGAGAGTGATATTTGGGTCTTCAGAGCAGCCACCAGTCCATTCCAGTATCCACAGCTGAGACTGGGGTAGTGATTGGTGCAAATCAGAATCTGAGTATGTTGGATAAACACAACTGTGTAGGTCTTACAAAAGTTTTCCACTTCCCCAGTCCTCCTCTCTTTGCTCTCTTCTTTCACATAAGATGAGAAAATATAACTTGCAAGAGAAGATGCTGGCTGGATGAATCAGAATGAAAACAGGAAGGAATCTCAGTTTTAAACCTGCATCAGTAGAAACTTTGGTACCTTGAAAATGTTCAGTGGTCTAAATGGGACTGAATGGACAGCTCACCTCTTCCATACTCTCCTGTTTATCTCTCCCTTGGTGTGAGCAGATGTTCATCCCTTTGCTGTCAGAGTGCTGTGCTGGTTCCCTCTAAGGTCTGCAGGTGCTCCAGCTCCTCAGCTTAGTGGGGAACCAGGATGTTTCTATCCTGAGAACAAAATCCCAGAGAGCTTGAGGCCTGGAAGTGGCTCCTCAGCAGGGAGCTAAATGTTAATATGGGGGATTAAAGACCTCTTGGAAGGCAAAAGTCTGGCAGCCAGTGTTGAAGTGCTAAATCATTGCTCAAGGCATGCTGATTTCACCAATTTAGGCTGAGACCATTAATTAACTTGTTCTGAGTGTGCACATCTCATTTAAGCAGCTTTCTGTTATTTGGGAGGACTACAAAAGGGGAAAACCAAAAGGGGATAAGCACTGGAAAACACTATTGATAGGTGTGGGGTTTTTATTTTATCTTTTGAAAAGCAACTGGAAGCTTCAGTTCCTGCTGACAGCAGTGGATTCCTGCTCCTAGCAAGATGTACTCTGGGATTCAGAAGGACCAGCTGACCAAGACAATGCACTTACCCCTTGGCACAAACTCCCTCTCTTTTCCCAGACAGCAGGAGCCAAGGCTGCTGCTCCATTACATGCTAATAGTCTGAAAAATAAAATACAATAATTATTGAATCGTTAAACAGATCTAGAGCCTGCACCAGAAATCTCCTTCCAACAGCAATTGGCACATAGAGTAAGAAAAAAAAGCTGCAAAAGCAGGAGTAGTGCAGGATTTATTTTCTTATATGCTTGTTAAGTACAGTGCAGTGGACTGTTTGGTGGAGAGGATGCAGCTTTGGAAGGGCCATGGGGCTGGGATGTAGCTGTGCTCCCTGATCTGGAACTGTCTTTTTGTATGTAGTCAGGTTTGTGCTTCAGTTTATCTGTGAAAAAGGAGTGAGGTCCATGAGAAGGTTGAAAAATATATCCATTTTAATGTGATCTTTTGAGAAGCATCTTCACAAATGCACTGAAGTTAAATATCATTGTGTGATTCAGCCAAATACCTGTCAAGTCCAGCACTCCAGCATTGCCATCCTGGAGCAAAATATTCTGTTCTTCTGAATCTGACTGCTTGAGAGCTTCAAAACACACAACAAGTCCTTGGTGTACATTGGGAGGTCCTGTGGACAGAGGTCCTCTCTCCCAGGGGGTGACAAGATGGGATGGGATAGAATAGAAGTAGGTCCAACATGGAAAAAGCCTGAGACTTTCCTAGATGCTGGCTGTCTTTGCTGCAATTTTTGGTGTGGGGCTTGTCCTTTGACTCCTAGTGAAGGTGGTGGGATCCAGGGAGGAACCAGCCTCTACTGCCTCTGCAATGGGAAGAAAGGTTATGTTTGGAGACAACTGCCCTCATTCTCTTCCATGCTGGGAAAAACAAAAAGGGCCTGTGAGTGTTTCAGCTTGTCTGTAAAGCTATAGGTCACCATGGAATCTGCTCTTCCCAGCAGGGAAAGCACGGTGGGGTGTGGAGAGAGGGGATGTTTGGTTGTAAGAGTTTTGTTTGTGCCAGAAGCTTAGCTGGGTGAAGGCAGATGGAAGTAATTTTAAGGGACAGGAGCCAGCTGACAGTTGTATCTTGATTCAGAACAACTATGGGTGAGGCAGTCCTTAGAGGAGATTTTAATTCTAACCCCTGTCATTTAGTGGTTGGTCTGTGCCCCTAGAGTGAGGTTTTATACGCCCTTACTGTCTGCCCAAGGTGCTTTCAGATGTTGCTGTAACTCCAGCCCTCCCTGGTAATCACAGAATCACAGATGATGTGGAATGATAATTTCCATGATGTTTGGAGCTCTTGAAGGGTTGTGGCCCTCTCCTTTTTATTTCTTACATCTTAGATTCCAGACTCTTGAAGTCTGGATATTACAGTAGCTGCTCTCCCTTTGGTAGGTTTGTGTATCTCAGGGCACCTGAGAAGATCCTGGAGACAGAAACCTCAGAAGGCAAACGAGAAGCCCAAATGTTGATAACTGTATAATGAATTTCTCACTGCTTTATGCAGTTCTGTCCCAGACAAAGATTCACCTTTCATCCCATAATTATGTAATTCCCTGTGGGTGACTTAAAGCAAGCTTTTGAAAGGTCGATAACTTTATCTATTTGACACCTCCTATGGTCTCTAAGTGTAGACACTGGTACTAGAAGGAAGGGTTTGAGGGCAAATTCCTGTAGTTTCAGTGAACTGCACTATGAGACTGAACTGCTTTGAGCCTGTTTAACAGGATTGTCCACATTTGCATTTGTAAGTGATACGTTGAACTGCTGGAGGGAGGGGGCTGCTTCCTCTTTCCACCTTCCCCTTCAGTTTAAGCTTTGAGTGTCTTCCTCCAAGATCCTTTTCTTATGGTACTTGTCCCAGAAAACAAGCAGAACCAACAGCTGACATTTTTTGATCTTGGAACTAATATTTTGCTCTTGATATGCATTTTATAATGTCCACTTTTTTTTGGCTTGTCACCTTACAGATCATGTTATGGGTAATGGTTCATACCAAAAGAAAATAAACTTTTATGGGTGGAGAATGGAATAGATTTTTTTCCCTGCTGAATGATACTGTTGCTGTGGAGGACAACCCTTGCAAAGAGTGGCTCAGAAATGTGATTCAGGGCACAGAGATCGCTAAGACCAGTAACTACAAAGCCATGTCCATTCATACCTCCTTGCTGCTGCCTAAACCCACAGCCCATGTTGTATGTGGCCCTTCCCTATGCAGAAGGAAAAAGAACAAACTTGTGAGCTGTAGGCTAAAGCAAACAGATAAGAAGCTTTGAAAACAGATGGGACTGTTTTGAATCAAATCCTGGAAGGGGGAGTGAAAGGCACTGGGGGCTTGTGTGCGAGGGGGATGACTCACTGCTGTTGTCATTGAGGTCTCCTTTTACAGGATTAGTGATTATTGCCCAGGAACATAATTTATCAGAATCCAAATTGAAGACAGAAGTCTCTAGCCTGATACCCCTTAGCTAAGATAGAGTGCTGCATGGTGTCAGCTCATTTCTCCAGCAAGGCCCTCTTGCCTTTTGCTCCCGAGCTCTGGCAGAGGGACCCTCAGCATGCCTCAAAGGGTCCTGCAGGCTGTCAGGGCTGGAGACTTGCCAGCCCTGCTCCTCAGAAAATTATGAGCACTAGGAACCCCATGGAATTGCATTGGGGATTCATCTGGCTGGTGCAGAGATGAAGTGAAATTGTTGGAGTTGTCTTTAGAGAGGCGTGTCTCTGATCCTGAAGTGCCTGACACTGTGGGAAACTGCATTTGGAGGATGCTGCCAGCTGAACCTTTGCACTCCTCTGGCAGAATAATTTGCTTCCTTTTGGCCCAGTAGTTTTGAGTTCAAGTTCCTGGTACCCTGCAAACTGACCCATCCATGAGGTATGCAGGGATGTGAGTCAAGGAGTGGACCCTACTGCCATTTCCTCAAATCCCTGGTCCTCTGGCAGGCTCCTGCTTTGTTGGAAATGCAGCTTGGCTTTTAGGCACAGCTTGTCATTGCTTAGTCTTTGCTAGGTCTAAATCTTGGTTTTATAGCAAGCTTTTATTTAACTTTAACAGAGCGGAGCAATGGTTTGTTTAGAAGAGCACTTCTCAGTGGAAAAAATCTGAAAATGTGGGCAATGGGTAGACAGAGAAAAGTAAGAAAATGACATGAAGTCACCCAAAATCACTGGAGTCCAGCAAGTCCCTGTGGGCTCTGTGCTCTGCAGCTAGGACTGTGACCAGCTGAGTTCTCCCACCCTGGGATGAGCTGGGAGCAGCTGGTGTGGCATCTTCCAAGGGTCTGGAGTGAGTCTGCACATGCATAAGTGCTGTAGATTTCCCCTCTTCTCCTCAGCTGATGCAGCATGTTCAACCTGAGCAGATGTAACTTCAGTACTGCCCCCTCACATGTTTTTTTTTTCCTTAACACCCCTCTGCCAAAACCCTCAAAAGAAATCACCAACCCCAGGATGTGTCATGTAACAGAAGAAATAAAGATTTGCCTTGTTAACCTCACCACTGCTGCACATATGCCTGGTCAGGCAACACCACTTGGAGAATGACACTACACAACATGCACGGCAGAGTTGCAGCTCTGCAGGACCTGAGGTGATATGGCAAAGACTCCAAGCTGTGCTGTGTATCAAAACAGCCTCTTCAGAAATTGTGTTCAGCAACTCGAGCCAAACCCCTTGTTGCCTTGCAGGGAGCTGCAGATTAGTGCTGGTGCAAGATTGGGCCCTTACCAAGATCTCAAGCATTTAATTAAAATAGTGTGGAACAAAAAGGGAGAATTAGTTAAAAATAACAACTCTCGGAAGCCCAGCTTGTCTTTTTATTAGACTTGTCCTCACTTTCTCTGCTGCTCTGATAAGAAGGATGTTCTCCCTCTGGGATAGAGTGAATAAACTGGGATGAAACTCATTTGTTGGGGCATTATGCGTTAATTAATTTTGAACACTAATCCTATCCCCATACACTGTTTCTTTTTTCTTCTGGTTTTAGATAGTAGAATACAGTTCTGTTCCAAGGAGAGGATGAGACAAAGTTGAGTTACAGAAGAGAGAAGGTTGTGTTGTCCCCCTTGTCCCCAGGGCTGGGGGAGGGCTTGCCAAGCCCTGTGCAGCAGGTCATTTTTGGGGAGATCGGAGGTTTCCCAGAAGCCCATCCAGAGCATGTGAAACTTAATATTCACCTCGAACAATGCCCTGTGCCTCAGCTGCTGTGCTGCAGCCTCTTGCTGGTGTGAGTTCCCAGAGAGCAAGGTGAAGGGGCTGATTCCGTTATCCCAGGTGGTGCTGGCACTGTTGGGAAGGACTTTGTCTCCCCAGTGGGTCGTGGGTGCTGCAGTTCCTGTCCTAGCCCCAGCAATGCCTGTGGTGCTGCACTGGACAGGAAAGCACCAGGGTTGCTTGCCAGGTAATGTTTTCAGTGTAAGGGAAAAAAAATATATATTTTCTATAAAATTTTCTTCTTAAATATAAACTGAAATAATCTTTGAGCCTCTAGACAATGTGGGCTGGCTTCCCTTTTGGACCTGGACTTTCATGGAATACATTCTGGTTTTAAGTCATCTCTATAATCTGATAGGAATTTTGCCATTCAAATGGGGAAAGACGTGGACTGTCTTTAATCTTTCTTGATTAAGTGATTTATTTTTTCCCCCCTATTACTTTTAGTCCTTTCTCTGGCTCAGCAGTTATTCCTGGCTGCCCCTGCATCCTGCTTACTTAGCTTTGCCCATTCTTTTGAAATCAATATGTGCTGCTAAATTACTGGAGCTAGAGAATAAAATAAAAATTTTTAAAAATCCAATTTGATGTTTTGGCAAGTAAGTATTACTTAAAAAGTCCTAGGATGGTCTTTAATACAAGCCATCTTGCTTTCTCATTCCTAGTGTATACATAAGTGTCTGTAAGTTAAAATCCTCGTTTAAGGAGAGGAATAATAATGTTCAGTAATACTGGAAAAGGTCTAATTTTTCATTCTGTCCAAGTTTCTAAGCTACTGCAGGTGTCTGGAGCAGTGACTTCATGTGCTGCCCTGCAAATTCTTTCCCACAGTGTGATTCCTCTGGGCTCACTTTCTAGTAACAGAGCAAAGGGTGACCTCTGTCCTGTCATCTTGCTGTGATTTCAGGTGGATTAAGGAACAGATTGGAAAAATGTGTATGAAACAAATTCCAGCTTGCTGACATGCTCTTAAAATACACAAAGCAGGAAAACATTAATTACATAGTGGCTGTGCACTGTGGAAAGGACTGATTTCTCACAGGGAATTCCTGGATACACTGTGTTTCACTCCTTAAAAGCAAGGGGACAGTTGGGATCTGACTTGGGTCTGAGTGTGAAATTGGGACTGTGGTGGCCTTGAAGAGCTGAGAGCAGCTTATAAAATAAGGAGGAAAATTGTCCTGTTCTTAAAAATCAATGGTCTTTTTTTGCAGTGTATTTTAAATTATGTTCTTTTCTAGTCTTGCAGCAATTTTGCTCTAACAGAGATCAGTCTGTGAAGACTTATCTATAATAAAACTAAATTTGGTTGTTTAAAACATAGAGTAGAACTGATTGAAGGGCTAGTGTCATCCATGGGGCTATGCTGGGTTCAAAACCTCCAGAACCATCTGTTGGTACTGGAGGGACTGATCTGGCACGGAAAGGCTCCACTGAGCTTTGGGGCAGGTTGCTGGTCCTTCACATAAATAACATGCCATCAGAAAAAGGTCCATTGGGAATATTTTATCTGTTTAACTATTGATCTAAGCAAACTGGTCCCAGTGGAGGTTATTAAATCCTGATCAGAACTTATACTATCTACCTTAAATCCCTGTTCCCATGGTATTTCCTAAAGGGATAATACATCGTTGACATACAAAGGCAATTACACTATGGTAAGAATTTACTATGAGAATAAATACTTAAAATGCAGAGTAGATCTCTCAACAATGGGGTTAGACCTCACTGTTTCTGGCATGAAGGAGTTTAGTAGGTGAGGTCGTGGATATTCCCATTGGAGAAGGGAACTTTCTTGGGAAAAGGGGGATGTCTTGGTGGTAGGTGGTGCTGCTGGTTCATTGATTTATATGTCTGGTATAAGCCAGAAAAGAAAAGTATGACTTGGTGCTTTTTTATGAATTGCTGGGTTTTCCCCTTAGTAGGCAGCCAAATAACTCACTGTCTCTGTCTCCTGGGATTGTGGAGACAAATTTAGAGGTTCTGCTGAAAAGCCTGCATTGTTCACTAAATATTGGCACTTTTGTGGACAAAATCATCAAAAGTAGAGTTGAATACTGGAGCTGCTGAGGAGGTTTGAGCAGTTTGGGCATTGGAAGCAAGGCATATGCCTTTGTTTGAGAGTCTCAGACTGTGTCTGAGCCACACCACATACACAGAATAGGGTTAATAAGGTTTTTTCCCTTCTCTCTCATTACACTATTCCTTCTGAAATGCCACGGTGCTGTTTATATGTTTATCTCTGAGCCCTGTGAGGCTGAGGTTCTCTGCTGTGGAGGTTTGTGGTGCTGGACTGGAGCTGTGTGCTGGCTGCCCTCTAGTGAGCCACTGCCCAGCACAAACCCCTGTGGGAGCTCAGATTGCCGCTCTCCATCCACATCCTCACAAGGTTTTGATTGGCATAATCCTTTTAATCTCAATCTGACGGTGCTCTGCCTTCCTGCTAGGAATCTAATCACTGAGCAATTAATGTGTGTTAAGTGAAGGGAGGAGGTAAATTTTGCTTTCCTGAAGAGTATTCCTGCTGTAGGAGGTGTCGGTCAGGATTGGTATCCATAAAATAAAATTTAATAAAATTGAAGGGTGGCTTTTAATAGCTGCAGGGGTGAATCAGGGGGCTGGGGCAGTGTGTGCCTTGTGTGCTGTTGTGCCTGAGGGTGACAGCCCTCACTGGGGCTGTGCCCTGTGTTCTTCCCAGTTATGCTGCTCTATGAGACAGGCTACGGGCACCACAGTGTGCTGGCAACCCTCTGTGCCATGTGAGCACTGGGATAAGTTATTCTGTGTTTCCATCGTGCTGAAATACTTTAGGATGTGCTTTTTTAATCCTGTATTTCTCTGGCTGTTTGTGTACTGTAGTAATCATGGTGTGCATATGTGTGGAGAGGGTTGAAACTGGTGCAAGTCCTGCCAGCTGCAGTTGTCATTGGGATCACTAGGATTCAAAATGCTACTTTTGAGATGAGGCTGGAAACCCTGAAATCCCTGGGGACCAAGGGCTACCCAAGCAGTGTGGGCAGCTACCCCAGGCTTGACTTTTATATGTGAGGGTCCCCAAAACTGTAAGCAATGCTTGCTGCATATAGTGAAGGAGAAAAACCATGGACAGCAGGAGATTTTGGCAGTGTTGGATGGTTTCAGTGCTGGAGCTGCTCTCTAAGAGCAGGTGTGTGGATGCAGGAGGGGTGTTGAAGCAGGATTCACCCAGGAGGTGAGTTGGATGGATTCCCTGCATGGGAGCAGCCTTGAAACAGTCGCCGGTGCCCTGGGCCATGGAAAGACCGGTCCTGCAGCAGCAAAGTGCTGCTGCATTTTGGGGATACCCAGGGACTGGAGAGGGGAGATTGGGATAAACAGGGTTGGAAGAGCTTAGTCAGGATGTCTTTGTTTAAGGGATCTGCTCCAGCCTGACTCCTGTAATTAGGTAACATATATATTTCTGTTCCTTGGAAACATTTTATTCATTAGCCTAAGAGGGAAGGATTATGCAGAGATGAACACAAAAGATGTGAGGCAAGGTGGGGTTTGCATCTGGAATGAACCAGAGTGTGCAGCAGGCACAGCTGCTGGACAGGGGGGCACAGAAGTGTCATCACAGAGCTGTGCTGCAGTTGAGTCTGCATCAGTGTCTTGGCTGTGTACCTGGTATCATCTGTAGACCGTGTGTGCTCTTAGCAGGAAGGGACAAGGGAGGTTGTTCTGCATAATGGTAGGTAAAATTTGGAAAAATGTTACAGTTTAGGATGCGTGAGATTTTTGTAAGAGAAAATAGATATTCTGCTTTGTAATGTCTCATGAAGACACTATATAAAAGAGTGAAATAAGGATGAAATCCATACATGGTGTATAAAACTGAGGATAAAAAAGGCTGGAGAACTGCAGGTGTGAATTGATAAGACTTCTCCCAGCAAAGCAGTCCAATAGTATGCCAGAGGTGCACTCATGCAGAGATGCTTTGAGCTGTTTTAAATCCCAAATGTCTAAGTCTCCAAGTGAGGCATTCTGGATGCTGTAGGCAAGGCAGTGGCTCCTTTGAGGGTGGTGATTTCACATGCACCCTCTAGGATGGACAGTGAACCAGGTGAATCCTCCCCCTAGCTAACAACAGGTCTCTATTGGGAGGCTGAAATGCAGCAAAGCACAGACACTAACAGTGCCACAGTGATAAAGAATGAAGCATCCAGGAACTTGATTTCTCCCTAGAAAGTCATTTTATTGGGAGAAATGAGGAAAAGTGACATGAAGCCTGAGTTCCTTGAGCTGACCTGAAGAACTGAAGTGAGAGTTGTTTCTGATGGCATTGAAAGAGTGTCCCACAGCCACAGGAGGGCCAGTGGCTCCTGTGCTCACTGCTACCCACCACAGCCAGGCTGGCTCAGTTTGGCATCAGCCTTTCCCTTAGCACTGTGCTAACTCAGAGCCACAGCAGCCACTTGCTGTGTGTTTGGGTGCAATTTATGATGCATCCTCTAGGCAACAAAAGATCTACTGGAATCTGCAGCCATGGAAATTGAGATATTTAAGGTACAAAAACAGTATCACAGGTTGTACTTCTAGATCAGATGAACCTTTGTTGAACCATTGATGGATCCTCTCCTTTCCTTCCATGGGAGATGAGGGCTGGTTGTTAAGTGATACTAGTTCTCTTGATTTCTTCCAACCTGTGAGATAGGTGAGGCTGGAGAGGAGAGAAGTGGAAACAAGACACTCCATTCCTGACTGAACAGCAAAACTAGGGCTGCAGAACAGGAGGTGCATATATATGGTAAAAAAATCTGGGAGGAGGAGGAAGCTGTTTTGCTACAGCTTTAGCATTGAAGTTCTAACTCAGGTTCTGTTCTTACTTTGGTCATCAAATATCCTCTTTGAAAGTGCTTAGGTGAAAGTCTTAAATCCTATGAAACCACCTTCTTTTTTTTCCTTCTTTTTTTTTCTTTCCAAGCTGGGGCAGGAGCAAACACATGACTTAAACACCTCCTGTGCCGAGCTGGCCTTCAGCAGAGGCAGCAACAGGCTGAACCAGTTTGCTCATTGCTTTCCGTCTCCTGACAGGCGCTCTCTTGTCCCAGACGCCTGGGAGTGCCTGGCCTCTTCTCTCAGTGCTGCAGGAATTCCCCTGCCTCCAGCCACCAGCTTAGGTGCCCTGGTGTGTGGCCAGCAGGCTTTGAGCAGCAGCAGCCCCACAGAGGAGGCTGTGCAGAAGACCCAAGCCAAGGTTGAGGGGCAGAGTGGAGTATCCAGATACAGAGTTAAGGAGTTTTATGGCGTGTGGCAGAGGGTGAGGTGTCCAAGCAGCTTTCGCTTTCCAGAAGGTGCCTGTCTCCTGAGTCTCAGGTGAGATGAATTTGTTGTTTGAGTTGACAAGTTGGTTGAGCTTGGGAGACTGTTTTTGCCTTATGAGCTGGGGTGGGTGGGGGGCACTCTTGTGGTTGGTGGAAGTTGTTCCTGGGAGCTCCGATCAGAAGTGCCTGAGCATGAAGGGTATTCAAAGGCTTCTTCCAAGTTTACTTTGCATGGCTCATGGCAGACCTGCTCCTGCTGTGGTTCCTGATGCTGGGCTGGCTGGTGGGTCAGGCATTCATTTGGACACAATGTCTCCCCATGGGTGTTGAGGGGATGGAGGCTGAACCATGTGGGAATGCTGCCCTGGCTTGGGCCAGGTGCTGGAGCCTGTACCAGAACCTCACAGGCTCAACACATTCACTACTGCAGCAGTAGCACCACTGCTGAGCACAGAGCCCCACCAGCTGCTCTACAGGCAGAAGAGCAGGAATTTGGATAGGGTTGGCTTGTGGGTTTTGCTGTGTTGCCTGCTGGGTCTGCTCTTCAGCAATAGTTTTGTAATTAGACAAGGGAGCGCAGATGGGGCAGCCCAGCCTTAGCTGAGCACTGGGAGGGCTTTGTTCCTTCAGGACTGAAACCCCCCTGGGGGACAGTCACCTCTGAGGTCTGTACTGAGCTCCCTGGTGCTTTCATTACTGTTTGAGATCTGCCTGAAACCAGTAGATATGTGAAGTTGGAAGCTGCCTGACTGATGTCTGAGGCTTTCACAAGTACTTGTGTACAAGTCCCTTACATTTAAATCTGAAGATGTGAAAATGTTGGTTGCTTCTCTCCTTCCACTTTATCGTAGCGGAAAAAGTTGCAGCAACCCTTGGAATATTCAGAAAAGAAACTGCTGATCTAAATATGCTCTGGCATAAGGCACAAACAGCTGGAAAATGTGCCATCTCCAGCAGTTATTTTAAGGATGTGTGTGGCATCATCAAGGGCTATTCACTAGTCCTGGCACTGTGAGCCTGTGCTGTATAACAGAAAATAAATGATCTAGCCCCACTTTTCAGTAGGTTATATTCCAAATATGCAGTGAGCAGGTGACAGATCCCTTTCTCTCATGACAGACATTCTGCCCATCAGCTCAGCTGTACCTCGGAAGGGATACGGGACTAGATCCCTGTGATGGAAGCTGGCAGCAAACATACTGAGGAACAGATGGTGCTGTGCTACAACTTTACCTGCTGTAAGGCCAATGCCTCATTCAGCAACACAGAAACAAGAATTCTATTCCAGTGGCTGCTGCATTCTTGGGGACAGGCATGGGGGGTTGTTTGATTTAACAATCAGTAGAAGAAAGGAGAAGGGATAAAGGATGTTGTATGTAATTTTTTTAACTCCCTGAGGATTTGGAAATGTAGCATCTACTAGATTTGGTTTTGAATCCTTGAATTTATTTTCTCCTTGCTATTTCTGTGTGAATCTCAGCAATGAGTTAGTTGCTATCTCTATGCAGAAGGGAGAGGTGTCCCCATGTCCTGCCAAGGCCACTTAGTGCATGAGGAGGGTGAAAAGGACAGGGCTGTGTAGGGGAGGGACAGTCCCCATGATCTGTGCCCCCAGTGATCAATGTTATTCTCTCTGCGGGGAATTTATGGGACACTGGAGCCCATCCCAGCCTTCAGCTCTGCTTTCTTTTCCCCTCTGAGACCCTAGTCCTGGAGTTTTTCCCACCCTGAAGTTACTACCTGTCCCTGACAGTTCCTCCAATCACTTTTTCCCACAGTGGCCCAAATATCCTTGTTTGCCTCCCTGATGGATGAAAAAGATATTAAGATGCAGGGGCAAGAGACTTATGGCAACCTTAGCTTTGGTGGATGCTGAAGGTGGGGCAGAGCCTGATGAGCCACATGACATCCTGTAATTCCCAGTAACCTATGGTGAGAATGCCAGGTGCATGTAAGGAGAAGGAAGTTTGGCCCCTCTGTTCCTTGTGTGGCTTTTGAAGGACTTGAGGAACAGGTATATGGGGCAGCAGGTAATGAACTGGGTGTAGCAAGGTCCAGTCAGCAGGAGCTGCAAGTTTTTTCCCCTTCATGTAGAACTGGAGGAAGAAGACCAGGTGCTTTGGTTTCCTTGAGCTTGATGTCCTCTGTCTCCCTCCCTTCCAATCACATGTGTAGGATGGGAGCAGGGTTCCTGAGAAGCATCCTCCAGGAACAGCTGGGCAGGACAGAGCCACCTGCTCAAACAGGCAAGCAAAGGGCTTTTTGTGCTACAGTTTTGCCCATTAATGTGAATGAGAATAGCAGAACTTTTTCTGAATGTCAGTTTGATCCTCTGACTTCAGAAAAGGCCTAATATGAGCACTCCAGCTCTGTTTCCAAGCATCCTGTTCCTGCTCCAAATGGCTTCCTTTCCCTGGCTAAGCTCTCATGTCCTCTCCAAGGAGGAAGGGAAAAATGCATTATAATTCTGCAGTCTTGGCAAATGAGGAATCACACCCATGAAAACAAATACCCGTTAATTAGGACCATGAAATGCTGATTGAGTCACAGCTCTGATAATGGCAAGGGGCAGTTTTCAAGCCTGCTTTACATCCTAAGGAGGGTGAGAAGAAGGAAGCAATGGGATTTTTTTCTTTAGGAAGCAATTTCAGCCCTTCTTATCCATCTATTTATAAACTTCTTTGCCAACAGGTACTACTCAGTTCCTGCATTGTTTCCATTTGAAGTACGAGGGGGAGACTGAAGTTATTGCCTGGGATAATTGTTAACAAATGCTGAATTCTCATTTGTGCCCATTACAACAGGAGTAACTTTTTTGAGTATATGACTGGACTCAGTTTGACCCCCACTGGGGAGTTTATGCTGTTGCAGGATGGCCAGAACAGAGATTAGGAAACTCTGGGGAGCCCGGCTGGGTAAAGCCCCACTCCCAGCATGTCTGTTCTGCTTTCCCCAGTGTCAGTGTGATGAGGGAAGAGCTTAAAGGAGTCAAAAACCAGAACAAAACACTGGTTCAAAACTATATTAAGATGAGTTTTAACAGTCTGTTTTATGAAGGACTCTTTAGTCAAGTTGACTCTCCTGTTTTGCCATCATCTCTCCCCAGATAGCACAAAAAGAGTGCCTGAGTAGTGAGCTGGTGAAAACCACCCCCACTGCACCCATGTCCTCACCCTCTGAAAATACCAGGATAAGGGGTTGCACAGCTTTACCTGTTGGATCTGGCCATGGCTACCAGCTGTGGGGACAGATGTGCTGGCAAGAGGGGAGCTGAGCCCTGGTTCTGTGCCCCACATGTGTCTGGTGGGCTGTAAGAAAGGGGTGAGATGTGGGTAAACCTCACCTGGCAGGGACAGGGCTCTGAGCCTGACACCTGCACCCTGCTTCCTGAAGGGGTGAGGCCCTGCTGACCTGCAAGGGCTGACTCAGCAGTGGCCACACCACCGTGGCTGTCCCAGCCGTCCCCTCCACCTTTCCCTCCCTCTTCCTTTCCCATTGTTTGTGTTTCTGACATTTCCCAACGTCATTGCTCCTGCCCTGCTGGCGTCATGCCTTTCTTTTGGTGCTTTTTTTAAAAAGGGAGGGAAAACTGGATCGAGACTCCTTGCTTTTGAAGAGTTTTGCTCAGCTTGAGCATGCAAAATACATTGCCTTTACTTGACCCATCTTTCCTGGTGAGAGGAACTTTGAATTTCTGTAGTATCAGTGAGGATTTCTTGTCCAACTACTGAAAGCTTCAGGGCAAATGCAAGGCTGGCAACTGGTTGGGGACTGACCTGTGTGATGGCTTCAGAAGGCACCTCCTGAAGTACAGAGCAGAGTTATGGTTTAGAATTTTGGTGCAGATCTTGTGGGTCACAGCTACGTGGGTGATTGATCCATGGGGAATACATGTTCCTGTATTCCTGGGGGTGGGTAGTAAAAAATTATCTGTTTATAGATATATATTAATATAATATAACTTTGGATGGCTTGAGTAGTTAATGATTGCAAAATGCCTGCTGGGGCCAAGGAGAGCAGAACTGAGCAGTGCAGGAGAAGCTGTGGGAGGTGGTGATGAAGAGTCCCCATGGGGGTTGGTGTGTTGGTGGGGCAGCGCGTGCAGCTCCCATGGCATTCCCGGCCTTACCATGAGCCTGTTGAGGGCAGCTGGAGGCTTTCCATCCATTTCAATGGGCTTTGGATTAAGCCCATGGCATGCTGCTTGTTTGTTTTGGAGGCCTTCTGAGGATGAAAGCATCCTTTCAATGGCTACTCTTTCTCCTCCTTTGGTTCAGCTGCTCCTTGTGCCCCATGGCTGTGATGTGACCCCTCTTTGGGAAAATGCCATGAGCTGCTCAGTTGGTTTCCTTCTCCACAGCCAAACACCCAGAATCCAGGCTCACCTTTGAGAGATGCTTTATACCAGAGCTCATTTGGTCTAACGACAAAACATACCAACCTGCCTCCTTTCATCAAATTCTAGATGGTTATTGCCCATTTATTTGTCTGGAGCTGGCAAATGAGCACTGTACAGGTACTTTGTTAGTATAACGAGGCACTAATTGCTGTAGCAACATATGATACATTGTGCAATGATGGTTTTTTGCTTCCTAGCTTGAGAAGTGCAGTTGCAGCTGACCTCTGTTCACAGAAAGCATCACTCTGTCACACCAGGAGTGCTGGCAATTGATTATATAGATTTACAGTATCAATTTCATTTTGCCTCTTCTATTTACCAGTGCTGTCTCTTTCCCCTGGTTTGTGATTCTCCCTCGGCAGAAATTGTCTGGCAAAATGCATTGCTCTGCCTCAAAAGGCTCTGAACTGAGCTCACCTAAACAGGTGCAATGAGATCTGTTTGCTTCAGGTTGTGGAGGATCAAGTCCCATATTAAAATACCCCCAGGACCGTTCTCTTGAACATGACAGAATGGTGGGGCTGAATGCTGGTGGTCTGGCCTGGGGGAGATGGAGTGCTGGCAGCCCTAGGGGAGCATCAGCTGCCTGTGCTGTGCTGCTGATGCCCCCATCCCTGTCAGCCTCTGCTGACCAGTGACCATGGGGATGGGTTACTTTAAATACAGATTTTGATGGAAAGCTTCTATCAGCATTGGTACTCTATGTCAAATACTGAGCAGACACAGAAATGAATCCTGCTCTGCTGCATTTGTGGTCTGAAACTGGGGATATGGAGAAGCAGCACAAAGACATCCAAGATGATGTCTTGGTTCCTGTTTGTTGGGATTCAGTGATCTAAACTGAATCCCAATCTAATCTAAGCATGTAGGGAAGGGCTAGTCCTTCCCTGAGTGTACACCTTTCCTAGGCTGGGCATGACCCATAAAGTCTAATCAAGGGTAGAGCGTTGCTCTGAGTCATGATTTTTCTGGAGGCTACAGCATCCTGGGTTACTCACCCTGAGAGAATGAATGCACTGAGGATATAATTATAAGAGTTAGACATCACTTATTCTCACTCTTAAAAAGATTCTTGTCAGAAGACTGATAGGTTTGGGTTGTTATTTTTGTCTTCATATATATGCCCTCATATATATCACATGAAATGCTCAAACTTTACTATCTCATTTATGCTTCCTCTTGCAGTGCTGTAGATCTCTGCTTAGCATTTAATTCTACCCCATTTGCCACAGATTAATGAGGCTATAAAATAATCATAAAGCTGGGGCAGTCCTGGATTTTCACGCTTCTCATGTACTTCTGTCTACTGTGAAATACTTCATCCAAAAGTAATTACCTGGCTTATTCAGGCTCCCTTTAATACTCCTTGACGACTCAAAGTGAAGGAGACGCTGCCCCATTTTGTCTGGGACATTAGCAGGGTAATGCTGACATCCATCGTTGACCGGTGCCTGGGGGAAGCTGAGCAGGTTTGGTGCCTGTCAGGGAGCACAGTGTCCATCTGAGTGACTGGTCAGCAGAGCCAGGGAAGTGTGGGACAAACTAGTGGAGCTGGATATGTCACCCTGCCTGGAATTCCAACCCCTTTGTCCTTCAGACTTTGAACCCGCCACTTCTCTGATAAGACCCTGAAGGATTTCATGGCTTCAGTGAGGCAGTGGACAGGAGGTATGTCAAACCACAGAGAGGGATGTGGTGGGTCTTTGACCTGCTGGGGAAGCTGCTGCAGCAGTTCTGGGTGGGAGGTAGAGGGGATTGTGTTTACAGATCTGAATATTTGGGCATGCGAGAAGGAAATTTTATCAGTGTAGTGTGGCAGTGCACAGAAGAAATTATAATTTTGCCTCACAAATTAGGATTGTGAAAATATTCTGTGCACTTTGTTACTCTCTGGGAAGGTCCTGGCAGTGCCACTCTCTGTAGCTCAGAGGATGCCCCATGTTTCCATCCTGTGCTCTGTGATCTCTTGTTTCCTCCAGATGTGACTTGGGAGTAGCACTAAGTGCAGGATGATTTCCCATGTCACTGGTGGTGACTCCCCTCCTGATGAAGCCTTCCTTGAGGAGGAAACCCTTCCCATCAAGCAGAGAACAAGAGGGTGGTTTTCCAGGCTCCTGCCCCATCCTAGAGCAGGGGTGGCAGTGTCACATCCTGACCTGCTGTGCTGTCTCTGTGCCCAGAGATCTGCAGACAGTGGGGCTGGTGACTGGGTGGAAGTCAGCATTCCTGCTGGACCTCAACCTGCTCCAGTGGCCATCACCCATGCTGCTGAGAAAGAGCATAAGGGTGTAGCTTGAAAGCACTCACAGACTCTGTGATACAAACAAATCCTCTTTCAGATGGAGATCAATTATTTTCTCACATTTTTTCACCCTTCTTTCCCCATGAGTCTGGGGTGCTGCTTCTCTTTATTACATACCTTTTTGGTGCAAACTGACTTTGAGGTTGTAGACTTCTACCACCTTGGAAGTATGTGTATATAGAATTTAATACAATTTGTATGTAGGTATATGTTAATAGTGACCTGCATTAGAAGTTGTGCTCCCTGCTGCCAAATGGCACGTAGACTCCCTGAACGGCCTCACCTGATTATATATGTTTGGCCACGTGACGTTTCACTGAAGCCAGTGGAGCTGTGCCAAATTATACCTCTACTGCTCTGGCCAGGGGGCACTGGGGGAACTAGATTTGTGTTATAGAAACTGGGCGACGTGTTCTGATGGTGATAGTGTAGTAGTGAAAGATGATAAACCCTGACTTGTGAAACTGGAGCATCTGCTACTTGTTTTGAACCTGACCTGATTTTGTAGTTTGAGGTATGGCAGGTATGAGATTTGCTTTTTGAGGAATCAGACAGCAGCTGTTTAATCATTAATAAAGTTAAAAGACAGTGACACTTTATTTCTGATGTGAAGTGCTAATTAGTTTACCATGGGATCCAGACTGCAGGAAATTCATGTTTCTGGCACAGCTGCTCTTCATCTTTAAAAATGTGTTTGTCTGTCATGGTGTTATGTTTATATCATTAATGTAGAGCAATATAGTACAGCCCAAGCTCTCTGAGAGGAGGGAAAACATCAACACCTCATTTAGAAGCATGTAAGGCTGCTGTTAAATAAAATTATCAGGGGCTGTGCCTTACCGAGAGAGGAGGCACTAAACTCTCCCTCTGCAGCCATGGATCATTTTCAGTGTACTTGTGGCTACATAAGTCACTTAGGAGCAGGTCACTGGACAAAATCTAGGTATCAAAATTCCTGGTATAGCACCTGGGAGGCATCCAAATACCTACATTGGATGCTGTTGTTACATTAAAGGAGAATGGCATGGCTCTTTCATGCAGGTTTAGTTTGGTGTCTAAATTAAAGTTTGATAATGTGAATGACAGTAAATAGATCTTTGTGAAAGTGTGGACTTATTTATGAGTGGTCCCAAATTTGTGCTAATACAAAGGATTAAATGTTAGGATTACATTCCAATTTTTCCCCCTAATAATCCCAAATAACCAAATTGGTTTGCAAACACCTTTTACCAGATGTTGAATCTTGCTTCAAAAGCTCTTGATCAGGGCAGGTTGGATTACAGGCTTATCCTCTGCACTGGTGCTGCCGCTTAAGCATCTTATATACTGAGAGGTTTGAACATCAAAGAGAGGGTGCCTGCTGTATGTATTTTACTTTAAGTTGGTAATTAAGGGCCAGAGTGTAGTGAAAATGATTTTGAAAAGTCACTTCATGTTTATTTGGGTTAATTGCATTAATGCTCATGGCTTGACAGCCTTGGTTCATGACAGGAATTTAAAAAATAAAGTTGTAGAGGATATGCAGCTTCAGTATTGTCTGAGAAAGTCCTAATTCCCAAGTAATCCTGTTGTTCATGCTCATAAAACCTCCTATAAAACAGCACCTTTGAGCAGTTTTCACATTTATTTTTAAAGGCAATGTAATCATGTGCTGCTACTGTCTAACTTGGGCAAAATGGGAAGATTATGATGAAAATCTGCATGCAGACTTTTACAGAGAGGAGAAACACATCTGGGTGAAGCAGGGTGAGAGGTGGGACTGATGGGATTTCAGGGGACAGTGTGGTACCATGTGCTTCTGTGTCCTAGCACAGACCTCAACCATGCTCATCTTTGCCCTGAGCCCACCCCAGGGTATTGGAGCTTGAGAGTCTGAGCTAACAGCAGATGTCAATAGTGATGTGTGCCATGAAACACAACTGTCTCATAACCTTGTGGGAGCTTTTTATTTTTTTCCCTGAACTTTATTGCTTTGCTACAGAATGTTATGAATATTGGTTGCAATCAGTAGTCAATATATCATGGATTAAAGCATGTTTTACAGCACAGGTCAGGACAGACATCTGCTGGTCAGTAGAATTAGGCATTTTGTGCATCTGCACAATAACTCACTTTTTATTGTTGAAGGTTCAGAGAGCAAAAATGATCAAAGCTTTAATTTCATTAGTTATCACTAGGAACTGTGTGTGTGTCCTTTTCTGTATGTCTAATCAAAAGTTGTATCTAGAAGCAATACTGCTTTGTAGATGTAAAAGAAGATTGATGCTCTTGTCCTCTGGCCTCACAGGTAGATGAGTTCTTTATTCATGTGAACTTCGTACGAGTGACTTTGAAAAGAGGAGCAACAATTCAGCTAAGCCTCATTTTCTTCATTTTGGCACAGAAGATAACATGCAAGGAAGCTTGAGAATCCACTTGGGATCATCTTTTCCTATTATGTTGGTAGCAAACCTTTGTTATTTTTAATACTCATTATTCTGGAACTACAACCAATAATACAAGGAAAAGCATGAATCTGACACACATCACGTTTTCTGTCACCTTTTAAAGTGACATTCTCCTTAGATCCCTGTTGTGGAGGCTTATTCCTTATCAGCAATGAATGCTGTGTTGTTCATGTGACTGTACATCAAATAGATCTGCAGTAGCTACCTCTTGTGTTCCCTTGACAGTGGTACATATATCTACAAAGACCTTTTCTGAGATATCTCTCTTCCCTCCCTTTTTCCTCATGGAATACAAATCTACAGGCTTTGGAAACCATCTGGATATCTGTGCTACTGGCTTTCCTTTGCTGAATTTTGTGATCTCTGTTCTAACTCTAAGGGCTTGGGTATTATTTAGGTACTTCAAATTAACCCCCTTGCAATCAGGTTCTGAAAGTCAATAAAAGACTAAGACTGATGTGAATTGGTAATTCATCAGCTGCATATGAAACCCACCAAAATGATCCTAAACTGCATTTAGCTGCTTTTTTCATCATAAGCTTTCTTTCCTCTTTTCTGTTGTGTGGATGTTGAATTCTATCCACGCTCTGGGGGCAGTGCACTCATATACTTGGGTTGGCTGAGATGGTGAAGTCCACATGGCACTTGATTCATATTCCTTTCATCACATACATCATCAGCTGAAGAGAATGACAAGATGGGTGAAGTTTTCTGTTCCTGACACTGGACTTTTAAGTCCATGTTCCCTAAGTAAAGGTGGGGAAACGGCTCTTGCTTTGCTCTAGCCTGCACATGGAGCTGTAACTTTACCATAAGAGCACAAAGCCTGCACCAGGTTATGGGAATATTGATGGGTAAGGCACTTGGGACTACTGAGGAGGGAAGGCTTGAGTTCATACAGCTCTGCCTTCTGAGGTGGAGCCATCTGAGCCCATCACTCAGGTTCACAGTAACTTATGAAGCATAAAGAATAACTGTGCAGAACCGGTAGTTTCAATTTAAAGATACTGTAGATCACAGACAATTGAGAAAAAAACCCAAACCAAACAAACATAAAAAACCCCAAAACAACCACCCCCACCCCCTCAAACCCACAGAAATCCCTTGTACTCTGTTAGAAGAGAAAATCCTCATCATCTTTATTTTTCAATCTAGTTAGGTGATTGGGGGGGGCAGGGGAGAAGGGCAAAGGAGAAAGGCACTGAGGACAGCAGGCACAGTGCAGAAGCCTGTAAACTTTTCCTACTGAGTTGGTTGGATTTTCCTGGCACAGGACAGAGCTGTTCCCTGCACTGTTTCTTCAGCTACAAAGCTCCTTTTCTTTTAGAAATGGAACTTGAAAACTGGATTTTTTTATCTCTGTGTTTAAATTTGGTTATGACTTGACCACAGTGCACAGATGCCATTGGAGATTTTCCTGGCTGGTTTCTCTCCAAAGCAGCAAGGGAATGGCAATCATTGAGGGATGGGCAATCATTTTGGGAGGGAATGGGAATCACCCACTCCCAAGCTTGGTGCTGGTACTGGCTTAGGTTAGTGGAATAACCCCATGGATATTTGTCATGGCTCTCTCCCAGTAGAAGATTGAAATGTTTTCCCATTTAGTACATGTGTGTTGATGTCAAACTCCTCTAAAAACAGAAGTGTGTTGTGCAACATTGGAGGAGGAGGATTTCCTTGTGGCTACAGGCTCTAATTCCAAAAGGTGATAAAACCCTTGAGGTAGGAGTATTTGTGCTGAATTTCAATGTAGAGCCCAAATCTTTACTTGTCTCTTGTTATAAGAAGCCATATTCTTCTCTGCACCAGCTCACTTTGTAACAGCTAATAACATTTGAAATACAGCTGTTTGTTTTCCCCATGTGAAAGCAAGGCTTGGAAGAATTGAAACTCCGTGGCAACAGCATAGCCAAGGGATAAGAGCATCAAGAGGAGCAGAGCTGCTTTTGCTCTGTTACATGAGAGGAAAAAGTGTGATCTTGGGCACACAGGTCCAAAGCCTGTCTGAAACAAGCAGTCATCTGTCTGCAGAATTACATCACTCCAGCTACCACACCAGAGCTCACTGTGCATGAGTGTCAGCTCCTGCAATATGGAGAAGGTTGATTAATAAGGGATGAAATGGGATTTGTGAATAGTTGCACTGTGCTACAGGCATGCAGGTGTCTTCCTCCTGTGAGGAGCATTGGGGACAGGCAGGCACTGCCTTTGGTGAAGCAGTGCCAATAGCAATGTGGGATTTACCTCTCCCATCTATCCTTTATACAAGCTGTTCCTGCCCCTTTCCATTCATTTTGTTGCACAGGAGAATTTACAGGCTGGTTTTGCTGATGTTTTTAGCCAAAAATTTGATCTTGAAGTAGTTTCTTCCACATGCCACCATCAGCACATTGCTGGTGTCCCCACAGCTTCTGTCCCAAAAAGCTTAGGAAGTGTCAAATCCTTTGAGAGGGTCTTAAAAAGATTAATCACTGACTTCCATCCTCCCTTAGCTTGTACTAGGAAAGAGCTCACAAATGAAAGGTGCGGCTTGGCAGCATTAACAGTTTAAGTCCCAGAAGGGCAGGGTGCTGCTTAATTTTAAAACCACTTGAGGCAAGGCTTGAGTCCCTTGTGGGTTGTTATTTCAGTGTTTATTTGCTGTGGGCTGTTTTCAAAGAGTTCAGCGAGAAAGTGCAGCTTTGTTTTTCTCATGCAGCAAGTGCTGTGTTAATGGAGTTAGTTTGAGAGTAGAGCAACCCATATGATGCAACAACCAAGAGGGAAGTGCTGAACAGAGCTGGCTCTCAGCTGTGGGTATTTGCCACAATCTGAGCTGGAAGAGAAGTTAGTGCATCTACTGCTGTGGCAGTGGTGAGGCCCTGGCACAGGTTGCCCAGAGAAGTTGTGGCTGCCCCATCCCTAGAGCTGTTCAAATCCAGGTTAGAGCAACCTGGTCCAGGCAAAAAGTGTCCCTGCCTGTGGCAGGGGGTTGAAACTGTCTGTTCTTTAAGGTGCTTTACAAGTTATTTTATGATCCCTTTTTATTTCACTTTCCTCCACTGGCTGGCTCCCAGAGATGCTTTTTTCAAGTAGGATTTCTAGTGTATAATTTGAGCATGGGCTCAGCCGGGAGCAAACGATGACAGCTTTGTTCCCTGTATGGCAGATAATGAGGTGTCGGAGGCAGATAGCGCGGGCTGTGTGTGCGGAGCGCCTGCCCAGCTCACCGGAGAGCGGCAGCGCTTAACGCCGGCCGGCGGCTCCCTCCTCCTCCCGCAGCGCCTAAATGGGGTTGTTGTCAGGGCATATGGCAAAAGGGTTAAAATTTAATTAGAAAACATAGTGGTAGCTACTGGAGCTTAACAGAGCTTTATATAAGCTGCTAAGGACAAGGCTGCTGTGTGAGCTGCTGGTAGGGCTGAGCTACTGCAGCCGCTGGCTGGGCGTCAGACTCCGGGGTATGCCTGGGAATCTGCCCAGGAAGCGCCGTGAAAGAGAAGTTTGTTTTAAGGCTTGACCCTGGCTCTGTGCAACACCCCTGCCCGCCGCCCGCCGTATAAAGCCAGGCTGCCGTCATGCCAGGCGTTTGAGCGAGGGAGCGGGAGCCAGCCGGGACGCGGGGTTTGTTTTCCCGACGGAGCAGCCCATGGCTTCGGTGTTCATGTGCGGGGTGGAGGATCTGCTGTTCAGCGGGAGCCGCTTCGTGTGGACGGTGACGGTGGCAGCGCTGAGGCGATGGTACGCTGCCCGGCTGCGGGCGTGCCGGCAAGCCCTGCGAGCGTGGTGTGGCCTCCGGGATGTTTACCAGGTAAAACAACAGCCCTGGTCATCGCCCCAGGTTTTGTTTGGGAAAGCATCGTGGCACCTGACGGATGCGTGCTCGCTCTCCAGAGTGGTACCTCTGTGCGCACCCCGCGGTGAGGCGGCTGGGATGGGATGGGGTGAAGAGCACTCAAGCAGAGCTGGGAAAGTACTCAGCGGTTCCTAACCTGGATCTGAGCTGGTGCCCGGTGTGGCTTTCGAACTGCCAGCATTGTGCCTGAATTCAGGGTTTGGGGAGATATTTACTGTGCTAAATATGTTTTATCGTTCAGTTTATGTATAAGTGTTTTGGCAGCCCACTGTCCCCCCTGCTACAGCCCCTCTGAGCTCCTCTTGCTGCTGACACCATCCTTGCACTCCATCTGGGGCACAGAGCTGAGCTCTAGCTGTGCTGCCATCAGGCACTGGGAGCACGATGCCCCATGGGACAGACTGGCTGTAGCTTTTTCTGCTGTGTGTGTTATTGAATAGCAGCAGCTTGTAATGTGATAGTCTTTTGCATTGCAAAGGGATTGCTGCTTGGGAGGGCTGCAGTGAGTCCTGGAACAACAACTGGGGGGCTCCCCCTCCTACGGGCAGCAAACACAGCCCCATACTTGCAGTGACTGTGGTATCTGGTTGCAGTGAGGATGGTATCACTTTTTTTGGAGTCTGTTTTTGCTGGCAGTTGTTTATTTCTGCGCGTATCTGTATTTGTCTCACGTGTAAACTTGTGCTGCGTGCCTGGTCCCAGTGTCAGTGTGTGTGTTTGCTACATTATGTTGAATATTTCAAAGCAGCTTCTTCCCTCTCCCTGGTGTGTTGCAATACAGAGAATGACACAGCTCATAGCAAGCAGCTCTCCAGAACCATCAAGATTTAACTTCCATGGGAAAGTCATGCTAACAGGATATCTGTGCCTATTTAATACTAAAGGGATCTGTTGCTATTTAGCTTTAATGTATGCTGAGGAGCAGGGGAACAGCTTTCTAGTGATAGAAGTGCTTCCAAGTGCTGGAATGCATCCTTGGCATCTTGTATGGATGATGGATGTAAATACTTTGTGATGTATATGACATGGGTGTCACTTGAGGAATATGGATCATGATGGTTAGGGAATGCAGGAGTAAAGGCATCATTGTTCCTTATCTGCCCACCTTTACTGACTTGAATGAATGTGGTGGGATGGAGTCCTGTCTCTCTGCTTTCTCTATAAATAAAATCCAGCTACACCTGTACTGTATGGGTGTTATCTTTGGAGTCTGTTCACATAAAGAGTGTGGAGCTTGGACTGTTTTTACTGTCGGCTGCATCCCCATGAATGCAAACCCCATCCCTCCAGGACTGGAATAATGGCTTGGTGAGGACTAGCTCTGACAGCAACTGTATTCAGCCTGTTCAACTGCCATTCTCTGATGGCTGGCTTGAAGTGAAAAGAGATTTTTTTCCAAAACAAAGTGTGACTGTATCTCTGCCCAAACCCTACTGTGTCCCAGTTGCTGTTGGGTTAATCTTGTCTTTATGAAAACCATCACTGACTTGTGCCTGTGTCCAAAAGTGAAAATGAGTAAAGAGAGAAGATTGGTCTTTCTGTCATCCTTCCAGGTAGACATTGAGCCAGGGGAGTAGACAGGGAATACCTCTTCCCTTCTCTCCTCAGCCCATGGCTTGTCACAGCCTAACTACTGGGGACATGCAGGGACCTGTTGCTTCATGCTCAATACTCTAAGGGTCATCCCTGGGAAATGAAACTCAGCAGACACAAGGCAACTCTCACGTTTTTACATGAGAAATTTCCTAGTGGTAATTTGGGGTGTATTAAAGTGAGATGCCTGAAAGAATGCCCTGCAGCTCTTCCTTGCTGGGTTGCGTAACACTTTGCTTTTTGTGCTGGAGTCTTGGCTCCTCAGCCCTCTGGCTGAGTCCAGCCAGTGCAGGACTGAGCTCACAGCATTAAATATCACCCAACTGTTTAGATACCAGAGCCCTGCAAGAGATTGAATTAAATACCTTTTCTCCAAAATTTTTTAAGTGCTCCAACCTATGGAAATAGCTAGAGATGGTAGCTGGGTGACCTTTCCTTACAGGAGTGAACTCAGCTGTTCTGGGTTACACTTCTTCACCTTGGGCTCAGTGAAGCAAGACAGGAGCAAAAGGACAGCTGCTTAACCAAGTCCTTTCCCAGCCTGGCATCTTGGAGACCACTTATATTTGTATAACTCCTTTGCATTTGTATTCAAGATGTGTAAAATAACACTGGTTTTATTTACAGAGTCCTTTGACTAAAATTTACACTTTTGCCCTCTCTGAGGACTCCCCGGGCTGCACGTGCTGTAACTGATCAGGCAACAGGGCAGAACTTTGTGTCACTGAGCTACATGCAAGTGATGAGCTGACAAGTGCTTATGCTGCTAGTCAGCCCTGGAGACTTCAGATCACTTTGATCTGTGTTTGGGGTTCATGTTGTTTTGTGGGCAAGTGCCTGTTTTTGGGTGAGTTGGACACTGCTAGCAGGACTCTGTTTAATCATCAGTACATTACTGTGGTGAAGGGAAAGCCAGTAGGATTCCTTCTCCCTAGGCTGCTACACTTGTTGGTTCGGTGAGGGGAGGTTTCAGGTCTTTTTGTGATATAAAATGCTTGCTAGCCTCACAACAGACCCAGCTGGAGAACTACTGACACCCTCGTATGCCTGTGCAGGGCTCTCACCTCTGTTGTGAAGCTGGCAGGTGCAGAGGTGGTCACGGGGCAGGGGAGGCTGAAATCCTCTCTGCCAGCATAAAGCCCTTACCTGCCTTAGCAGCTTTAAGTACAACTAAAACCCACCCCAACATGAACAAACCAGCCTTTGTCAGTCACCTCCTCCTTAGCCTTCATGTTTCTGGCATGTGTGAATAGGAAACACCTTCCAAGGTCTTACCTGGTCACTGGTGCAGGAACTTCAGTCTCAGCTGAGCAAGCCAAGCTCAGGCACTTCTCTGGTCCCTGCTCCAGGGTGCTTGCCATCATCTGTCCCACCTGCCAAAAGTGAATGGATATCCTGTTTGCCCACAGCCTATTCATCTGGAGGAGTCTGTGAGCCAGACCATTGCTGGGGTGTCCTCTTTCACTCTGAAATAACCCCTGAACTCAAGCAAGGCGATGGGGCTGTGAGTTTATCCTCTGACAGCTTGGGTTGTATGCCAGGGAGAACACTGTCTTGTCCGTGGCAGGGAGCATTTAAAGCCTGCCCTAGAAATAACAGATTTGCAGAGACAGCTGATGGAAAAGCTGGCACAGGTCCTCTTTTTAACAGCAGCAAGTCAGTGTGAGTTATTGGGGCTGTTAGGGCTTGAAAAAAATCCTGGGTGTGAATTCAGCATAAATGCAAGGGTTCCCATTTCCTGCCAGAGAAAGGAGTGAGGGGGTTGTATTATATTGTGGAGCTGGGGCCTGCAGGTGGGCTTTAGTGGTCTTTCCAGAGCCACTCCTGATGCCCAAGATGGGACAGCATTGCATTTCTGGGTGTCCTGATGTTCTTCCAAAAGAAAGCTTTCTGTGTGGCTCTCCACATGTTGGTTTTGTAGGCCACCTGTCTTAGTTAATTATAGAGCAATAAAACAAAGTGAAATCTTTATATAAATGAAGTTAATAAGCAGTAGAAAAGCCAAAAACTTTCATGATCTACATCTATCCCTTGTTTAGTGAACTGCATTACCATTGGGATGTCAACACTAACAGATTTTGGTGCAAATCTTCCCCTGAAGTATCAATGCCAATTTCCACCTATATATCCTGCAGCACAGTGATTCCTCATTATGTCCTAAGCATGAGTGAGACATTGCATCAAAGTCTATCTCATGATGCAGCCAACTCTTACAAATGAAAAACTCAAGTGAATGCTTAAGTGTCAGGGTTAAATGTGTGTCAGTCTGTCTGCTCCATGCAAAATAGAAGAGAAACCAGGCAAACTGTCCCCTGACTCCCTGCAGAATACAGTGACATGTTGATTGATCTGCTGGACACAAAATCAAGTATGAGAGCATCTCTGTGATTAAGCAGTTTACAAATAATTGTGATTACCAGTTACACTGGTAATTTGGCTGATTGACTCTAGTGTAAACGTGTAAATTTTCACATCGGTCTTTTGGACAAAGTGCTTTTTAACCTCTGAAAGGTCATTTCCTCTGTGTGAAGTGAAAACATTTTGCTGATGAAGCACAATCAATCAGCTTTGTACTTGTGTCTGGCCAATACGTACCTGGGGTGGAGGAGCGAGAGAGGAAGTGACTGACTTCTGTTTCCTCTGGTGCTAACGTAGTTGGTTTGGATAGTGAGCACCACATTTCCTCTGCTACCACACCTTAGCTTTGCATTATGAAAAATGCTGACATCAAGTCAAGGTGTCTTTTTTCCTTCTCTTTCCTCAGTGACAAAAAGCAGTGCTGGAGCAGTGAGAGGGAGCACAAAGTGGGGACTGCATTCCCAGGGCAGAGCTTTCCTTCCTCCACACCAGACAGACCCTGGGAGTGATGCTTAGCAGAAGCATCTCAGGTGTCATAATGGGTCAGGACTTTCCAAAGGGAGCTACAAGTCATTTTTTAGAGGACACTGACTGTGTGTCTCTGTCCCTCCAATGATTTCAACTTGCGCACTGGGGATTACCGGTTGCCCTGGAACAGCTTTGCTCTGACTGCTTTTATCCAGCTGTTTTTCTTTTTGAAGGGATCGGATCTAATGCTGTGATGCTGCTCGCACGTCACCTGCAGAGCTTTGGCTCTGCTGAAAGCCCCATCATGTCCAAACATGGCATGTGGAAGTGTCCCTATGGTTGGGACTTTGGGTAGCCTCTAGAGGAGCTGAGAACAGGACTAGCTCTGGGCACTGTCTCCTGACAGCTTAGAGTTAAACTTGGCTCTGTCTGATTCCAACAGCGGCTTTCCAAAGCTCTCTGCCAGACATATTTCCATCTGAGCTCATGATATAGTGTTTTCTGTTTGAGAGAGTTTATTCAAAGAAAAATATGATTTTTGTACCGCTTCTCCCTCTTCTCTCATAGACAAACTTCACAACCAGACTGTGAACTTCATCTCATTTCCTTTGGGGTGTCACAGTGCCAGTTTCAAACAGTGCCTTCTATTCATGATCCACTTGGGCCTGTATAAATATTTTTTTCTCTGATCTGACGCAGCTCACAAATGCGTTAGATTTCGAATGTCGCTGGCGCCACTTTTCAGAAGCAGAGTCCTGTACAAAGGTATCACTGTATGAGCTTGCCTGGATAAATCTCCGTTTTGGTCTCATGCAGAGAGGCTGGTGAGCTTGCTCTGGACAGGAGCCGTGTGAAAAGGTAAACTAAAAGTGTTTCAGGCACGTGCTTCATTTTTGCCCTTCTGAGTGTTTAGCTCTGTCACTCCCTTTGCTAGGATTGTCACTGCAGCGCTTTGTGATCTTGGATGGACTGTCCATGTGCTTAAAATAGCACTGTGCTATCTTTGTCTCCTCATTTTCTAAAAATCAGGCCATGCTTGTACAGTCTGCATTGCTCTTAAAACCTCTGAGTCATAATTAGTGATTAGTGATTCTACTAATCTTCTGTACAGATGGAGGCCAGTTCATTCTCAGAGACTGCAAAGAGGATAAAGCTATCAGTGCTGGAATATATTAGCCTAAATACCCTCCCACACACAAATACACATGTACACTTTTCCCACTAATTGATCTGTCATTCATTTAAACATGCATCAGTGGAGTTTTGGGGAAGGAGATGGGGAAAGTGGCATCAAAATGCTGAGAAGAGCTTGAATGTGCTGGGTTTAGCCATTAAAAGCCATGATTTGCAGTCCAAGCAATGTCAGGATTAAGACTGTGACATTTCTGTGGCTGCTTTTCCAGCTGACGTGGAATAGGTGTTGTCCTGGTGATGGGTGCCCCACTCTGTATCTCCCCACTTGCTTTTAGGCACAGGTGTGTGGTGTTGGCAGAGCTGGGAATGGTGATGGAAAAGTCACTGTACACAGCACTTACACCCGTGGCACTGCTGATTATGTGCTGTTTAGTTGGGCCAGTGTTTTTTGAGTACGGGGATGTGGACTGGACCAAGAGGATGTGTGGTTTGGAGAAAACCATGCTTGTTGGTGTCTAATGAGGGCAGGTTACTGTCTTGTGCATGGGTGAGGAAGACAAAGGACTGGAAGATGGGAGTTAAGAAGCTAGAAGGTGGGAGGGAGCAGTGCAAGAATTACATAGCATGAAAAGTACATGTTGTGCAAGCAAGGAAAGAGAGGGGAGACACCAATCACTAAAAAAAAACAATCCTGACCCCATTCAGGTGTATGTCAAAACCCCCAATCTCCAAATTGACCACAAACTTGAAAGAAAGCATGGGAAAGCAAACAGGTAGGAAAAAAAAGGCAGCAGAAAAAAATACAAGTGGGAGAGGGAAACTGAGGCTGGAGATAGACAGGAAAAAAGTAAGAGGGGAACGATCTTTCTAGAAAGGTGGCTTCTCTAGGCAAAGAAGTCCCTGTCATGATGAGTGTGGAGTTGTTTGGCTACTGCTGGGCTGGACATGTCTGGTTGCCACAGCTTAAGGCAACTGTGTTGGAGGAGTTGAAGCCCACAGCGAATCTGGTTGGGCAGGCACATGATGCCGTGAATGACCCCTCCCTCAAAAAACAGGACTTCAAGCCACGTTAGTGTAGGGTAAGATAAAAAGTAAAGGTCCTTTAATAACACAGGCCTACAGCCCACAGGAATACATGATGACATGCATGTACCCCAGTTCTTGTTTCCATGGCTTTTATAGTAAGATCTCTCCAATCATTGCTTTACACATTTCTCAGTCCAGCCCCAGTCCCACCCCTGTCCAACCCCTTGGAATTGGGTCTGGGGTCGTCAAGACCCTCTGTCTTCATCAGCTCTTCTTCTTCAGGCACACAAAGGTCTTTTGGAGTTCATCCAGTTCTGGCTTTTGGGTCACTCTGACCTATGTTTGTTTCATTCTGTAGGCCTCCTGATATCCTTCAGCTCTACCTTGGAAAGGAGTCTAAACAAGATTAATTAACTAAAGGAATTTGTGCTCCCTGTTCTGGGCCAGGGGTAGTGATAGAAAAGCATGAAACTTAAACTGTTAGAAATATTAACCCTCTAAAAATCTACAACTACTGTGTTCCTAAAATCTACAAAACGTGAAAATCAGAACAAAAACCCCTTTAGCATCACACACTTAGCAGGTGTGAAAGGTGGTATTTGCTAAGCCATAGTAAAAGTGGCAGTAATTCCTCCCTCACAGCAAGCACACTGCATCTGTTCACCTCATCAGAGAGGGTGGGATGTGCTGCATTCACTGTAGGGTCACGTACCCTTTGGTGAGGGGCTGTGATGCTGCCATCCCCAAACGCAGCTTGACTCCAAAGCTTCCCACCTCTTATGGGTGCACTGTATTTATTTGAAACTCCA
The DNA here is from genome assembly GCF_047495875.1 of Pithys albifrons albifrons. Classification (NCBI taxonomy): domain Eukaryota; kingdom Metazoa; phylum Chordata; class Aves; order Passeriformes; family Thamnophilidae; genus Pithys; species Pithys albifrons. Next base: position 5,533,193 of record NC_092460.1, read on the forward strand.
ATTCTTCTCATTTAGAAAAGTTTTCTGTACAGCTGAATTGCACAGCTCAGGTCTGTATTTGTTTGGAAGCCTTGGATCCTCTGAGGAGCTGTGCTCTTCTCCTCCAGTTATTCCTGTCCCTGTGGTTATGCCAGCAGGGCAGAAGTTGGCACCACCCAGGTAACCTTCACGTCATTTCTCTAAGGAAACATGACTCACTGTCTATTTTCCGTCTTATTTTTGGGGCTTTGGAGTTTGTGTTTTGGAGACAAATGCAACTTTGTTGCTCTGAAATCGTTTCCCAAAACTGCCTTGGCTGCCACCCCTCAGGTTGCTGGTGCAGTCTGGACCAGCTGTCTGGACCTGACCTGGCACACTCCTGCCTGATGTGGGGCCAGCTTATGGGGTTTTTTTTATGAAACCTGTGATATTGAGCATTGCTTGGAAAGCTTTTGTAGTCTCATGACTATGAGAATGTTGGCTTTTATAAAGTAACTTTGGGAAAAAAGGCAACTCTTTGTCTGCAGCTATTTAAAAGGTGGATATTTGATCAAAGCTAATTCTTCTGAATTAAACAAGGAGGGCGAGACACCTCTGGCACCTCACTGCATCCCAGGTGTCTGGGGTAACTGGGGCAAGTTGCCCTCTGGAGGTGTCTGGATTGATGGTAATTCAGGGAGGCAGCCCCAGGCGAGGGCATCTGGGATAACTCTGGGATTACTCACGCTGTGTGATTGGGTGGACCAGACAGCCCTGCTTCTCTCCCCAGCAGTGTCGGGAAGGCTCTGGCTTTACACAGTGCTCTGCAGCTTCATGGAGCCTGTTGTTAGTCTCAAACACTCAGTACACAGAGCCTCCTGTTTGGAGGACTTTGTTTGGACCAAGAGGGCTTGGAATCTCTGACAAGTAGGAGCTACATTTCTGAGGTGTTGCTTTCAAAAGTCTGACCCTGAGGTTCTTACTTTCCATTCTGAGACAAACAAATTGGTTTGTTCCGGGTGTTGATCTTATTTTTTTCTATTAAAATATATCCCTGGATTATAAAAACTAAAGTGGAAAGGTCTTCATGGTTTGTCTCTCTGTGCATAGTGACTGCTCATCTGGGAATACAAATAACTGAATAAAGAGCATCCAACTAAACAAAAGACATCATTCTCGCTCCCAGGTGGAGCTGTTTTGGTTCTCCTCTGCCCTGGTAGCATTCTGTGATGTTCCCCCAGTCTCTGTCTCCCAGTCCATGTTGGATGCTGTGGTTCTGGGCTGGTTATTCTGTTGGCATCAGCCTTCCTACCATAATTTGTGCAGCCAGGGGATGTGAGTCAGTGGTGTTATTTAAAAGTTTGGGTATCTGTAGTCACAGCACATAAAAGAAAATTAGGAAATTAATAATCCTGGGCTGTGTTTGTGAAAGAGAAACAGATTTGTATTTTATATTTTGAAGTAGCTGCATGTAATAGTGTAGATGTGGGATCTTGTGCCTCTTGTGTACCTTCCTGGAGGTGAGGTTGGAGCTCTGGAGGTTGCAGCCTTCTGGATTTGGGTGCACAGTTCTTTGGTGTTCTAGTTTTTATATTTGCAGTAAAAACAGTGTTATATAGTTGTTGACATTTCTTTGGGAGGAGATCTGAGTGTTTGTGCCTGACACAGTTACACAGTTAGTGCTACTGTATCAAACTTGGAGGTGTGTGAAACCTTGTAGGTTGATCTGTCAGAGCAGAAGAAATGAGGGAGATGATGTACAGCTTTGTGTTTTGCACACAGAGAACAGTCTCCAAAGGGAGCAGCAGAAGAGCAGGTACATAATTTACTCCTGCACCTCTACCAGCAGCAAAGAGCACTCCTGGAGCCCAGCCCCGATCCCAGTGCAAAATTAGATTAATGGCCAAGGGTGTAAACTATGTCCACACTCTTGGATCTCTCTCCAGAGGGCAGTGCCCCACATCAGAGGCAGCAAACCCACACTTTGGAAAGAAGTTTGGGAAATCCAGTGAAACCCTGTACCTGAAAGTCAGTTGCAAGGAAGGGACAGTGGAGGTGTAAGCGTGTGAAGTGAGGGCACGTTTGCTGAGAAGACAAGCTCTGGTTATCTGCATTCCTGTAGTCCTTCAGATGCAACAGTGAGGCTGCTGCAGAGCTCAGTCTTGCTCCAAGGGGTTGAAAGTGGGAGTGACTTCAAGCTGTAGTGCCAAATTCTGACATCAAGGCCCCTCCTGTCCCGTGGATGAGAGGGGTGGAAGAGCTGGAGGGGCAGTGGCAGCTCTCAGTGAGCACAGAGCTGCTGGTGTGGGACTCGTGAGCTGTGTGCAGGGGCTGGCACGGGCAGAGGTATCACTGCCTCAAAACTGGCATCTGTGTTATGGCATCTCTTGGTAGCTGCTGGGTTTTAACTTGGTTTCATTTCACAATGAAGGGGTTAATATTACAAAGGAAAAAAATACAATTGTAATGCTTACCCAGCTTGCCTCCATTCTTAACAATCCCGGTTCAACCCCTTGTGTCCCCTGACTCACAGTGGAAGGGCTTTTGTTTCTGAATCCATAATCAAAGCAACAAATGCGAAGGTCACTTCCTTCAGATTATATGGCAACGGAAGAAGTCTGGGATCGTGTCTCCCTTCTTCCCCCAGCTCGAATGTCCAGAAAACATGAGGGCTTAGTATGTGCATGCTGTGAGTGCTTCTGGAATTTCTTCAGTTCTTTTAAACTAGCAGGGTGTGTGATGTGGAGGTAAGAGGCTATATTTTAATTTCTGATGTTTAACAGCGACAGATAATGTTGTTTAGTGTTGTTTGAGTGTGCCCTGCGTTAAACATTGTGCAGAACTCAGAGCTTCAGTGCAGGAGAACTGACAGCCAGAAAGCAGCACAGAGAGTTTGTTTTGGGGTATTATATGGGTGGTACAGGCTGAAATCTTTCTACTTATTCTTCTCTTTGCATTGAAGCATCAGTCCATAAAAACTTATTTTGCACTCTATTGTGGAGATAAGGGGCTGTTTGTTTACACCAGCATTTACAGCTGCTTTTTCCTGCCTTTGTTGTAGTGCTGCCTTGGCTGCTTTAGAAAAGGGCTAAATCCAAGCTGGATTCTGGTAACTTTGCTGTAGCTGGAGAGCAGGTCTGTAACTTTTTGTTGTAGAGAAAACCTCTTTTCAGAGATTACTCTTATAGGCTGCTCTGAGATACGATTTAACCCAAACAAAGCACAGATTCATGAGTCCCAAGAAAAGGCGGTCAGAGCTTGGTACAGTAACTCCTTTCAGCATGCAGCTATTAAATGTCTCCTTGTAAGGTCCCCACCCCTCTCATTCTCCAAAAAAACTCTTGTGAAGAGGTTGGCTGGAGATGCAGCGGTGTGCATGGTGCTGGGTAACGACTGCTGAGAAAGGGCCTTTGATCCAAAAAGCAGAGTGTGGAGCCCCCCAAATCAGCCCCTCTGAGTGCTTGGCAAGGTGCTTGGCACTGGCATGCTGGCTCCTCACCATGCTCACTGCCTGCTCCTGCCCAATACCTGCTATTTTGACTTCTTAGAGAAGGCTCAGGATTTCGGGCTTTTCTTTATTTTCATGCTCTTTGCAATTTTTAAGAGTTATAGATTAAAAGGCAGTGCAGATGGAGTTGTGCTATAGCCTTTTTGAAAATTGTCATCTCTTTCTTACCGAATGGCTGCTCAAGGCTGGCATCTGGGTGTCCTTGAAGGGCTGCTGCCAAGCATGAGTGGCTGGAAAAGGCCAGAGGAAGGATGAGGACCAGACAAGGAATGAGCTGGGTGCAGGACTCGGATGGGGCAGGAGAGGAAGAGATTCAAGATGCTTTCAGGGGATGTGCTGCTGCCTGGAGAGGCTGGCAGATATTTGGTCAGCGCTTGCTTTGCCTCAAGAGCCTTCCCTCAAAAACCCAACCCGGGGGTGAGGTGAAGGTGGTGGAGGGGACAGAGGAGCATCCTGTGAGAAGCCATTAGAGATGGAGGAGATCTTCGGGGCTGAGGAGAGGCCAAGAGGCATCAAGGGCAGGATGCAGGTCTCCGGGGACTGGAAAACTTTCTATAAGGGTATTTTTTTTTAGTTTTCTGTAACTGTTCCCACTACAGGGAAATCTGAATTTGTTCATGTGGTTCGGGGATGGCTTCTGAGATGGGGTAGAACACAGGAAAAGTTACCAGAAGCTCTGCACAGACTGTCTCCTGAGATTCATGTTGTAGAGACTTAAGCAAAGAAGCAGGAGCTTAACTGATTTGCCTCCTGGTCGAGGAGCAAAGGTCAGAACAGGTTATGGGAGGGCAGATGTCCAGCCCTGCTGCATGTTGGGCACTGCTTGTTCAGGGACAGAGGATGCTGCTGCCTCCATGCAATGTCCTTCCCTAGGCTGCCATATTGCATTTGTTCTGTCAGGGAACATCAGAAAAGCTCTCAGATCCCACAGAATCTTTTTCCCCCCCCTGAATTCCCAGGAGACTGCACTGGAACAAAACATCACCATGAGCTTGTGTGCGGTAATGACCTGCCTGCAGTGTCTCGGCACTGCTGGTGATAAGCATGTCTCCACCAGACACAAATTTATTAGCTGTGTTCTGCCAAGGAAAGCAGATGTTGGATTTCGTTGACTTGATATTTGTAGCAGATTTGTACTGATTGTTTCCTATTAATTTTCCTGATTTTCTAATTTTTTTTTTAGGATTAGTCATAGAGTTGCCTGCCTCTTCTTTTCTTGCTGTTGTTTTATATACATTGCAAAGTGGTAGGACTGGTACATCAGCACTTGTGAAATGATATGACTTGTTTGAGAAACACTTCAGTTTTCAGCATGAGACACCTTTAAGAATGCTCATGCAACAAGGTTCCTTCAAGAGGATGGCTTACCTCTCCTCCTCTGTCAGAAGGACTCAGCATCTGTGATAACGCTGCCAGCAAGATCCTGTGGCCTTTGGCAGTGTCAGGAGAGGTGAAATGCTGCCTGAATGCTGATTGTCAGCTGGAAAGTCTGGGGCCAGCAGAGCCAGGGAAGGCTTTTCTGCAGCAGTTTGTTCCTCTGCCTCCTGCCATGGGAGTCAATACTGCCTGGCCTCTTGAGTGTGCTCATCCCTGTGCTGGGGCAAGAGGTCGTGAGTGAACAACCCCTGCACCCCAGTTGCGGGATGGAGCAGCAGCAAGTACAGGAAACAACCATGGGTAGCATCAGGAAGGGCAGCCACACTGCAACATTTCCTTGTGGGGAGGAGAGGGGTACGTTTTTTACATTGCATGCTCCTGGTAGAAAGCAAGAAGCAGCAACTCTCCTGCTTTTATTTTGCTGTTGGCAAAGGGCTTTATCTCCTGGCTGGACTATGGGATTTATCATTTTGAGGATGATTGAATTAATTTGTTTCCTGGATTTTAATTTATTACTGCTCTTTGGTTTTGTTGAGTTTTGAGAGGTTGTTTTTATTGCAATGTGGTAAATATTATTTCTCAGAATTTTGGGAGAGGAGAATGAGATTTGGAGCTGCATGACCTGCTCTGATGAGTGGCATCTTTCTGATGACCACAAGAGGCTGTGCCCTGTTATCCACTACACACCATCAATAGAGTAAATGAAGGAGCCCCTTAGATTTGCCATCCCCTGCAGTGAGAAAAAATAGAATAAATGGGGAAAAACTGAATTGCATGGAAAGTGTGTTGGCAGTTGGCCTTGCAAAGCCACAGTGCCTGCAGTGAGGGAGAGCACTTGAGCTGTTCATTTGCCAGACTGTTTCACTGGCTCAGCTGGTGGGGCTTACATGAAAGTCAGTTGATGCTCTGCAGGAGCCAGTTTTCTCATTGTATCTCCAGTTCACATGGCTATTTTAGGAAGGTGCCATCCAACCCTGGGAGCCTCTCAGCACCCTGTTCCAGGCACTGTGTTTTATCTCTAACTCTTTGCCAAACTTCAGCAGAGCCAACATTTCCATGTAAAGAATCATCAAAGGGGCATCAAAGTGCAAAACTTGCACTTAAGATGAGACAGGCTGGAGAAAAATAAAACATTATTTCTGTGCATGTCATTCAGTTGTCTCTTCAAGTGTCTGTCTCTGTGTGGCTAGTCCTAAGAAAGAACACCCTGAGGATGGGAATGGCTCTGTTTCTGTACAGTCCCTGCAATTGCTGTGGGTAAAGTTGGGATGGGAATGTGAAGAGCCACGATGGGCTGTGCAGCACTTTAGGAGGATGAAGGTGGCACTTGGAGTCACACTGGTGAGATGAAATAGAATAGGCCTGGATAGAGAAGGACCTTAAAGGTCATCTAGTTCTAATCCCCTTACTGTAGGCAAGAGGCATCTTTTGTCCAGGTTGCTAAGAGCTCCATCCAGCCTGGCCTTGAACACTTCCAGGAATGGGGCATCCACAACTCCTCTGGGCAGTCTTGCCATAGCACAAAGGGTGAAAGGTAAAGCCAGCCACTTTTGTGCATCACTGGCTATTTAACATTAAGAAGATACTGGCTTCTGTTAAAGGTTAATAGCAAGAACAAAGGATTTAAGGCAAAATCCTGACCCTATTAAAATTAATGGCAGAATTAATTGACTACACTGGAGCCAGGACTTCAGCCAAAGTTTTCTTTATGACTTAAAGATTAGGAAGGTGAGGCAGTATGTCTGGAGACATGGTCTGTTCTTGTAAAGCTGGTAGAAGCTCTGCCATTGCCTTCAAAGGGATCACAGGGGGTTTATCATGTCTCTGTGAGCCAGACTGCAGTGCCTCAGCAGGAACCCACAGTCTGCGTGGGCTGGTTTGGGTGGAGACTGGGAAAACCTGAGTTTTTGGACCCAGACCTGACTCTTGATGTTCTGCAGGATGTACTGGTGAGTCCAGGACACTGTGAGAGGAGGGCAGCCCATGCAGAGGAGGCATCACTTGGGGACTCATGCAATGCTCCCCTCTCTGGCAAAGGAGGGGGTGCAGAGGCATGCAGTGGGATGTGATGTGGGAGGGGGATGGGGGCATGTTTACTAGATCTTCACTTGTGGGAGAGTGGAGCATTTCTAATCCTCATCTGTTTCCCCCTGAGCACCTTCCACCATGGGACACTGGGTGACATTGATCAGGGAGCACTTGTGGGCTGCAGAGAGGCTCCCCAAAATGTGCATCATGGTGTTTTTGGAGACCTATGCAGATCCTTTAAAAAGTTTCCTTAGAAATGCTGGTATAACCCCAAACTTCTGTTTATTTTTCTGCTTATTCCTTAAAGTTTTGAGCAACTCCAAGTGCTGGAACACGATGAGGCTTTGCTCTCCCAACAGACACACCAGGAAACTCTGAGGTCATTTAAACCATTATAACTTTTTTCCTTTTCCCCCAGCTGCAGGCAGGCCCCTTCCTTCCAAAAGAAAAGCAAAGGCTTTTATTTTCCTGAGATATGCCTAGTTAGGGCAGCTCCATATTGGAGTACATTCTTGCATCTGATTTTCTATTTTGATCAGGCTGTGCATGTTTCAGGAGCCAGACATAAGCTGGCTGGTTGTACCAAAGTCAGTGAAGCAATGCTGATCTGATGCAGCTGAGGAGATGATCCTAAATGCCTTCAGGACCAAAAGGAAAAACCCACCTAAGTGCCAGTGGAAATCCGAAGTCTGTGTAGGGGCTTCAGTATTAAGCTTTGAAATCTCTTATAGGCTTATGGTTTACAGAAGAGAGGTTCGGATAAAAACCCAAAGCCCTTACAGCAAATTACTGGTGATGCTTTATAGGTGAGGTGCAGCTCAGGCTGGGATTTGGAGATGAAATCCTTTAAAGTTCTAGTCGGGTTCTCTGGGCTCGTGCACCTGCAAGCAGTGCTGCTGCTTCTGAATCACCAGCCAAAAGCAGGATGGAAGAATTCTGGGACTCCCTCATGGCATAGTTTGTGTGGATGCTGCGTCAATGTGGCAAAGGGACAGCATTGCGCCCTGTGAGTGGGAAAATTGCTCTTTGGCTTTTTGTTACCTATAGGATTTTCTTTAGTGCTCTGACTGCTTGAGCCACAGTGGTGTGCCTGTTTAAGGAATAAATGAGCCAGTTTTTATAAGATATGTACTAATGATGCATCACAATCCAGTTTCTCACTTTTAAAACAGGCTCATTTTTTGTAAAACTGCTTTCCTTTTCTCCATCACTGGATGCATCAGTGCAGGTGTTTTTTCCTGCCTTTACAATACTTTCTGGAGCTACTCACCTGCCAGTGAAGTTTAATTTCATGTGGTTACCCTGCCAGTAGCTTATGGGAATAATGTGCATAGCTCAGTGCAGCTGGACTGAATCCCTGGTGTCTCACTCAGATGGTTCCAGGCAGAGCCCTGTGGGTGCTCAGGAGCACCCAGGCCTGAACGAAAGGGTTTATCTTGGGAGGAAGGGAAGAGGAGAACTGGGAGAAGAGGTTTATTCCTTCCAAAAGACTTGTCATGGAATTTAGGGTATTAAAGGGGTGAAGCCTTGCTGGATGGTGGGGGTTGATTTTAAATTTCCTGGTGATGAGTCTTTAGGTGGATGCAGGACCTTGGCACAACCACCCTGTCCCTGGGCAGGTCATACTTACCCATCAGTGCAATGGGTGTACACATGGGCTGCTGAGCCCAAACTGTGGCACATCCGCAGTGAGAGCAGCTGGGATGCATGTACAGACCTCTGAGCATTTCAGTGGTAGAAATAGTTCCCAGTTTTGTCTTAATTATGTACAGCTTATGTATAATCTTCTCTTCTTTGGCCAAAGAGTTGTGAGAGTTTGGATTTGGTTTTTTTATTGCTTTCCCTAGGAATGAAGACTCCAGACCTTTTTAGAACAAAAAAGGCTTAAAAATAGAAGTCAGTGATAGATATGGCCCAGGCGACTTCTCTGTAATTTGTACAGTTCTGGGAGGAGAAATCAGGCCTGGAGAGAGTGCAACACATTTGGGTTTGCTTCTGATTCAAACCCTTCATGATTCCCATTCCTAAGCTGTCCTTCAGTACATGTGTTATTCTGACAGCTCTTTTTTGGCCTAAGGGGTTTTTTTTGAGATTTCCTGTTTACACCCTGTCTAATTACTCTTTTTTTTTTTTTATGTTTTTTTCCTGACTGGATGACACACATGGATGTCTAAAAATATTGCATGTAACAACCATCTTCGAATGAGGAGGATGTTTCTGTCCAAGAGAAATAGCATAAATATCCTGCATATGGTTTTTTCCCAAATAAACATTCAGGCTCAGGATATTGTAGGGAATTGGTTTAAGCAGTCAAGAAGTGTAGGGTTTTTTTCCTCTCTGCCTTGTTGATTTCTTTTTCTTTTTACAGGATGGATGTTTTAGAAAATCTACCTCAATGATTTCAGATGGAGAATTTCTTATTTTTTGTTACAAAAAATGGAGGACAAAATGTTTCTTCCCAGCTATATGAAACCTTTTATGATTCTGTTCATTTGTTATGTATAATCAGAATCTCACCTTATGCTTTAATTTCCACACGTGGATATTCTGAGAACTGTGTGTTTCTTTTCCTTTGCTATCTGCCTTTTTTTACTGAAGATTTGGGTGAATCAGATTCTTGCTGAAAGCCCACTGCCTGTAAGTTAGGAGAGCTGCAGTATTCTGATATAACTGTATTTCTGCATTGGACAGTGTTTGTCTCCTTTCCAGGCCTCTCCGTTTTTGTGGATTTATTGCTTACTTGTGTGTAGAGCACACAAGTGACTTTGGCAAGCAATAAGAACCCAGTATCTCAGTATGGCTTTACCAAAAATAGGGCTATGTAGTGCCCTCTGCTAATTTCCTGTTGGGAATGAGATGAGATACAGGGATGCTTCATGAATTTTATGCTGCCACTTCTTTTACTGGATAATAGCGTAAATATTAGCAGGCTTTTAAAATTAACTGCTAAGAAGACCAATTTGTGGGGGCATGTTGCTAAAATGCAGCAAAATTGTTCATTTGTACAGACAATGCAAAATCAATGAGAATAAGCTGAAAACAGATGTGTGTGTATATATATATCTCAAGACTGCTCACACCAGCCCTTGACTGAGCCAGACAGCTGTGCTCATCTCCTGATGGATTAGTCCAGCCACATAGAAAATCAATTATATTGTTCAGATTAGCAAGGTGTCCTGAATTAAAGATGAAGGAAAATGAGTCGGCAAAGGCTCCGGGGTGTTTGGTCTTTGAGGAGCCCAGTGCCCTGAGAGCCAGAGAGCCTTCCCAAAGCCTGAGGAAATGGTCCTGTGAGCGGATGTGCTGAGGGGAAATAAATCACACCAGTGTCACTGGGGGAGTTAAAAACGAGTCCTTTGCTGCTTCGGCTCCAGGAGCTCAGGGTCTCCGGTTGCTGAGCTGGAGGCACTCTTCCATGGCCAAAATCCTTTTGCATTCAGTGATGCCACAGTGATGAAGTCCTCTTTATGAAGCTGTCCAGCTCTTCTCCAGGTAAGAGGAGGGGACCAGACTATTGATACTTGTGCTGGAGTGTGTGGTGTTGGTTCACCTCAGTCATGTCACGCCTCCCTGTCACTGTGCTGGGACCATCCAGGGCTGGTGGAAAGAGATTGACACTCCAAAGCTTGTGAGGTGGGTTTGGAGCTGCAACAGCCTCTGAAGCTTTTGGTTCTGCTTCCTGTACAAAAAAGACTTGTAAAATGTGAGTACTGCCTCGCACAGGGGGGCAGCTCTGTGCAAGGAGAGAGCTGTCTCCTGGAGATGACTGCTCTGGTGGGCGACATTCCTGTTGTAGGATGGGCTTTGTTCTACTCTGTGATGGAAGTTTGGAGTTATTTGCTTCTGGTGTTTGTAAGAATGGAGTAAGCCAAGTGAAGTGCTCTCTGCCCCATCAGGAATGGGGTGGGGATACTTGGAGTGAGTTCCTGCACAGCTGCAGGAACCAGGGTGCTAGGTGCTGAAGCCTTGGCTCTGCAGGAGGGAGGATAAGGACCTGGACTCTCTGGGTTAACACCACTTTGTTTAGGGATTGGAGCCTGCAGATGGAAAGCTGGTGACCACATGCTGGCAGATTCATGTTCCCTGGTCAGGCTGTGGTGCCACACAGTGAGTATCCATGTTGTGTCTTAGCCCAGGTGAAGGCATCCTAGTAGGGATGTAGGAATGGGCTGGGTGGCAGAGGGTTGCAAAGAGGCAAGCAGAAGGAGTTCCAGAGCCCCCCTCTCATCATGGAGCTACAGCCAGCAACAGGCATTTCACGGCCCTGGATGCTGCTGTTATGTCCCACCATGGAACAAAGTGTTCTAGGGTGGCACAAGCCCATGGCCACACAGAGCTCTGGTGATACAGGTGGGAGCTGCCAGGTTTGTCACTGCAGTGGTATTTCACTGTGCTTTGTCACTGAGAACTGTCATCTTCTACTCTTAACTGAGATTTCCAGTGCTCTGGGAAGTGGCTGAATGATTTCTGACATGAGATTCCTGGAGTCTCATGTACTAAAAGTTGTCTGTATCTATATCTGTAAATCAAACTTCTAAGCTGTTTCCTTATGGTTTCTCATCAATTAAATCAGGAATAATTATATCTTATCTATCTTCAGCGGTGTCATGAGGTTCAATTACTTTTGAGGTGCTTTACAATTACCTTGGATAGCTGAATAGAAGCACAGATTATGCCTGGTATTACTTTTATGTTTTATTCCTCCCAGCGACCTTCCTTTCTCCTCAGCACAAGGCTTTGTGGATGTGTTTGCTATAATAGAAATCTTTTTTACTTAACAACAGACAACTGAGGCAATTAAAACAGTCTGAAGTGATTAATGTGATTTCACTGGGTGAAAGCTAAAGCAGCTCACAATTAAATAATGGCAACCCTCGTGCTATCTCAGAACAACAGATGGGGAATGATTTAAAAGCACTATTGGATCAGACACTTCGCAACAGGGGCAATTGGTAACAGTGTGTCAGAGCCAGAAATATGCTGCACCTTGAAGGATGTGCTGATGAAATGATTAATTGATAGAGAAACATGCAACTTAGTGATGAGTACAATGGCAGACCTTCACCTCTGGGGAACAAATGGACCTGTGATCATATCGAAAAGCACTTAAGGACTCCAGGGGGTGTGTTCAGAAAGCTGACAAATCTCAGGGAGTGTGCTGAAAAGCTGGAATTGGGATGGTGCAGCTTTGCTTCCAGAACCTGAAGGATGAAGTATTGGTGGGAGTGCAGGGCATGGGGGATGATGACTCTGCAGAGTGCAGCACCAAGGGGTACAACTATGTTTTGCATGGAGGCGATTGCTCCCATGCCCAGGATGGTGCAGCCTGTGCCTTGCGCCCGTGTGCGTGACATGTCACTCTTCATCTGTCACTTCTGTACAAATTCATATTCATAGCAATGGGAGAAAAGGAAAGGAAGGGATTTCTTTCCACTAGACTCACTCTGCAAAAGCTCCTTGTACCAATATTGCTGTTTTGGTGAGCAGTATGATGTTTAGCAGTGCCGTAAGTTGCCAGTGTTGGTGCCCCAAATGCTGCAGCCTGGTTTTCTCACACACTGGAGAGAGTTGTGCCCACAGACACTTGTCTCTGACCTGTTTGTAGAGCTCCTCAGGAGGACACTCCCTCTCGGCTTTTGGTTAAAATGAGCTCAATAAGTTGAGACAATGAAGCTTTGTTAATTTGGGTTCTTAGTGCTGAAGAACTGGGACTGGGTGGTGACAGAGGCGGCTGTGTCACGGCAGCCCAGCCGCGTGCTGAAATGGGGGCAGCACAGGGGGAGCTGGGAGCTCTCTTCACATACTGCTGCAGTCATGTATAAATTGTATTTATTTTTAAGTCTGCAAGGTTTGGGTGTGCAGCATGCCAGAGCAGGAGGTGATGAGAGGTTCTGGTGGCACTAGAGCTCAGCCCTGTCCTTGTCCTCTCTGCAGAGCCAGAGGGATGTGAAAAGAGAAACCCTTGCATGTTGCTGTTTAATCCCTCTGGGAGCCCCTATCTAAGCAAACCACCCCCAGCCTTTGCTCACAGCTCACAATTTGTAGTCCATGAGAAGCTTGTGCTGTCAGGAAAATGAGTTACTTTGAGTCTGGGAGAATAGATATAAAAGCCAGGTTTCCTTCAGCAGCTCTCACCCGGAGAGTGTTGCAAAACTGGTCCTCACTGAAGCTGCCGAAAGGGCCAGAATTAGAACAGATATTAAATAATGTAAAAGCTTTCATCGAAATGTATTAGATTTCAAAGGACAGATATTAAAAGGGCATAATGTGCAGCTATTTCTGAATTGCTCGCCTCTTAAAGCGAGAAAGAGACTTTGTTTGCAAGAGATAAATGGGACACGAAATAGGTGGTTCAGATACAGCATCAGAGGTTGCAAAGCTCATTCATAATCATAGAGGTCAAGCATCTTCTTGACATGTGCAGCACCTATATAAGAATTTTATGGAGGCAATGGCTTGTAATGCTTCATGGAAGCACACCAAGGGAAAATGTTAATGTGCTGGTAGAGACTCCATCCCGACTGGGCACGAGGTCAGTGGACCAAATCTGGGCTGACACATCTGTGGGGAGGGTTGGATACATTTGGGTTTCATGGATCCCTGCTCCTCAGCAGAGCAAAAGGCCACAGCTGCTGCTTGTAGCTGTGGTACTGGCCAGGCTGGTTCATGCTCAGGTTTAATTCTCATAGCATTTGTGTTGTTTTTATCTGATCCTGAGTGCTGCTAAGCACCCTTAATTCCAGCTTGAGGCTGACAGGAGCTGAGAGTGCTAAGGCAGCTCCCCAGACTGCGTCCTTGGAGAAGGATGCTTGACTTCGGTTCGCAGTCAGTTCCCTCATCCATGCAGATTAGACACTTGCTACACACTGTCCTTGTCCCTGAGCTGCACACGCTCTGGTGCAAGTCAGGAAAGCCAGAAATCCTGCCCTTCCTGACAGGAATGTGTTGTTGTCTTTGCAGATGACAGAGGGCCGGCACTGCCAGGTGCACCTCCTCGATGACAGGAACTTGGAGCTGCTGGTTCAGGTACAGACCACACTCTTTTGGGTACTAGAGAAAGTCACAGAAGTGCAATAAACAGTCATGCTCAAGCAAGTGTGTCCTTCCTCCCACTTGCTTTAGCAGGAGGGTTTCCCCATTCATGGTGGACAAAACATCTGCCATCAGTTCTGCATTCAGTTTTTGCTTTCACCAAAATTCATAAGCTGTATGAAACACACCCCTCATGGTGATGGGTTTTTGTCATTTAGATGGGAAGACAAGACAGGGTTTTGAGGATCTTTAATTCCCATAGCAGAACTCAAAGCATGAGATCCTCAAATACACAGTATTTTCTTAGTTGAAAAAACCTCTTCTGCTGTAAGTGCAGGAAATCCTGGGCTGCTGCTTTCTCCCCAGAAAGAGAGTCTGTGCCCTTCAGATTAATGTCATGGATTAAGTACAGAATTGCCTCTCCCTGCTTCCCACATCCCACACAACTCCAGGGAGACGCCCCAAGTCTGATGAGCTACTTCTGTATTGAATTGTACAACAGGGTTTTAATGTGGCCTTGTGTGCTTAAATGTCAGTATTTGCAGAGAAAAAAATTATTTTATATGAAAAGCCTGGACTGAAATGAATTTTATTCTTTCCATAGCCCAAACTTTTGTCTAGAGAGTTACTGGATCTGGTGGCCTCACACTTCAACCTGAAAGAAAAGGAGTATTTTGGAATAACGTTTATCGATGATACGTAAGTATGTTCATTTATTTTAGACAGCTGTGTGTTTATTGCAATATGAAACCTTATCTCTGACACTATGGCAGCTTGGTGAGATGGAAGAATGACTTTTCTGAAGAAGAAAGATTTTCCTGCTTTGTACTTGTGCTGCTTGGCTGAGGAAAGGGGAAGGCACAAAACAGAAAATATTTGGAAAATATCTGCTGGGTACAAACCAGAGAATACTTGTAAAATACTTTCCTGATGCATTCACTTTTCCTGTTTGTCTCACAGGGTGAAAAAACTGATTCAGTGATAATTTCCCATGTGAGCATCCTCAGCTTTCTTCCTCCTGCACTTTTAGTAATAACAAAAAAGTTTTGCATTGATTTTCAAAATGAATTGCTCCTATTGCTTTGCCCTTGAATTTCAAATGTATTATTGAGTCTTTTAAACCCAAATTTCCCAAGCAGCAGAGAAAAATATGAGGTTAGTCCTTCCCATAAATAACTTTCTGCTAGCTGGGGCTGGGTGTGATGCTATGTCCAGGCTCTGGAGCACTGTGGGAGATCTGCTTCCATGGCATCAGACCAGAGTCAGCTGGGTTAATTGAAATCTCACCTGATGTTTAGGCTCATCTGTCAGTGTGGCACTGAAATGTGGCTTCCCCACATCTGCTGGGTGCAGGACCAAAACCCTGCACCAAAACAGGTAGGAGTCTGTTGCCCAGGGCCAGTGTGTCCAGGGGAGATACCTTCAGCTCCCCGAAAATAGTTGGAGCAGAACTACTTAGGACAGTGGGGACATGGAGTTGTGCACTAATACAGCCCCTAAATGAACCTCTTCTCTAATGGGAATAACATTGGTTCCTGCTGCTCTCCATTGCTGCTTTTTTATGGAATCCTGAACAAAACCCCTATTATTAGAGCTGTGTTTGGAGCCACACTGCTGAGGCAGATCATCTGGGCAGGTGCAGAACTGGCCCTGGGGACAAGGCTGGTGTTCATGGAATTAGTGGGAGCAGTTTGCTCTGGATCCCTGACCCCAGTACTGTGTTATTTTTACCAGCTATTCTCATCTTGGGCTGTCTCTATAATATTTTTGCCACATTCTTGTCCTTTCACTTGTTGGAAAATACTTTCTTTCCAGCTCTTCTATAAATCCCTTGAGGATGCTGTTTGCACTTGGCTTGTATGTTGCCCCAGGAGAGCTGCCATGAAATTCTTCTGGAGGTTTTTGATTGCTGGCATTCCCTCATGGTGAGCTTTTTAGTGCTGCCAGGGGATTACCTAAAAGCTGTTGGCTTCCCCAGAAACACCAGTGGGATTCCAGAGCCTGCCTTGGGTATATGGTACAGGGCTGGGTGCTTGGAATGGAGCTTGTGGCCTCTGGAGGGCACCCATGGCCCAGCCTTTCAGGGCAACCACAGGTTTCTGTGCTCCCCAGGGTCCTCAGGGAGCTTACTGGGGTTTGAATCACAGACTGGTTTGGGTTGGAATGGATCTTAAACATCATCTTGTTCCAGTCCTGCCGTGGGCAGGGACACCTTCCACTAGCCCAGGTTGCTCCAAGCCCTGTCCAACCTGGCCTTGAATACTTTCAGGTATGGGGCAGCCACAGCTTCTCTTGGCAGTGTCTTTGTGAGATTTTTTGTTTTCTTTGTGGCTTCTTCCCATTTCAATCAGAGAAGTCACTGCAGAGAGAACTTTCTGCCTTAAGGAGTGTGCCTGGGGTAAAACCTCTGTGCTCTGAAACGGGTTTCTGTCATGCTGGGGTTGGGACAGACCCAGGAGGAGTTGGGGATGCAACTGCAGAGCTGAGCCATCCCTATGCAGCAGAAGGATGAGACCCATTTCTGCTGCAGGCAGACATCCAGCCTCTCCTACAGATCAGATCCCACCACTAGTCAGAGAAAGTCAGTGGAAGTCATTGAGAGTCAAAGAGCATTCTTGAACATTCAAAAGTGAATTGTATGAAAATCTCAAACTTAGAGGAAAAAAAGGAAATAATTTAATGAGATTTTTGCCTTCCTCATAGCTTAGTCCTGAACTTTTTAAAGTAACACTTGGAGGAAACATGCACACCACAAAGAACCCATTTCTGTATTTCCCATCCCAGTTTTTAACCTTCTCCCCCACCTGTTTTCACAGAGGTCAGAGTGTCTGGCTACAGCTGGATCATCGTGTGCTGGACCATGACTTGCCTAAGAAACCAGGGCCGGCAACCTTGTACTTTGCTGTTAGGTGAGTAATTGTTTCCACCAAGAAAACATTACCACTTGGGTTTATTTATCTCCAGAGGGTTTTGTTTAGGAGAACTGATTACGGATTTGATAAAGGAAATAAATGCCAAAGCAAAGTGTTATTTTTAGAAGGAGATTAGGTCCTGGATAAGTGCTGCTCTCTTTTGTATGTAACTATTAAATAAAGTAGGTTGGAATCTGCTACTTTTTAAACTGTTATTAGGATGTTATTCCTACAGCGTTTTGGCTTTTTTTTTCTCTAAAACCTCATATTTTAAATATCATCTTTGCCTTACTTGTCTTTAAGTGTGCTAAGTTGTAATACAGTTTATTTAAACAGTCATACTTACTTTTTTCCTTCTGTTTACTTAAGGGTTGTCTGTACTTGAAAGGGATTGCTGATGGCTCTTTACTCACACAGCTTAACCAGTCCCCAGAGAGAATGAAATCCCTGGCAAAATGATGATTTTGGCCAATGTAATTGCATTACTTTAGGGCTGTTTCTGGCAAAGCTCTGCTGGTTAAGGGCCTGAAAAAAAAATCCATGTCCTACGAAACAGAGCTGTGCTGGCAGAAAAGGCCAAACATCATTCTTAATATTGTTGTAGTTTTTGTTTTCCTTACAGTCTATGAAGAAAATGAGAGCAGACTGACCTCATTTGCTTTTCAGATCTCAGTAAATTTATGCCTTGTGTGCTTAATTATTTGAAGCACTTCCAAGGCAGAGCCTCTTGTGTAGCTGGGTCGGTTGGCACCGTTGCATCACCACATCCCCCACACCCTGGTTATCGAGGGAGTGGGGCAAACAAGGGGCACTTTGTTTGCCTGAATACGTGCTGATTTGTGATGGCATTCAGGGCTCATCTTCCACACTTCTAACAGAAAGAGAAAGATCCATTTTAAAGGGGATGATGGTCTTTTCACTCTATTGACTGTGTTTGATGAGGATTTGGGAGGGTAAAGCCTATGGCTGCCCAAGAAAGCTGTGAAGACAATCCTATGACTTGAGCATTTCATCTGTTGGGATTCAAATTGTTGGGGGGTTGGGTTATTTTGGCCCTCTCTGTTGCAAGATTGTCCTTGACAGGACAGGGTGTGCAGATACCTGGGCATCAATTAGTATGTGAAGAGTGGGCTTGGAAAAATCAACTTCTAGAAGCTAACATTTAAGCCTGAATACTCTGGGGTCATGAGATCCAAACCAAGCAATTAGGAACCAAGGAGGGGGCCAGTGAGGGAGATGCAGAGCAGGAGGAGGATACAGAAATAATTAGTGCTACAGAAACTGTCTGATCTGTAGAAAATAGAAAATAGGTGTTCCAGCAGAAAAGCCACATCAAAACCTGCATCTCTCTACTCTGTTACATTTTGATTAAGGGTGCAACTCCGGGCCTTCACTCCATGGCAAATGCCCTGGGTAGTTAGTTCAGACACTTATCTTGTGTGAACACATTTACTCTGTCATAGGCTGTTCCTTAATTAAACTCTCATGACAGCAGCTGAAAATACATGGTTACAGCTGAGTTTGTCCGAGCATGGCTGGGTGTGGGGTGAATGGCATGGAGGGGGTGGGCAGAGACCCCAGCACTTGGCATTATTCCCTGGGCTGGATGGACTCCAGCCCTGCATGATGTGACCCCAGTGAATGCTGCTGCAGGGGCAGGGTGTCTTTTGGCCTGGGTGAGCCCTCCTGTGCTATCCATGCCATGTGAATGTGTGAAATAGGCTCAGCCATGGGTAGCATAAATAATAAATATTGCTGCAGTATTGCTTTGTTTGAGGCACAAGTGTAATGAGCACTGAGCTGCTCTTCTAACCCGTGGCATATGTGCAGGAGCATCAGTTCCCAGTGTCTTTTGACACTGCACTGGACAGTTTCCTGTAGCTTTACTGGTGTGCTGGTTTAAAGGTGAACCAGCAGGGGAAATGAACTCACCACGAGAGAGAGATTATAAGTCAGACCTAAAATTTAATAATAATATTACAATAGCAACACTGACACACAAGGGAAATTGCTTTCAACTCACAAAACCCCAGCAGTATAACCCAGTGTCCTGGGGCACAAACCCAAGGGGGTTTGTTTGCCCTTGTGCTGAGACCCCTGTGGTTCCCCCAAGTCCAGAGCAAAAGGAAAAGAAAAACCTGTTGGTGCAGGCAAGGGCTGTGGTCTGGGCAAGAGCGGGGATCTCCTCCTGTCAAGGTCCTGATGCTGCTCTGGATCTGACGAGAGGTTCCTGAGGTCTTCTTACCCACCCCTTATGTACCCTCAGGGAGCTCTCAGTCCCTCCCCCTGGGCGGGGACTCACACAATGGGTGATTAACTCTGGGAGCCAGGGGGTGTTGAGCTGTTGATGGCCCATTAGCAGCTCCGCCCCCCTCAGGCTGGGTGTGAAGTGATAATGGCTCCCTGGGCAGCTGCTGCTAATGGCCCATTGACCTTGGGGAATGAGTAGAGGGGGTAGAATACACAGCTTTGATCACCCCCACACAGGGTTAGCTGGTCCCTCCTGCTGAACTAGGACAACTGGAAATAGGGGAATCTCCAAAGTCCTGGTTATGATGCTCTTTTTCTTCATCACTTCTCATTCCTGAGCTTTTGCTGTTCAATAGGAAAAAGTGATAATCCCTGAGATTCTTAATCATTGTCAGCTGGCATAAATTCAGTCCAGTCGCATAAGCTGTCCTATGGCAAGCACAGCTATAGGGCTCTATCATGCAGATTTGGGACTTAGAGAAGTGCCATTCTAGTCTCAAGGATGTTGACACTTTGGAAATAAAAGTAGGACATACACTTTATGGTGTTCTCATGCCTGTCGTCCCCTGAACATCCTTATCTCTGTGGTCCAGTGTTCCTCATCTGTACTGGTGTGATAAGAATGTACAGCTTGTCCTATGGAGGAATTAGAGCACAGGGACATGGATGGGACAGGGGGCAGTGCCCTCTCCCTAAATTCATAGATCCTACAGTCTTCTGCTCTGTACCAGCAGTGACTGAGAGCTGCCTCACTTGCTGGAATACTGTCCTGCTTCTGAGGGTAAATCAGCCATGTCTGACTCGGTTTGAAAGAAACTGCAAGTGCAAATGAGGTCATTAGTTGAGGAAAATCACCCTTTGGTGCAGTGGAGGAAGGAAGGCTTTAGCAGGTGGAGGAAGATCCACATTTTAAAGGGCTGGTCTGCCAGCAGGATGGGAAAGGATGAAGAGTGAAGGTCCTGCCCTCTGCTCTGCATTTCTGGAGAGAAACACTTAAGGGTATTTAAAGTTTAGCAAAGCTGTTGGAAAAAAAATCTATCAGGTGTGATGAGATGGTGGAAATACCTGAGGCTCTGAGAGTTTGCAAGGGAAGGTGAGTCATGGAAACATGAAACAGCCTTTCAAATGTCTGGGGCAGGCTGCTGGGCTCAAGTCTGCCCCTTGGACAGGCTGCATGCCCATAGAACGAGTAAATTATCTGCTGAGGCATTCTGGAAAGTGCTTTAAAATTAAGTAGATGGAGCATGATGTAGGAATGTGAAATATTAAAACAATTGTATCGCTTGTCTCCAGTCACAGCATAAACACTGCAAACATTTCCAACATGTGGCAGGTCCCTGCCACATACTCCATGCTGCTGCTGTGGGCTTCTTTCAGTGTCTTGCAAATCATGCATGTCAAGAGATCAGTGGCTGGAGCTTGAGGCTGTGAGGAGCCTTAAAAGCACCACGGGGCTGCAGGAGTTTTTGGCCTGGTTCTGATACACACAGTGGGCTGTATGCCCTTTGTTGGCCATCCAACCCTCCTGCTGTCAAGGACAAGACATTGAGAAGCCCTGGGGTGGTCTGCATTTCTGGGGCAGTAGTTGTGGTGATCCAAGTCTTTACTTGGCTGTAAAAAGAGGTGTATCTCCTGTCTAGTGTTGTGTGAGGGTGTCCCAGGTACTCAACCAGCTAAGGAGATGAAGAACATGGAAGCAGAATTCTGCTTTCATATCCAGCTAAAGAAGCATTGACAGGACCACATTCACACAAAGTTGTCTCTTTAAACTGACTTGGCAGTTCTATGCTCCTCAAATTATAGATGTGTTTTTTCTGCACCATTCAATGCATTTTGGTGTTGCTTGGTTGGATGCCCCAAGTGAGTCAGAAGAGCACATGGACAGGTGTGTGATTTTTGCCAGCAGCCTACAGGATGTTTGGTGTAGTTCTATAACAAACTGGAGACCCATTTGGCAGCCTTGGTTAGGGCAGAACAAACAGTAATGGGATCACTTGGGTATGTGCCTCTGATGGACCTGTGACCTTGGAAAGAGGAAGCCATGGCTGGGAGGAGGGCAGTGAGCCCCAAGGCAGCAAACACTGTGAGCCAGTTGCAGCCCTTCCATGTAAGCCTCTGTTTTGGGGCCTCCCATTGTCATTAGTCTGGATGTGCCTGATCCAAAAGTGTTCCTCATGAGGTTTTTTTTTTGCTTTTCCCTGTTTTCTTGAAGCAAAGTTAATGGCTCTCATTAACTTCTCTGTTCTCTCCTCCTGGAAGGAAGATGGTTCTGCAAGGCTGCCAGCCCCTCTACTCCAGCAAAGTGCTGGGCTGGCTTCCCCACTTGCAGCACCTCGTTTGGAGTTATTTTTCCACTGCTGTGACTTTGTCTGCATAGGAAGGATGGGCTTTGCTCCTTATAGCATTTCCCAGAGTTTTCATCTCATTTGAAAAGTCATCAGATCTCCAGGATCTATTGAACCAGGAGTTGCTGTTCCTTGTGTGCTGTCAGCCTGTGATTTTCTGCTTGTTCTCTCCAAACAGTCCGGAAATTAACTGCTGTAGCTCATAGTTCCTCTGTGCTATTTTATTGCTAGAGAACAAAACACTGAGGAAATAAAATTACTTGCGAGGAAGATGAAACCTATTCAAGAAAGTAACTAGTTTTTTGGTTGTTTTTTTTTTTTTTTTTAATTTTCAGGTTCTACATTGAAAGCATTTCCTTTCTCAAGGACAAAACTACAGTAGAGCTGTTCTTTCTGAATGCCAAGTCATGTGTACACCAGGTAAGGCTCAGTGTCTTTCACAGCTCCTTGTTGTGTATCTCCCTTTCATTGCTCCTCCACCACCTACACCTGGTAGGAGCTATGTTTGATTTTTAGATCTTACTGAAGTGTTAAGATCTCAGCATGCTGATTCTCCTCCTTCACTTAACTAGTGATGACGTTTCAGGCCAGTGGATAAGGATGATGGTTTTCTGGCCCTGTTTTCACAGCCCCACTGTATGCTCACAGCCCTAGGATGAGTCTTAATACTCAAAAGTTTTTAAGTTGTTTTATATCTGGGTTCTAACTTTGCAGGCAGGCTCTGCTCAGTGGCACATCCTCCTACAGCCTGCATAGCTCAGGGCAAGCATCTCTCTACTTAATATAGAGTCAAACTTGTCTTAAGAAGAAAAAACCCATGAGGAAGGTTCTATGTTGTGGATTTGGTCCCTGATTTCTTGTCTTAATTCAGTGAGATAGTAAAGTAACAGTAAATCCTATGAAGTAGCAATCACAACTTGTTATTAAAATACTTCCTCTGTTTTGTTTTTTTTTTACTCTCTGGTTAAGAGGCTTCCACTGTTTTCTTTAAATGTTCCAATTGGTAAAAAATGTATTTTTAAAAGTTACTTCATTATATGGTAATCAAAATCTTTAAAAATAAAGCTGATTTCCTGCAGATACATCTTGAACTGAAAAAAGTGGTGTGGCAGCCACCTTTGCTGTGCTGCTGCAATTCAGTCAACTTTATTCCGTGGTTTTCCAGTTAATGTCAAACTCAAGCTTCTGGTGCCTTTTTTTTTTCCACTCATAATTTAATCAGCCTAGAAGGGTCACTTGGTTCTTAAAAGCTTTCCTTGGAAAACAATTGTTTATCACTGGCTGGTGGTGGAGCTCAGTGTAGCCAGCCAAAGTTTTCACCTTTAATATGCTTCATATTTTAGAGGATTCCTATTCAGTATCCAGTATTTATTATTTTATGGTGAGATTAGAAACCTGATGTGAAAGTGGTTAATGGCAAAGTTGTGGCTGTGCTTTGTACAGGAATTGCTTTCTGGAAGAGTGGAGGAAATTTTTGCTTTTTTAAAACATGCTAAAGTTTTAAAGATGCTCCAAGAACTTGGGGCCTCACTGGTTAAGATTAAGAAGCACATTTTCATTGGACATACCTGCCACTTAAAATGAAGGGTCTTGGCAACTCATAGTCATCTTTTCAGGGAAAACTGTAGAAATTTAACTAGCCAGACAGCACAAATTATTTTGGAATTGCAAAATGGGTCTGGTTTTGGGATGAACATGAAAAATTCCATTGCTGTTAAATATCAATATTGAATTTAATATTGAACAATATTTATAAAAGTATTTGTATATATGTGTATGCATAAAGCATAAGAGAAAGCAAAGGAGAAGAGAAGCATTTAAAAAATTGCCCTCGCTGGTCATAAACAAGTATGTCATCAAACCAATGAGTAGTCACTTTTTGACTGGGTAAATATGATAATTCAGGCAGTATAACCTCATATCACTGCTGACAGTACCTGAAGCACTGATGGTGCACCGAGTGTTGCAGTGAGCAGACCATGCATCATCCAGGGGAGTTCATGGCTTTGGGAACTGGGAGAGGTTTGAGAGAAGGTTGGTTCTTATTTCCTCCTCCATGGCTTGCAAGGTGTGTGCTCTAATTGTAGCAATCCAAAGTGTGACTTCCCCATTTCTGCAAGCAAAACTGCCAGAAGCAGAGGGTTTTCTGTTGTGTCCAGTTTCTGTGGGCAGGGAAGGGATGAGGAGCATCGCTTCCTCCTGAGGGAAGGATCTCTGTGAGCAGTGCCAGGTGATTCAGCACATAGGGAAAGCTGGGAGCCCTGGCTCTGCCTGCAGCCCTCTCTGTGCTGGGTGGCTTCACAGCCCAGCTCAAGCCTGAGGCTCTTTCAGCAGAATACGGTTCATCTGCTTTCAAGATGCGTTTGGTGCAGTGGCTTTTAACCTTCAAATTAGGTCTTGTAAAAATAGTCTATCCTCCTTGGCAAACTTATGGTCAGTCTCTAGGTTTCAAGTAGTGCTTGAAGTGCACATGGGAGCAATCCTCATCCTTAAGCCATGGGATGTGGACCAGAGGATGCACAAAGGTCCCTCAGATATGCTCACACAGTGTGTCCTCTCCTGTGGTGCTGCCTGCTCTGTTCCTGCAGGGAAGGAGCCACAGGATGAGCAGTGTCTGAATACGAGCAGATCCCTAGCTCCATGGAGCAAGGGGCTGATGCTCACTGATGACAGCAAGGAATGTTCCCTGGCATTTCTCAGTTATTAATCCAGCTTCAGGAGGTTAGACCTGTCTTAGCTTGGAATTTTTGTCTCTTATTTTTCTCCTCCTTTCCTTGCTGCTTTCATTAAGTGAGAAAACTTCAGTGTGTCAAAAAGCAGGAACCCACACACAGCCCCTGTGCTCAAGATTGCTTCCCAGTGCACAGGCAGTGCTGGAGGATGCCCTGCCAGGGCAATGTCCTAACCTGGATCTCTGCACAAAGCATCTGCTCTGTGTGGGCCAGGAATGTGGTTCAGGATAAATGCTGCAATACTTGGGGTGTGCTAAGACCTGCGTGGATAAGATTGCTTAAAAGTCAGTCATGTTTTTTACTTTCACAAAGGTGTTTCCAAAGTTTTCACAGCAGCTTTCCCCCACAGGGGAAGCCCAGATTCAGGGTGGTGCAAATGCCTGATGCTTGAGTGCTCTTTTGACATTCCTGAGCACTAGCATGTGTTGACAGCACAGCAGTGTGTGGGTACCTGTGCTTCCATGGCTTCTGTGCCTTAAAGGACAAAGATGTTTTTCTGAGCAGAGGTGGGAAGGGTGATGCTGCCCTGCACATGACATGGGCATGTCAGTGCTCCTGCTGGGACACAGGACACACTAGGAGAGACAAAGGCTTGGAGGAGCACAGCATGCTGGTGAAGCTCCATGACAGTCGTCCCTGTGGAGGGGATTTATCCATGGCTTACAAGGTTCAGAGGCTGCATCAGAAATGTGTTTACAGTATTCTTTGGGAGACCTGGTGTGAATCCTGTAAGTGGCTGTATCTAATCAAAGAGGATGGCATCTCCCTAATTAAGTGTGGCATCTCTGGAGTTAGGCTGAAACTGCTGACCATCTTGCCCCAGATGACTCCAGAGAGGTTTTGGTCCCAGATGAATAAAAATTTAGAATAAATAATATAGCTTATAAACTATGTTATCCATTATATATTACTAAATATTATTCTGAATAATATGGAATTGAATCAAAATCTGCATGACAGCTCTGAAAAGGGTAAAAGCTACAGTGCACAGCCATGCTCTTCTTCCTCACCTTTCAACCCCACATTCCTTCCTGCAAATCTCTCTGCTCCTTTCTGCAAATCAGGTACTGCTTTACCCTGCCAGGACTTGGAGGAATCTGGAACTAGTGCATTTTGCAAGTAGATATTTTGGCAAGGAAGGGACAAGATAGACAATAAAATCTCAGCTGCCAAAAATGTATTTTTTCTACTCCCCACCCACTCCCCCACCTCCATGCTCTTCCAGAGTCAAAGCTCCTTTGTGCCTCTGGGACCTTTGCTGGCACGTGCCAGCTTTGTGCATCCTCTGACCTGTGCTGTTCTCTGCTTGGTCTCCTCTGCCTGTGAGCAGCTGGGGAGCCAGGGGAGACCCCTTTGCTGAAGGCACAAGAGGGCTAAGACCTCATTTTTAATTTTGTGAAGTCTCCTTGTGTGTGAACTGAACACAACACTTGCTGTTGGCACTTGCAGAGCACCCGGTGCCTCCCCACCACTGGCGCATGCACAAACCTTGGCTTCCAGTCAACACAGCAAATGCTGCCAGAGCTCTCACCCTGCCTTCTTTTCATGTTGAGCTGACCATTTTTTTCCCCTGATCTGGTGCTGCAGTCCCCAGGCTCTCTGTCCTGTGTGGTCCAGCCAGCTGCCTGCTCCTGCTCTCAAGCATTGGCACTCCTTGAATTGGAGCTTGGAGAAGTCATATCCATTGCCAGGAACAGCTTAGGCCACCAAGCAGGAGGTGGGAGCTGGTGAAAATGAGATCTCCAGGTTTGTGGAAGGGCCTCTCAGTGACTTAGTTAAAAACCCATTTGTCCACATGTATTTTGGGAGAATGCAAAGGCTAGAAGTGTGCTTTGTGTACATCTGGGCTCTGTTTTCTTACATGCCTCCCTTTTCCAAGGCTTTGAGAACCGTTGCCTGAAAACCTTCAGTGGTGACAACTTCAATTGAAAAGCTTTCTCTCCTGTCATTGACTTTAAGAAGCTGGGTTAAGATTTATAGCTATCTGAAATCTAATGCACAGCTGGAATTCAAAAGAGTGGAAGCCTGGCTCTTGGTTCCAGGTGAAATGGGTATCTGAGTGGATGTGTTTGCACAGGGAGCTTTGTAACGTGTTCAGTGTGTTATTGCACAGCCCATGACCATAGCTGGGATACTTTTAAAGAGGTGGGTCAGAACTGGTCACGCACAAGTTGATGATAAATTTGGAAAGATAAATGAGCCTTTTCTTCTTTTGAAACTGCCAAGTTTGGAAAAATAACACCCTACTTGGCTAGAGAAACATTGTCAAGTTTATTATGCATTAGAGCTAACCTCCATACAGCTCTGCAGCCATACAGTTGACTCTTTGCCAGTCCTTAAAATATGTTCTGTAAATGAAGATCTGGGTCAAGCTGGCTATGTTCCTCTTTTCCTCTGTATATCTGGGTGTTGGAGGGTTTATTTAATTTCTCATTTGTTTCAGGACTTGTAAGAATTGCTTTAAAAACCCCACAAAATAAAAAGAAAAGTTAAAGGAAATGGAAGTTTGGAAGTTTTCAGAGGAGTGTCTAAATGTGATAGCTCCATGAACAGCAATGCTTGTGAGCACTTGGCAGCCTGAAGACCAGTGCTTACCAAGAAGAGCTGTTGAAACAGACCCCTGGTGTGAGCATGAAGTCTGGCTGGTTTCCAGCTGGTGGGGAGCAAAGTGGTCGTATATCAGAGAGCTCTTGAAAGTTTTATAACAGATATTTCCTAATTCTCCCCCCTCTCAAGGGAGAGGGGAACGTTCCCATGCAGCCTTGTAACATGGTGTAGTCTGATCGTAGCCAAGGCTATTAAATACTTTCTCTCTCTTGCCTGAATTTGCTGTTCTGCTCCCCAAGACAGCACATGTAAAGCCCAGGATAACATTCAACAGGACCTGTTGGCTTCTGCTCTTTCAGGGCTGTTATCTCCTGTGGATGCTGGCATGGCAGCCCCCTCCTTGGCCAACCTCCCCAGCAGCATGTCAGCAGATGAGAAAGATGGAGCATGGTTGTGCCTGTGTACAAAATGTGACAGGAGGAGGAGGCAGGACCCCACACACATGTCAACTGGCAAATATCCGTGAGGCTTCCCACTCATTATCCCAAGAGACCTCACATGGGGCTGTGCTGGTGGCTTGGGGAGGGACTTGGCCATGCTGTGGATATAGTCAAGGGATTCCTGAGAAGGGTTGAGGTTGGTCCAAGGCTCTCTGCTGTAAAAGGAGATGGTGCCCCAGAGACCTGTGAGGCTCTTGTTAGGGGAGGTGTATGTTGTGTCCCAGCTGGCTAGCCCATTGCATATGAAGATTCAGTTGATTTGCAGCCAGAGTTTCATACCTCATGTCTCTTATGTAGTCACCTCCTCCTGGGTCTAACCACTGGGTTAATTGCCATAGAAAGTTCTGCACCTTTGATCTCCTGGCCACAGACTAAAGATACTGTGACAGCTCAGTCAATTCTGTTGCTGGTGTGTGTTTGGTATCTCACCAAGATGCTGGGGTAGGACATCGAAAGGCTGTGGTTGTATGTTAAGTCTAATGACACTTTTTATATTCTCTGCTTGGCAAACAGGGAAGTCTTTATGTCTTTTCCCATTCTCTGCTTCTACTTTTATATTAATGAAAAAAGAAAAGTGGCAGTAAATCTCTTCCTGTTGCACTGAACTGTGCAGACAAGTCTCAGAGTAGCTGCTGCTGTCCGTGGAGTTTCACCTAAGTGTTGGCTGAGGCACAAAAGGAAAGGGAGGTAGATAAGAGTGGCTGGCAAAGACAGCAAAATAAAGTGTGTAACGGAAACCTGAAGCTGTTCCTCACCATGAGGCACCAACAGCTTTTTGGGGGGCTCAAGTTGGGCTAAGATGCTGAGATGGAAAGCAGCAGATCCTGCCACAAAAGAGCTGTGTCGGCCACTGGACATGAGCTGAGTTGTGTTCAGTTTCAGGCTGGGCTCACTTGTGTTTGGTAGGAAGGGCTGTGGGGTTCCACGGATGAAGTGAAAGACATCATGGACCATCTAAATGCTGTGAAGCAGCTGTGAAGCCTCCTGAGCCACCCAGGCTGCAGTGCCCATGGGCAAAATGCAGCATGAGTGGAAATCTGAAGTGCCTTTTTGAGGAAGGTCACAAGGACCAGCCTTTAATTTGCTCCTGTAGCAGCACATATTCCACATCTCCTGCTGGTTTAGTGCGTTGCCTTACTTCTTAAAGAGTTAGAGGCAGATCCTTGCTTTGCTGTGCTTTTTCTCAGCCTGGTGCGTCTGCTGTTAAGAAACGAGTCCCAGTTAAGATGCTCAGCAAAGCTTGGAGAAGGGAATGGGATGGTGTGTCCAGTGCACTGCAGGGCAGTGTAAACAGCAGGTGACACCACCAGCACTGAGGCGTAGGTGTGAATGCTGGTAATTATGACAGGCAGTTTAAAGTTGGAGTTTATCTGTGTGCAGCCCGTATTTGTCTCGGTGGAGTAATTACCCAGCACAGCCACTCCAACCGGGCGAGTTGTTGAATCTGCCTGACCTAGTTCTGCACTGCTCTGCTTCTGCTGCGTAACAGGTTGTGGCCAACACCCATTCACCTCCCCAGCCTGTCAAAAAAGCCTTAAACACTGAAAATCTGCTAAGCTTTCTGCGCTACTGGGACTTGCCCTCCCATCTTCTGTTTGCCTGGACTCACCACAGGGATATTGGATGCCTGGTGAGAAGTCGCCATGGTGCTGGGTAAGGGCACTGGCACTGGCACTGGCATTACTTTGTTCACTTGTGCTGGGTACACACCCAGCTAATTACCTCCCTCGGTTTGAACACCTTGTTGCAGACATTTGGGTCCTTTCTTTCCCTCTGACTAATTGGAGCCTTCTTCCAGCTTTTTTTTTTAATCACCTCCCAGTAATCACAGGTAATTGTGTTCAATATTGTGGCTGTCTCGAGGCTATTCAGTCATACTACGTGCATATTTGGGGGTGTCTGGTTAATATAAATTTTTAAAGGATTGGTTTGAGGGAACAGGTGTGTTATCTCAGTTCTCAGATCTTCAGTTGAAATGTTTTTGTTGTCAGTCTTTAACCTCTGTGTTTTGAATAAACCTTATCCACTTTCACTTCTTGCTGTGGTTCTAAAGAGTTAAAGATGACAGTTCCCGTGTGTTGCTTATTTTTTTAAAAATCTGCTTTAATCTGAGTTTAAAGCTTAAAGATTTGCTTAGCACAGTTAATGCTCATCTGACTATCGTCACTCTTGATCTGAGTTTTCATCAGGATTTCAGACTTGTATCTCTATGGCAGTAAATTCTAGTGTTGTTGCTGTGTCTAATGAGGGTTCACTGCTCTATTCATGACCAAGCTTGTCATTTTTACCACATTCTAAGTCTGTGTCTGGGCAGCAAAAGACTTGAGCGTCTATCTGAACTGAGGGCTAAATTCTGCCCTGTGGGCACTGAAGGGTGAGTTGGTCTTTACCAGCTGCTGAGAGAGTGACCTACTCCTGCTCTACAGTAATTGCCACCCAGTTTGGACACCTGCTACAGCCTTTTATTACTCTGATGTTGTCAGCATGACAAAAGCCACCACCTGAATCTGCTGGACCAAATGCAGTGTTTACACATGCCAGTGGCCGTTTGGAGGAGCTACACAGGGAGCTGAATCTGTCTCACTGGTTAAAATGATTGGTCCCTGTGCAAACTCTAATTGAAAAATATCAGTTTCATCCCTTCCCTGGAGCTGCACCCGCTAGTCTGTTTTAACTTATTTACATCTCAAATGTAGAAGACTCAGATTCCATTATCTGAATGACATGCATCTACTTAACCTCGTGCAGTGACCTTGTTCCCACTTGGGATAAATGTAGGAAAACCTTCCATCTTCAGTCTTGACATGCAGCCATGGGAGCACTCACTGCCTTGGCTCTCAGGGTCCCCCCACTTGTTCTCTCAAGTCTCTGCTTGAATTACCCTGGCGATTGCAGAGATTGCAAATGAATCTTCTTACAGCCATTTTCCTCATCTATTTTTGAAATCTGACCTTGCTGATAAAGCGATACTAAACCAGAAACCCCCATCTGCCAGCCTCCAGGCTGCAGGATGATTATAAAATCAAAATATTGCCTGCGTGAGTGGAAAGAGTCATGGTCCTGCACTTCAGAGTGACACGTACTGCTGTATGGATTTGTGTCAAGCCAAGGGCTGTCCAAACTCTGTCAGAGCCCAGGGCATGGCTAGATTACACTAGAGCAATGGCCAATTGGGGTGCCAGATGGGAAATAATGTTATGTTATGATGAAAAATAATTCCAGGCTCAGAGAGAATTGTCCAAGAGACTGTCACTTGTAAAGCATTAGTCTGTCAGATAAAGGCTGAGCTGGGCTTTGGATCCTTTGCTTCAAATCCTTGCTCTGCTTACTTAGCTACTGTGGGACTTCAAGGCAGTCCCTTCACCTCCCTGTATCTTGTCTTCTGTGACTTTTAGCCCCTTCAAAGGGTGGGTATTCTCCTGATTGCTCTGTTTTGGGTTTGTTTGATTTTTTTTTGTGCTGAGCATCACTCAGAGTGGCCCCAGTCTCCTGCCACTGTTACTGTATGGTGATACAGGACAATAATTAGAGCTGGTACAACCTGTTCTGAGGTTTGCAGCAGCTGGAGAGAGATGGTGGCATCTCTGCACCTGGGGCATCCTGTTTGTCCCCTTTGCTTGGTCAAGACACTTGCAGCATCCTTGAGAGAGGTCAGGTTACCAGTTTCACTCCTCTACAGCTTGTAAGCAAATGTGTTCAAAACTTCATTAGCACAGCAGATCCCTCACTCTGAAAGCAAAGACTGAAACTTGATCACCTGGAGAAGTCAGTCCCCTTTCAGCCTCTCTTTGGTCTCCTAAAACCCTAAATGAAGTGGTTTGTGGGATCACTGTTAACGCTTGTGGCAATGCCATAGCAGCCAGTAAAATGACCAGAGTTTCTTAACCCTGGTATACAGGAACAAGTGAAGAGCAGCCTCATAACTACTATTGCTAATTAGTTAATGGCTGTGAGGTGCTTTGAAGATAAAAAGGAGGTGCTTGATTAACTCTCAAGCACCCCAGTAAGGCCAGCAGCAGCTGCTGCTGTGGGTCAGCAGAGACTGACTGCTACAGCAGCTCATTGAGTGCTGCTGAGTTTATTTGGAAGCCAGCAATAAATTGAAGAGGGCTTTGGAGAGTTAAATCTCTGAGTCTCTTATAGTCCTAAACGGTGATGAGCCATATGTAGCTGATGCTGCCTTCAGGCAGGGAAATGGTCTTGATGAGCATTTAAGGCCCCTTCTGGCCCTGTTTTCCCAGATTTTGTGGTCCACAGACAGCTTTGCTGAGCCAGATCCCATCTTTCCTGCTGAGCTGAGGCTCCCACTGATGGCATTTTCTCATGTCTCAGTTCCCTGCCTGCTGGTGCAGGAGCACACGGCGCTTCGATGACTTGATCTCCTGTAATTCTCCCACCACCATAGTTGGCTTCAGAGGCTGTTTGAGCAGATGTAATTTGAGCTTTAAAATAGTCAGCTCAGATATGCATGACAAAGATTAACCTGATACAGACCTGGAAGTAACGAAGTGCCTTAAAATTGCACCTATGTGAAGAGTTTCTGGGCAGCAATCTTGCCTCTCTTCTTAAGCATCAACATGAAAGAGATCTGAAGGAAGGATGAACTTCAAGCTATTCCTTTTTCTCTTAACTTGTGATGGGCCCCTCCTCTTCTTCTAATAAAATATGCCTGGGAATGCTTTGGAGGCTACTCCTGCATAGCTGTTGCCACACCTGTTGGAAAGGGGAAATTCCTCTTGGCCTGCCTGTGGGAGAAGCCTGGGGGAGCACTGCTGCTGGAATGTTTTATTGACAAAGCTGGCAAAAAAACTTCTTTCCATGAAAACTGAATTATTTGTTTGCTCACTTTTGAATTTCGTCTCTGTGGGTCAGACCTGCAGCTGTGGTAAATTAGCACAGCTCCAGATGTGCCCTAATATATTTTGAGATGTCATTTCATGTATCTGTATGTAATTCTATAGATCCTCCTGCTCCACTGGTTTTGGCATTATTTCAGCTTTCAGTCTGCTTTATCTCCTCATTCAGCCAACAGATCCTCAGGACAAAGGATATGTTGGGATCTCAGTGGCAGGACACAAGCATCATGTCCACTATCTTCACTTGCAGAAGGTCAATAAGAAAAATCTGTCTTCGTGGGTTCAGTTTTGTTCTCTACACACCATTTGCAGAATGCAGGAGGTGTAAAGGGTGCCTTTGCCAAGCCAAGTCCAACTGTCAGTGCATCTCCTTTACTCTTCCAGAGTTACTGCTGGTCCAAGTATAGAACCAACACCAGGGCTCTTGCTGATAAGAAACTAACTCTGAAAGCTTATGCTTAAGCTTGCAAGCAGGGAAAAAAAAGGATCTTTGTGTAGTTTTGATGTTTTGGCACCTCTGGCATTACTGGGTTGAGTGCATGGTGCTGTCAGGGCAGGACTAGTTTTGGAGTGGTGTCAGGGCCCAGGAGATTTCCAGCAAGAGGGTCCATGTGGTTTTTCTCAACATTGCTCTACAACTCCAGTGGACTTGGAAGAATTGAAAGCTGTCAGGTTCCTTTGCCCCACTCAGCCTGGATCTTAGTTATGCTGTCCTTGTGATTAATCAGTAAAACATGCTTAGCATCAGAGGGCTGTGTAGCCCCATCACAACAAAGAATGAATTGTCATAAAACTATAAGCAATCAAACTGTTTCCCAAGAAATGGATGGAGTTTCTTGTGGCTAGGACAAGGCTAGCACACAGGGTAGCTGTGCTACACCCAAGCCCGGCTGCCATGATTTGGAGAGCATTGAGCTGGGAAATGCCTTTTCTTCTAGACCAAGTCAAGAGTCTAGATCTTGTCAAATACTAGTATTTGTCAAGTCAGTGTGTGCTTTTGGATGCCATCCAACCATTTATCTGCTGTGCCCCATCCCTGGAAGAGTTCAAGACCAGTTTGGGTGGGGCTTTGAGCAACCTGGTCTAGTGGACGGTGTCCCTACCCATGTCAGGGAGGTTGCAATGAGATGACCTTTTAAGATCCTTCCCAAACCAAACCATTCCGCTATTCCATGAACTGTGGACCTTGCCCTGAGGAGGGTGTGTGCTTCGAGCGACTAAATACCCTTGTTACTGCATGGCAACGCTTAGCAGCATGCGGGACCCGGGTCCCTGGAGAAGTCGGATACTGCAACACGGAGCAGCATCCAGAGAAATGCAGTAAAAGCAAGATGTGTAATGAAAGCACGCGGAGGGCAGGGCTGGGGTGGGGAGGACAGGCTTTGTCGCGGTGTGCGTGGTGGCAGCGAGGGGACGGCTGTGCAGGAGCCGGTCTGGCACCGGGAGCCGGCACCGCCTCCGCGGTGCCCCCTCCTCCTGCTCCCTCCCCGGGGCGGTGCGGGCGCTCCCGGCTCACGCTCTGCTCTCTTTGCACAGGGGCAGATCGAAGTGGAGAGCGAGACTGTCTTCAAGTTGGCCGCCCTGGTGCTGCAGGTGAGTGTCTCTGCCCCTGGACCGCTCTCTCGAGCTCCCTTTGGATCAGCACATTCTGCCTTCCTTGTTTTTTCCTCCCCTCAGCAAAGACAAGTCCCCGCAGGATTGTTTATGGTCTCTGCGGCTGTGGGGGAAAGCTGGAATACATGAGAAGTATTTTTTTCTCGTACGCAAGTGAGAGAAATATTTATTTGAAGAATCTTAAATTGAAGGAGGAAAAACTCAGCAAGGGAATTAATTTGCTTGGGCAGGTTTCCATTCAATTTATCACTTATTCTAATTTAAATACATTCCAGAGATCTGGGAAGAAAAGAGTAATTACTGTAGCTAAATCTACTATATTATGCCTGTGAATCTCCCTTTCAGAGCATATGGTTTTGATACATCTGTTATGTTGAAGTATACAGTGTCAGTTTTCTCTCTCATTAATCAAGTTTCATTGTACTCAGACTTAAACTTTGGTTATTTACTGCTTTATATGAAATAAAATTCTGCCTTTAAGATGTTGGGGGTATTTTCCCTTATTGCATTCTCATTGACAAAGTGCCACAGCAAAGCTGCAGTGGCTTGCTCTGCCTGAACGGTTGTTTTCATCTCCAGTGAGCACAATTCCTCCCAAGTGTTGACCTGCCTGTATAGCTGACCTTTGGCTGGATGTGGTCAGAATTGTATTTCACTTTTTGTGCAGTAAAAGCAATATTTGATTTGCAATGTGAAATTCATCCCCGTTTTGGAAGCAGTTTTATTTATGCTGTAGGTGGATTATCTACAGCTGGAAGCATAAAGGGCCAAGTTCAGCTCTTGAACACATGCAGGCAGGCTCCGTGTTTTGCAGGGAGTCTGATGGGGGTCAGGATCTGGCTGCAGAGCTGTGGGAGTGGGGAAGTGAACAATGCTGGGAAAATCGAGGGCTTTTGAAGAGATCGTGTTTTAATTCTGTCACTGTTTTTCAATTGTAGGAAGCTAAAGGGGACTATTCCAGGTAATAACATTTTCCTTTCTAATACTAGTGTGCTTGATGGATGTGTTTTTCTGTGTTGGCATTGTATTGCAAACAATCACAAATGGGGGTAAAGTCCAGCTGTGAGCAGTGCCTGAAAAAAGTGAAATGTGCTGCTGGGCTGGATAAAATCTGAGTCTGCAGGGTGAGTAATGCCTTTTGTGAGCAAGCTCTGAGTCAAAACAGTGTTTCAGGCCATCGCACTTTGCTCCACTCCCAAATGTGGGTGCTGAAGTGGAAGAAGGGGGAAGCTCCCCTACTTCCCTGCTAGAAAGCCTGTGCTTTGCAAAACTTTTGGAGAGCAAACTTTTGCCTGAGCTTTTGCAGAACTGTGGTTTGGGTCCATCTGGGTGACCTTGCCCACAGCACTGCCCATGCAGTGGTGGCAGCACGTGCAGGGACGTGGGGCCCGTCAGCTGCCTGCACTGGGATCAATGAGCCGTGTTCTCCTGCAGCTGCCCCAGGGCCTCTCCCTGCCCACACTTGACCTAACAGTTGTGTTGTGGCTCATGTGTGACCAAGTTTCTGGGCTTGAGCTGTCTGGAGCTGAATCATCACACTGGGCTTCCCCTTGGAGATGCTCCTTACCCTGCACTGATTGTGATAAGGGACTGTGGGGAGGAGGTGGGGTCACACTGGCACCTGTTGGAACCAGGGGGAAAGACCTTCCATTAGAAACACTTCACTAAGTAAATATTCAGAAGGTTGTCTTTGATCACGTTAATAATTTACTACTTGTGGAGTTTCCATATGGGAAGAGGGGTGTGTTTTATGCTCTAACTACAACAGCTTTGGAGAACCGTGAAAACCCTCGGTAAAGAGCTGTCTGCTCCAATGCAGGGAGCAAGTCATGCCTGACTGCCAAAGTGACATACTCTGCTTTCCCTTCAGAGTGCAGTTGTCAATTAAGTGCCAGTGCTGCTGCCCAAGACCCCCTTCTCTCCAAAGGCCAATCCCTTCTCTGCTGAACGACATGCTCTATCAAGTCCATCAAACCTCCTCCTTTTTGTTGATGTGCTGTCACACCTGCAGGGAGGAAAAGATGCTCTTGTGACTAAGATTGGCTGGGTGTGCAGACCTTTTCTGTTCCTGTTCACGCTGTAGATCTGCTTTGTGACCCACGCTATATTGCTTGTACCTCTAGCATGCTGTATTTTTCTCCAGGAAGACCACTCACGTTGCCTGATCTCACAGGGACACCCGAAGACACCCTCACCTTAGCTCAGTTTAAACACAGATAACCAGAAAACTGCTGCTGACTCAACAAGAAGTAACTTGTTAATCTGTAGCAGCTGGTGGTACATGCTTTTGATAATCAAGTGGTTAATGTTAAAAACTACCTTTGTGGTGAAAACTTCCCTTATGTGGGTTAAACTTAACACCAACTCCTTATCATTTGCCATAAATAGGTTTGTAAGTGTGGCTTCACTTGCCCAAGAACTGCATCTGTGGTGGTTTTCTGTGTTTTCCTGGACACGTTGCAAGGAGTGGATTGCCTGTGGTTACCTTCAGAAGTATTTAAGGAAAATTGGAGGGAAGAATACTCTGCTACAAGAGTGGAGCTCTTCCCCTAAGTATTACATGAAAATAGCTGCAGCAATTGTTTCCTCTGTTAAACTGAGCATATGTTATGCCCCCGTAGCAAATGAGCATGGCCAGCTGTCCCAGGCCCAGTGAGCACGCCAGAAGTGAAGGAATTTCATACACATATCACAAGTGGTCCTTTGGGCCAGTGCTGATAAAGCACTAGCTTAATTACTGGTGTATCTTAACTGTGATATCAAAGGACTGGCCTCCACTGCCCAACTTGTTGTAGTGCAAACACTGTGTCCTTGCAGCGCTGCTCCTGTGCAGTGTGATTTGCCTCCCTTTGCAGTTCCTTGGGTTTGACATGTTCTCTGTTAGCTGTCATGTGGCCATTCTGCTTTGAATCACCTCCTGGAATGTGGCTCTTGCACCATTTTTGCTTACGTGAGAAAGCACGGGTTAATTTTTTTTTTATATTGGATTAGTGCTGAATGAAGGTGGGTAAATACAGGAATTGCCTGAAGTCCTAGAGATTAGCTTTCTGGAAGCAAGGATTGGACCAGTCCAGGCAATGCTGGGGATCTGTTCCTGGCTGATTTTTCATACATCCCGTAGGGAGCTTTTCCATGGGGTCATGTCCCATGGTGGGGTCACCGTGTGGCATTACCACTGACTGGCAGCTCAGTACCAGACTCCTGTGATTCTGAAGGAAACCCTTTCCCAATCCACCGCTCAGATTCTCAGATAACTTGTTGATGGCAGGGAGCAGCAATCTCCTGAGAAACACCCTTCCCTGGCCTGTGCTGAGTGGGTGAGCGCATTCCTTGGAAATCTGTTTATTTTCTGTGAGCAGTTCTGACATGTGGGCGCTTGGAGACAGTAAAAACTTCTGATTTCTAACTCAGAAAGGGGCTTTGCAGTCTGGTACCACTGATAGCATGGGAATACCAGGGTCTTTGGGGTTTGATCCTTGCAGGTAATTTGCAGTAGGACCCTAAGGTCCTGAGCTGGACTGTCACAGGACAAGGGTTTTATAGAATCATGGAATGGTGCGGGTTGGAAAGGACCTTGAAGATCATTTAGTTTGTTCCTTATTTGGAGAAAGGCTTTATGTAAGATAAGCCACCCAAGTCCCACTTTGAGAAGACTCTTGTTTTTTGAGACACCTTGGTAAAACCTGAAGTACATGCTTCAAAATTATGCCCACAGCATGTTCATGCACATGTGCCTGGTTTGGGGAACTCTGGATTCTCACAGTCAGTCTAGACCGGCTTTGGGACTCAGGAGTAATGAGGAACAAAGGTTGAATGGACCACAGTTGGTGTAGCTCACCATGTGCCTGTTTCCTTTTCCTGTTTACCCAGCTGGTGATCCCAGCCAAGGCAATCCCCTGCTGTGTGTGATGAAGAGCTTGTCACAGGGATGCTCAGTGAGCCATTGCTCTCCCTCTTACATGGGACAGTGTCAGGGCTGTCAGGGACAGAGTGGTTCCTCCAGAGGGTCCTGCAGCTCTGCTGTTCCCAGCAAGGTTGGGATGCTCCAAATTCCTGCCCCGCTGCTTTCCTGTGCAATGCTGGGCACACTTTGCTCAAGAGGAAGGATGTAGCGCTTGCTCGTGTTTGTTTTTCACGACTCATGGCTTCCAGTTGACTGCTTCTCTGATGAGTTCCCAGCACTTTTTGTCCAGCTCCTGCAATAAGAACCCTGAGCAAGTATTAGTCATTGATTGGAGTTTTGAAACTCTGTGTGAGTTAATTGCACTCCTCCACTCTCCTATTTACAAATGAAACAGGAAAATCTGCAAGCCTCATTTTACAAGATCTTGGCTTTTAAACTCTATGCAAGGGTTTAAAAAAGAGAATGTGATTCAAGTTACAGCTTTTGACATGACTCAGTCTTGGGGAAAGCAATTCATATTCTGTTTGTATGATATGGATTTTATTTAAGTTTCAAAGAAACCCAACATCTTGGCAATATGTTAATTATTCATCACGTAAATTTGCAACATATGAAGTCTTGCCTCCTTGGGAAGTAAATGATTTAGTTGTATTTAATTTACAATCTTAAGTGTCTACTCTCAAAAATGCTGTACAATAGTGTGTTAGTTTCCTTTGTAGCTTGATGAAAAATGTTATAACTGACAAGTCCTAAATGCTGTCCCTCTAGCATTGGAAAAATATTTATTAAAATCAGATTAGTTACAGGCACTATATAAGGAAAGTAGACTTAAAAAAAAAAAAAGAAGTTTATTTTCTGACTGATAATCTTGGACTGTATTTTACCGAGTACCATTTCCAGGACTGAAACCCAGCCATGCTCCCTGAAAGTTAATTAAATTGCTGTAGGAGGGCTTTTATTTTCTTTAAATAGCTGACGCATTCGATTTTGGTTCTGGCCTGTGGGCTGCAAAGATAACTCCCGACTGGTATAACATAACACAGACAAAATAATGAATTCCTGATAGCTGACATGTGTGAGGCACCAGGGTTTATCGTTATGTGGGGTGATAAAGGCAGTTTGTAAAAGGAAAAGGTTTCTGTGAGTGATAGCCCTGCAACTGAGGCTATGGAGTAATTGGTTCAGAAACTCCTGAATTGAAAAATTCTCCTGCAGAAAAATGAAGTTCTTGGTCTAGGTGCGGAAAGCCAATATTAACAATTTGCTCCTAATTAAGAGCAAGTGCTCACTGTTAGATTTTTGGGCATTATTTTCTTCTTAAGTTGACTATTTTTCTAGACAAACTGGAAAATCTCTTGGTAGAAAAGAATGTAGAAATGATAATGTGGGCAGTGGTATAAAATATCTGTTGGAGAGAAGTTAATAATTGTCTGATAACAAAGCATCTGCTCACTCTACTGCTTAACCCCAAGATTAAGGTACCTTTAGGAACAGGACACACTTGAGATTTGCTGGAGGCAGCTCTTCCAGCCTGTTTTTGGAAATCTCACCAGGTTCATGTGACCAAAACTACACGTGTAGCCATGTCCAGGACTGAAGTTGGAGCAGGAAGACAAGTTTAGACCCAGTCTCCCGGTTGTCGCTATTCTCCTCTCTCAGGCTGGCCTCCTGGAGAAGTCTCAGGGTGTGTCTTTGTGGCAGGAATGGGGCCCATCTCGTGAGTGCCAGCCCCTAGTGGGAGCTCAGGCTGTGGGGCCAGGCTAGAGTTGGCCTAAGGACAGCCCTGGAATGGGCATGGTCTGGGTGTTGTGTCTACAGCACAAACCACCCTGCACCCTGAGATTGCCCTGTTGGGAAAGGAGACCTGTTGTGAACTGTTCACTTGGAAGATCCTTTCCAGGGCCATTGGGATTGGGCATGAGTTACAAGGGGGACATCCATGTTGGTCTCATGCAGCAAGCAAAGATGGGAGTGCAGTCTGGATGCTCCTTTCAGCCCCCAGGGTTTTCCTTACACCTGCATCAGTGGGTGATACAAGAGAGGTGGTGGGTCACCAGAGGATTCACTCTCAGGGCATCTGTCTGGTGCTTGTCATAAGCAGCACTGTAGTTCAATTTTTTCTTTCCTTTTCCATGCAAGTGCACTTTTTAAATGTCCATGCACTGATGCCCTCGGAGTCTTTTCTCAGCAGGACCTCAGCTCCCCATGGGCTGTGTCTGCCTGGCTGTAAATCAGTGCCTGGCACTGGCGCTGCAGTTGTGCCCCTTGTGCTCCTCAGCCTTGTTTGCCAAGTGACTCATTGTGTGTTTTGCCTTTCAGCTGCGACTCCAAACACTTTTTCTTTAAATACCTTGCAAAGCACTCTCTGAACCATTAACTCTGTCTCAGTCAAACCCAGCTGTGTGTTTTCCTCAGCTCCCTTTTTTGTAATAAGCAGATAATTTGAGACAAGATAAGCAAAGATATACTAGCTTAGAGCCTCTTGGTTGAACGGGTTGATTATTTGTTTCTATTTGTTTGGGAACATCTGATGAACCCAGGTAGTAAATAAGCAAGTTTAGGGCAAGTCATGTTTAATACCTATTTCATACAATGATGATGAATCCCCTACTTGCAAGCATCAAATACTTTCCCAAAGAGGTCTATGCTTAACTCAATTTTATACCCTCTTCAAAGAAAGCTGGTTGAAGATTGCAGTGATTTTTCTTGAACAGTGTATAAATTCTACTTTCCTTGATGAGTGCTTTTAGTTTGGTTTTGGGGTTATACACCCCTGGTGTGCCATGAGGAATGGGAGCTGAGAGAAGGCAGCAGGAAGAGGAGAGCCAGGCAGGGAGCTGCTGAGCTTCTGGAGCACTGAGGAAGCATTTCTGAAACGTTTTCTCCTGGTGTTTTATTTTTCAATAAAAAGTGGAAATTCACCATGTAAACTGGGTGTAATTAAAAAAAAAGTACTTAAAGCTCATTTTTTTTGGATAGACATTTAGTAGCAAGAGGGTTTTTTCCACTGGTGCTTCTTGTATTCATCCAGTTCATGGCAGACCAAAGAGTGTGTAGTCTCTGCAATGATGTAGTTTTAATGGTTTTTTGCAATTTCCTATTTTAAAGCAGTTCTGTAAGGGCTCTCAAGGAATTTGTATAGAATGCTTATTATGTAGCAGATTAATTAGTTGGAAGCATTGTGGCTGAAATGAGCAAAAAGGATTAGATGGAGGGAAGAAAAGATGTTTCCAGTAATTTAATAGTAGGATCTCATGGGATTTACTACTTGTATATAGCAATGTAACTGTTAATATTCACACATAGTTATGGCAGTTCAGTAAGGAACAGTAATTTTTATGTTTTGTATGCGTGATGTTCATACAGTTTTCTGAGGGACAGCAAAGGGGTTGTTGTGTTTTGCCCCCTTTAATTGCCCCTCCACATTACTTTCTTTTCTTTTTTTTTGGTTTTTCCTTTAACTCAGAGAGCAGTGCTATAGTGACAAGCCAGACACCTAGAGAGGTTTTGTGTGTGTGCTGTGCATCCAAAACAGATGAGAGACAAGGCAAGCATGGTGCCAGGAAATTCATCATCCCCCACATTGTCTCCCACACGGGACAAGTTGTCCCAGCTGCTGGGCTTGGAGTAGCATCATGGCACCCACAACCCTGGGTAAAAGATGCTGTCCCCTTCCCTCAAGTGCAGGTTCAGCATTAAAGCACATTCTCTTTTTCTGTTGTAAAAATCGCATTTCATGGCTTATGCATTATAATGTTTTCACCTTTCTTTTATTGAATATCTGAAAAATGTTGCCATGTCTACAGGGAGTTTCTCCAGTCTTGCACCATCAGTTGCGCCATCATTTGCAAGAGTTTGGACTCTGGTTTGATTCCTAACAACATCCTCACTTTAGAAAAGCAAAAATAAATCCTTTGCTTTTCCTTCCCATGGCTATTCGGATATATCATGTGAGGTGTATTTTGTGTTTTGAGGAAATGGAATGGCAGCTTTTCAACCTCAGCTCTTTTGCTTTTGCTGGTTTGTCATGTCTTTATCATTCTTTGGATACTTTATTTTTCTTGTGGTTCCATGTATCTCTGTATCAGCATGCTGGGCTGT
Source organism: Pithys albifrons albifrons (assembly GCF_047495875.1). NCBI lineage: Eukaryota > Metazoa > Chordata > Aves > Passeriformes > Thamnophilidae > Pithys > Pithys albifrons. Next base: position 5,574,857 of record NC_092460.1, read on the forward strand.
GATAACAAGCTTTAAACTTTGCTGCTGTACTCAGACATGCTAAAACCCCACAACTAATATGGCTAAGCTGACTTTTGTGTGAACAGGAAGAAAGTGAGCATGTTAGAAATAACAGCCTGTTGTTGCAAGGAAGGGGTTGGGATCCACTGTGAATAGCCATCTTTTGCTTGGCAGTAAATCTCCAGGTAAAGCAGAGCCATTCTGCTTCTGTCTGGTCTGTTGGGGAGGCACTGCTAACCTGTGCTGTGGGTATGGCTGAGCAGCTCTTTGAACATGTAACAGGTCTGTGGGATGTGAGCCATCGCCAATTGTAGGTGGTAGGTTCAATGACCAAAGGGATTTGTCTTCAAAATATTCACATTTCACATCAAGAGCTGTAAAAGAAGGCACAAAGATTTAGGCCAGCTTCAGTTTGCAGATTTGCTCTAGTTGTGGAGAGCTGCTTCCTCAGAACCCCATTCCTTGTCTGTGAAGTGGAATTTTTAACAGTGCCTCATTTGCCAAGGTGACTCTGGGAGCAGCTCATGTTCCCATTTGTCTGGTCATCATGTCCTCAGATAGAGAGGACATGGTGACCAGATGGCTGATATGAGAAATGTTGCATTTTCCTTGGTGCTCTTGGTCCATCTTGCAAAAGCCACCCTTGTAGGGTCACCAAACCCCATGAGATCAGTAGGCACTGTTGCTCCTCTTCCCAAGAGTCAGACAGTGCTTGGGAAGCAGAGAAATTAGGCTCAAGGGCTGGAGCTGGAGGTCAAGCCTGGGAGTCCAAGTCTGTGGTCCAAGTGTGGGAAAGGGTTGTGCAGTCCCAACCACACTTCATGTTTGGTACAGGTTCTTCTTGAGCTGTGAAATTAAAGCTGTTGCAGCAGCACAGGGTGGGAAGCCACAGCATTAGTGTACAACAAGCTGGGGTTGAAAAAGCCATCTGCACTGCTTATCACGTTCCTTTTAACACAGGGGTTTGGAAGGCTCTTAGAATGCTCCTTCAAATACCTCTCTGAGCAGGCGGCTGTTATCTGATGTTCAAGTGGCAGACTCTGCAGCCCTGCCCCCGGCAAACCTCCCCGCTGGCTGGGGGGAAGGTCGGGCTCTGCCTGTCCTGTGCCAGGGGGAGCCCCTTGTTCGTGGCCTTTCCACATCCTGGTCTTCCTTCAATAGAAAAAGAACTATCTTGAGTGTGCCAGTAGACCATAAACTGAAAGGTTGGGAAATGATGTGAAACGTCTGGCATTTGTCACAAAAGAGGATTTGTCAGAGTGCACATTTCAAGATCCTGCTGCCAAGATCCTGCTGCTCTGGCAGACTCAAAAGTCGCTAAATCCATGATCTCTCCCTGTGAATCCTCTGCTCTCTTCCTTTCCCCCTTTACTTTCTTGCACTTTTAACCCCACTCAAGTTTTTCCCCTCCATTGCCTTGCTGCTTCCTCCTCACACCTGTTTCTCATTGCACCTCGAAAGGCAGAGCAGCCTCCATGAGAGCCTGAGGTTACCAAGCTCTGCCCTTCCATTTATTTTAAAACAAACTCAAAGCCTACAGAAAAAGCACCTGTTGCTGAAGCAGTCCAGCTGCAGTGGGTTGGTCTGTGTTGCTGGTTCTCATCTGTGAATGTAGGGAATAGGAGCACCTTAGAGACCTTGGTGGTGCTTCCCTAAGTCTGGTCACTTTAGAAAGTCACCGTAGGACCTGGCTGAGGTGTGGGCAGCAGCACAGGATGGTCTTGTACTGTTGCAGAATAGCAATTTAGAATTCAGTGGTTATTCTCAAGAAATAGAACCATTACAGACATCACCTGAGTAATCTGACCAGCCCTCTGAAACACCTGACTGCGGAGCTCTCAAGTATCTACTCTAATTGTGTGCTGTTTCAGTGTTTTTATTTTGGTAGCTCTAAATATCCGAGAAATCCTAATGGCAATGTTTTGAAGCATCTTCACAGTGCAGGGTAACAGTGTATCATTTCTTAGCTGTGAAGCTCTACATTTCCTTGTATCTCACCTGCAGTTCTCAGAAGTGTTTGCTGATATTTAGATGTCCATGAAATAACTTTCAGATTAACTTGAGAGGTTGGTTGATATTTTCCAAAAGCAAGGCCATTCTAAATTCTATCTGTGGTACGACTGTAATTTATTTCAAAAATTAACTGAATGTATAATAATGACATTCAGAAGGACTCAGAAGTAACTTATTCCAATTGTCCCATAGCAACACAAGAGAAAGTATTTCTCAGGTCAAGAGACACCAGGAGTAGAGCAAAGCCACTACACAACGAACTTCCCCCAGTGATAAATTCCTATTTTATAAAGTGCTATCAGCACAATTCAGCAGAGGCAGCCACACCTGCCGTCCCTTTAGTCAGTTGAAAGTTGTTTGAAGTCCTGTCCTCATCGAGTTGTTAATATTTACAAAGAATCTGCGGGCTGATAAGCTTTTATTTTGCAGCCCAATATATTGCTTTTGCTGCTGGGTGTGTCACTTGCTCTTCATGTTTTGTTAATCTCATTAACCACATCTTACTCCATCTGAGCTCTTACCTGCGTTAGCAACAGGAATAAGCTGGGTTTTGACAGTGAACACAGGGAAACGCCTGGGCACTCATGACAAATGGTCCTAATTAGCACATTCTGTAAATCTTTGCCTAGCAGGGAGTGTTGTATCACCCCATTACAAGCTGTCAAGATGCACATTCTGGGACCAAAAATACGTAAGTCGTTTTTAAGTTTCAGTTAGGTGCTTTAGGCAGAGCACAATAATCTGATTTGGTTCCTCACGGATTTCTGGTGGAGTTTTAGCAAATTTCACTGTAATGTCAGCAGGTTGTAAGAAGCACGTGGTCCAGGTTTGCTGCTAGAGATAGTTGGAAGTGGGAAGTCCTACTGATAGTATGGTCCGTGATTAGATACTGTTATTGGCTATTTTAAGAGTCAAGCTGCCTTCCCTCTTCATAGAGCTGGCACTGAGGAGCAGGGTGTGCTGCTGGGGACAGCATCCTACCCAACGAATGATCATGCTGGGACAGAAAACTAGTTATGGGCAGAACCAGGAATTCAAACTGAGGTTCAGTGTGACAAGGGTCTGATGTAGATTTTCATTATTTGCATTGCCCAGATTGATTCACGTTCTGCTTCAATATCTGCCAGAGAGAAAAGTCCCATTTAGAGGGTGGGACAGAAAGGAAAGGATCTATCTGCTGATTTTAATTCTCCATAGGGAACTTGAGATGAAAGTTTCCTATATTCCTCTCTTGGGGCATAAACAAACCTTTTGCCAGAAAAATGTTCAGTCCCGTTGACTCCGGACTGTTTATGTATTGAAATTATGCCAAGAACCACCAGTCAAGAAACCCCCTCTGTAGCAGAGGTCAGATTAAATCCAAGTGGGCTGCCCCGTCCCGACAGCCGCGTCCTCCTCCTGGTGGGAACTCGCCGTGGACGTGCCAGATACAACACTGGTGTGTTTGGCTGGCAGATAGCATGGATGGTGGGACATCTGGAGCCGGGTCTGTCTGCCCTGTGATTGCTGTATCGTCTTGTGGTCCTTGTGAAACCAAACAGGAACAGGTAATAATTCAAACCAGCGCTCTTGCTATCTGGAGTTGTCACCTCTGGGGAATGGCTGGGTCTCAAAGGGCTTGGGAAAGTGATCCTGAAGGTCAAGGGGAGACGTGCTTAGTGCAGATGAAGTGATAATGGACTCTGTGGAAGGAGGGGGAGGACCATTTGAGGCTTTTATTATCCCTGAAGCCGTGAATCATCCCAAAGCTAATCCTTGGGCGTGCAGTCAGCAGGTCCAGGCTGCTGCGTGCCAGCCTGCACTGTCTGAAGGCATCCAGCCTCCAAGGAGCTGTGCCCTCTTTCTCCCAGGTCTTTTACATTTTTCTAAGATTGTTTCATGCTTCATTTTACAATTATGTGGGGGAGGGGGGAGGAATCCTCATGTCGTTTCTGAGAGACTTTCAGACCTTATAAGTGCATTCTGACATACTCCTGGTGCACGTGGATGGGATGGTGTTTCTGGACGTCAGGGTGTGAGGTTGGGTCCCTTCAGGATGACAAGTCCCAGGGGCCAACTTTATCTCATAATCTAAGTGTATTCTCTGCTGTTGGAAGAAGTCGAGTGGGTTTGTAATTTGGCAGAAGGAGGGAGGAGGTTCAGTTCTGCTGTAAGTTGCCACAGCTCTTTGCACTCTGCTGACAGACTGCAGCAAAGACTGTGGCTCTGGGTCAGTGCTGGAGGGATGTGCCCCCTGTCATGGCACAGACTTGGTTACAGCCCTATGATCTCTGTATGTCCCAGCTCAGAGCCCACAAGCCTGGTCAGGAGGCGGATGTGCTTCCCGGCCCTTTGTTTAAATTCAGCAGTAAACATTTCCATATTGATGAGCTGATGCTCAAGCTTAACTAGTACCCTTGTTTTGGCATTGAGGAGGGAGGACCAAGTTGCTACTAAACCAGATCCAGGGAGACAAAGGGCCCAAAAACACAACAAGAAGGTGAATAGTACTGTTGAAGGCTATGAATGGTGCAAAACGTGGCATTTCAGAGCATAGTGGATGCAACTGCCAGGATTTGTGGCCTTTCTGCAGTCTTTGTGATGGGGAGACTCCTGGTCCTGTGGTGGTTGGTGAAGCAGAATTTGGGACCTCTCTACCCATCTGGTAGTGGTGACAGCTGGGGAGTCACCTGTCCCCCCAGCCCAGTTGCCTCTGTCAGAGCTCTGCCATCCCTCCCAGCATGAGCCTCCTTACTGCCTCAGCTTTCTAAAAAGAGGTTTAATGACCAGCCATTAACCCTCAGATAATGAATACTGCAGGCTGAGAATCTACGCTGAGACGAACAGCCCTTTTGTTTGGTCAAAATGAGCTATTTTGTTGTTGCTTTCTTTCAAAACGTCTCCTACTTCACTGTATTTCCCTGCCAACCCTGCCTGCTACAGCAGCCATTGCAGCCATGAGTCAGGCTGAAAAATAGGAGGAAACTTGTATTTTAATAATCAGTTATCCGGTGAGGCTATCATTGAAGCTAGAAGAGACCTTAGGAAGTCAACAGGCCGAACCTCTTTCTCTAACAAGAACTGCAGGCCAGGTTGCTCAGGACGTGGTTTTTTAGTTTGGGGTGTTTTTTACTTTTTTGCCCTGGTTTCTGAGGCCTTAGGAGAGTGTGCTCTGTGTCTGCTTTTTCGTGTGACCCTACGAACCCCTGGTAATCTACCTCCTCTCTGCAAGCTGAGATGTCCTGCAGCCTTTTGATCCCATCAAAATGAGCTTGTACGGGGTAAATTAAACCGTCAGCTTTTGTGAGCATTGGCTGCATTTGAGCCCTGGAAGGCAAGATCCTGATTTTCTACCCAGCTGTCCCTCTTTGTGGCACTTGGGTGCTGGCCAGCTTGCAAAGAAAAATGGATATTCCTGGCAGAAGAGTGCAGCAACCAGCGCTCCTCGGCGCTAATTGACCCTTTCTTGGCAGCTTCATCAAAGACATTGAAGAATAAATAGGCTGTTGATTGAATTGTTTCCTCGTCCCCAGAGGTGGTCCCTCTTACTCAGGGCTGAGGCACATTGTCAGGGCTGGGGAAGAAGCTTGCAGAGCGATTAGAGGAACAAAAAAACCTTTCATCTCCTGCGCCTTCCATGTGGCATCAGTGAGATGAAAGCCTGGGGCGAGGGTTGCCACCTTCTCAGTCTGCAGAGCTCCCACCACGGTGCCCGTGGAGATCTCAGTGCTTTGGCCCACCTTAGTGTGATGCTCAGGGTGTGGATTTTGAGGAAAAAGTGGGAACATAGGTCAGATGAAAACTCTAATAGTGCGATCTGATGAAAGCAGAGGTCTGGAGTAGAAAAACACCTTCCAGGAAAGCCTGGATGCAGAAGTTGAGGCGATGCTGATGGACATGACTGATGCATTCTTTACATACAAGAGTCATGTTGGTGCTTGCTGGCCAAGGCACGCAGAAACGCTGTCGAAATGAGGCGTGCAGGTTTCAGCTGATTAATTTGTGGAGCATATAAGGAGAAAATATTAACCATTTTACTGGTGGCTGTAAATAGGTTTTTAAATGTTCTGCTGGGGTTTTCTATGTGATGAGTTGCATTCACATGCTTCAGCCTTCCTTTGTCATTCCAGGCTGGGTCTGGAGTCCAAAATATTTGAACTTTCTATAGGAAAATTATTTTAAGTGAAACTATTTTAAGGGCTATAAACTGAAACGCTTTGTTTTGAATCAGATCACTGTTAAACTGTGAGATATACCATGCTGCTCCATGAAATTTATTGCCAAGAGGTAGGGTTTTAGATAAAGACAAAACAAAAATTAGCACTACAAGCCTTCCTTTGGGTCAGAGGCTCGCTTTCTGCAGCTGTTTCAGAGCTCATTCTGCACTCAGCAAATACAGTGAGGGTGTGCAAAATAAATATTGATATGGTGCTCCTGCCATGGTGGCCTGAGCATCACGTGTCTGTATAATGAGCTAAAACATGAGCCTGCATGACACCATATACATCACTGTCATGTGAGAGGGCCTATAGGGTTACGTTGCTGTGACAGCCTGATACGGGGCAATGTGCCATGTTCTTGGGCAGCAAATACAGCCCTGCCTTCTGCCCAACTAATGAGTCCATCTCTGATTCACCTGCAGTGACTGTGCCATTTTTTGTTTTTCAGTGATGAAAACACTAGAAAAGACTTGAAGACACTGCCTGTCTTTCCCACCAAGACACTACAGGAGCATCCATCACTTGCTTACTGGTGAGCTGTTTAATTTAAAATGTAAATCATTCCTATGAATGGTAACGACAAGATCACTCTTAAACAGTTTTACAAAGTCTTTTAAAAGTTTTCAGTCTGTGTGATACAGCACTTGGAACTAATTGCTCATGTTCAAGCATTTCCAGTTTTTAGAAGGTCATAAATTATGCAAGATCCAATGCAAATTCCTCCCTGAAAGTTTGCTCAAATTAAATTGTTGGATTAGAAACTGCTGGATCAGAATATGTGGGGACCACACGTTAAAAGAGCTGAAATCTGAACTCCAGCCAAGCCTAGGTTTGCAGAGAGAACCTTGGTCTTAATCTGTCACACAGTGGAGCCTCTGTGGTGGGGTGACCTTTGCTGGCTGCCAGATGCCCACTCAGCTCCTCTCAACAGGACAGGGGGAGAAAATACTGTAAGAAAGCTGGAAACAGAAAGGCAGGTCCAATTTTCAGGCTCGAATCTGCTGCAGAAGAGCACAGCATTTAGGATGAATCAGTGATATTGTTTCCTTGGAATTGATGCCCTTTGTGCAAGTTTAACTCCCTCATTTGTTTCATTTTTTCAGCTTGATGGGTACGTGATGGATTTTCAAGTATACCAGTACTTGCTTATGATTTGTTTTTCTCAGAATGAATACTGCTGAGTTTTTCTTTGCTTTCAAGTGTCTGACACATAAATGCATATTTTATTTTGCATTCCACCAAAACAAAATGTTGAAATATGTAACAGAAAAAACACAAAAAGGTCATTGCTGACAAATCTGTGGTTTTTTCACCTATGAAATGTCAGGGGGGAAAAATATGCAGGAACGAAAACAGTTCTGGTTTAACTTCTTCTGTCTTACATATGGAGCATTAACCAGCCTTTGAAGTTGGGGTTCTTTAGAACATTAAAATGAATTTATACAATTAGCACCATTATTCTGCAGCAGCATCTGCAGCAGAACAGGCTGATCCAAAACGATTTGTTAATTAGTCTGGAAGGCAGGATTTGATGGTGGGATCAGCCAGGGAGCTCCTAATGAAGGAGTGGGAAAGAAATCAATAAGAACCAGAATGTAAACCAGAGCAAGAAATGTGCAGAGGGACACAGCTCTGCTGGCTGAGCAGGTGGCTGAGCTTTCACAGATGCCATCACACATGAACAAAGTCGCTGAGCCTCTAAATTGGGTTTTGTGCTTGGTTTGCAGTGAGGACAGAGTAATTGAGCATTATACACAAATTAAAGGTCTGACCAGAGGACAAGCCATCGTTCAGTGAGTATGACACTTGTTAATTTGTGAAGATTACATTCTCACCTTTCTTCTGTTTCTTTTTTTGTTGAGAAGTGGCAAGGCAGGCTGTTGTGGTCATTATTGCCTGCAAATGATACCATTTCTATCAGTCAGATTCTTTTTCATTGAGTCATATTTCAGAGTTGAATTTTGAAGTTTCATATATCACAGGCTTGCAGTTCAGCTTGTGTGTTCTCATTTGGATACCTCAAATATAACAGAAATATTTTGGACCTTTCTCCATTGGAAGACTCTTCTCATATCCTACTTGCTATCAATTAGTTTTCATACCAGACTCCTAAGGGCAAGTATTACCTGAGTCCTGTAAAAAAATCCTGAAATGTGCAGCGTCTGTCTTTCAAAAGAACAAGGTCTTCCAAGATGGACATGGAGTCTGTGGAATTGTAGTTTTTATTTACCATTAATATGATTGTACTTCCTACAAGCAAATGCAATGCGATGTGTTACAAAATGTTTGAGACAATGCCCATGGCTGCACAATGTAGACACCTTGTATTTTTTCTGGAATACCTCAGTGCCTGTAACTCTGTCTCAATATTGAAGGATCTTTTTTCAATAGGAACAAGGGAAAAATGGTCTGTTCAGTGTTTGCCTGAATTGCCTCGTGAAACAGTCATACAATGGCATAAACACTTTCATTTGGAACATATCTGTTATAACCCAAGCTCAATAATAGAATAATTACATGCAGATCTTTACCTCCAGCATTTCCCAAAAGGCTCACTTGTTCTGTTCAGAATTTTTACTTTCAGTTCTGTGATCTTCTGATAAGATATTGAATGTTCTGTTGTATGAGAGATTTTCCATTTGCTTTAGCTGGGCCAAAATATCCCATCTTTCCCCAAGCCAGGATGCTATGTTTTTTTCTTAAAACATGGCCCTTCAGTTATTAAGGCCTTCAAAATATGCAAATGATAAATGACATGTCCTGGATGTATGTGTGAAAAAAATATGTTAATAGATATTATTCCCTCCAGAGAAAATCATCTGATATACTATAAATCTGTCTGCAGGTACATGAAAGTGGTAGAAGCTTTGCCAACATATGGAGTTCATTACTATGGAGTAAAGGTCAGTAACTGCCTATAGATAATGTGATTGCTGAGCTTATTATGTGTGATTACATTCCTTTAGGAGCAGTTGGATGATTCAGTACTCTTCTATCAGTATTAAAGACCACATTTTTCAACCTCTGTAATTTTCTCCCAATCAGTATGCTTTAAAAATTGTTTCCAGAGAGCCATATTATGTGCTACAGGAGACAGAAAGGAATCTTTGTAAAACCTCCTGTAATCCTATCAGGACCAAAATTCCTATCACCTTAATTAACTGGATATCACTTCTAGATCCAAAGAAGTTAATAGTTTCCCCAGAGACATTAATCAAGATTAGAAAAAACACACTGTGGAAAAGACTATTTCTAAGTGACAGGTGATTAGTGGTGCATGCTTGGAGTGGGGAAATGCTGAGAAATACTTCTGGAGAGTGATGGAAATACACCATTTATTCCCACTTGTAGAGCAGAGCCTGGGCCACAGTGTTCTGTGCTGAAGAGCTCAGCAGAGATGTTATCTCCTTACTTTGAGTCATGGCCATGACTGTGGTACCTGAGAAGCTGCTGTTTTGTGCTGTTCTTTCCATCTGTGGCTGTCCATGCCTGAATTCAGTGGATGCAGTCATTGGCCACAATTTTTTCTGTCCCATATCCTTCCCCCCTTCACAGCCACTCCTGCAACCACTGACACCCCATTGTTTCAGCAGCACTGTCGCTTTTCTGTCCACTTTGCACAGCCACCACCTGTTTTTATGCCTCTGCCTGGGAAGGCAGGGAGAGAAAGTTTCCACATTCACCCCAGCAATCCACTTCACACCAATTTGTTTGCCAAAAAAATCTTTGTTCCGTACCTACTCGTACTTGTCACAGAATGAAAAGGGCTGTAATCTCGGAATTGCCTAATTCTTAAGTAGCTCTTGGTTCACATAGACGTTCATTTTTCAGGATAAACAAGGAATCCCATGGTGGCTTGGAATAAGTTACAAAGGAATTGGCCAGTACGACTTACAAGACAAAGTTAAGCCCAGAAAAGTAAGTTGGTTTGCTTTTGCATCTTATTTTTTGGGGGGGAGGGGGAAGGGGAGCACAGGATGGTGTTGCATGTCAGAATATACTTCTTTAAGCTGTTGCTTATTAGACTGGTGGGCGAAAGACCAAGAGTTGGAGGCAGAAGGAGAATTCTGCTGGCAATGAGGCAGTAAATCTCTCCCTCTCACATAGATAGTGGAAACTCCCTTTGGGAGCTTTGGCTCATGTGTCTTGTGTTTGGTGGTCTCAGGGTGGGAATTTTGGCAGCCTCCAGGGATAACTCCAGATATATGAAGCAATTTCTGCAAGGCCTTGTACTCAAGCAGTGTTTTCACTTGGCTGTCGTAGGTGTTTTGTGTGTGAAGTGCGAAAGGCCCCACTGATATCGGTGGAATATGAGGGGAACTGGATGAAATTGGAGACTTGTTGAGGCAACTCCATGTTTCCATGAATTTTAAGGGGGGATCAAGAGTAAATGCCAAGTACTGGAGGTCATACTCCTTTTCCACCCCACTGCTCCCCAGTGTGTCTCCTGCAGAGTGAATTCTGCCAATTCATCCCATGTTGTCTGAGCAGGGCAGAGGGTCCCACATTGCTGTGCTGGCTCCCTCAGAGCCCCCGGCTGTGAGCCCAGACAGGCTCTTTGGAAACCCATAACGCACCCAGTACACAGGATATTGGGATTTCGCTCCATCCTGTAGCTGCTGTGTGTCTCCTTGTGACAGGACTGAGCCCTGAAACTCTTTGAAGAGTTTTTTAACCCCCTTGGCTGGGGGCAGGCCAGAGCTGCACTGTGGGCTGGGGGTGTGTGGGTTTTTCTGGTCATGTCTGTGTTGAAACATCTAAGCTGTGAGGAGATGGAGACCTGGGGTTTTACTGTTCTTCTTCCTCAGGAATGATCTGGGCAGGAGTTCACATGAAGTTGTGCTCCCTGCCAGGGAATTTTACATTTGCAAAATGATACTGTTTAGTGTATTTGTGCCAAAACCCAGAGCTTAACAAAACTTCCTTGTTAAGAGTAATTCCCTTTCAAACTTCCAACTCGATCTTCTCTTTTTCCAGAGCAGGCTATGATTTGTTTTTTCTTTGTATATTTATATACTTGTGTGTCTAAGGTGATCTCTCATGTCCTTCCTTTAATAAAATAGTTTCCTCCCAGGTCTCTCTTTCCATGCCTGCATTAAATGACAGGGACACAAGAAGAACCCTAGGAAATCAAGCTATGTTAATGCAGCCATTGATGGTCAAAGAAGAACATCAAGGAGCTCCTCTTGCTTCTGAGCACTTCCCTGTTTTTAGGCAACATCTATAAGGTTTTCCAGGCAGGAAAGGATCATTCTCCAGCCAAGATGTCCAGCTGTGACCAGCAATGCTCTCCAAGAAAATGGAGTCTGGCTGGCTGGAAGTATTGCTTCGCCAAGCAGTTTTTATGCTTGTGGGATTTCAAGTTTACAACATCAACCAGGCAGATTAAGAATATTTTTTAAGGTCAGCAGGGCCCAGATACCAAGTCACACCCTGCTACAGTTAGTTATGAGGCGTTGGCTTTGAATGCAGCAGGAGCTGTGTTTAAAAAATAAATAAATAAAAACCAGAGGTCACCTCTGTAGTGGAAATGTTAACAATGCAAATTATAAGAGTAGTTGGCTTTACTGAAATTATACAGCAGAGAAGAGATATTAAAAGGGAAGGTGAGAGAGGAGCCTAAGTGCAGATGAAAGGTTTAATGCCAGTAAGCTCATTGAAAGTGTGGGGATGGATATGGCTGTAGTAGCATCATTAAAGATTTGTGTCTGATGTCTGTGTGAGGGGACAAAACTGATTTAAGCCACAGTTTGTCCTGAGCTGTGGCTGCTCTTAATTTGTGGCTAAATATGCAAACAGGTTCTTTATACAGTGTTTCAGGGTTTGAAATAAAAAGTGCACTTCTGGTGATCAGTAGAAGTGATTGGAATCAGGTCACTTTTGGTAATTAAAGCAAAGGGCTAGAGAGGAACCCATGTCCAGACAGGCTGCAGCCTTGCTGCCTGTGATGCAGCAAGCAGAAGTTTCATTTTCATCAGTGTCACTGTTTGCTCATATTTATGAATGTATCAGAATTTATTTCACAGAGAGGAGGGCATGTACAGCTTACCTGAATCTCCCAAGAGTCAACAAACACAGTCCTCTCTGGAGCAGCAGGCAGGAGGGCAGCAGGCATGTAAACTCCTGTCTTTTAGAGCAGAGGTCCTAAATTTGCTGGATTTAGCAGAATTTTCTTGCTTTGCTTTTTGGAATGGAGCCAAACTCACTACTGCCATGTGCTGCTGTTATCCTGCTGTTTATGCTGTGGATCAAAAGTGCTGTTGTGTTTATCCTTAGACATCTGGGAAAGAGCATCCTCATTGTGCTTCACTTCTCCAGTTGATGTTCAAATATACATACAGCTGATTAACTCAATAAAAGGGAAAGGCTGAGCTCAAGTCTAGTGAAGACCAAGCTGATCCTTCCAATTTTAAAAATACAAGTGGTCTCTGGGTGTGCAAACCTCTCTAATACTGATTGTGCAGAAAAGCTGCTGCATTTCAGGTGGGAGGCTTTGAACAGGAATTGGTGCCTGTGCCCCAACTGGATTCACACCAAAGGGATTTATTCTGCTCCCTGTGTCTTTTCTGCAGAGCTGATGGCTGCTGGCAGATGTTGCTGGGTTTGCTTAATCATAGAATCATAGGCACCTGGCAAGACCTAAGTCCATGTTCAGAATAAAATTTAAATAATAATTTTATATATGTATATTTTGGCTTCAGCCTTTAATGCAGAGTCAATTAAATCCAAGCAACTATAACCATCCTCCTTAAAAAGTGAAATCTTCTGGCTTTATCCAAGTAGGTCTTCAGGCAAAGAGACCTAAATATGAGCCTTGGAGCACAGTGGTTATCCCAAGTTTTTGTTTTTGGATCAACACAGTTTCATGGAGTCCAAGGCTGAGAACCCTTAACAGGAAGCAACTTGCATGACAGCCCTGGATGAAGCAATCTCCAGATCCATATCACCCAGCCTTGCCAACACTTGTGCATCTGCCATCAGTCATTGCAGAGTAGAGTATGCGGTGTTGGAGAGGATGGTGTGTAACTCAGGGCTGGACCAGGAGAACCTGCCATGTCTGTCTGTGCAAAGCTGGCTGGGGAGGTTTGACTCTGGCTATTAGTATTTTGCTGGTTGACCTGAGATGGTTTGGACAAGGGAGTTCTGTTGCTTTAAGTCACTCCTGGAAGCTTGTATTGCTTTGGAAGTGGTTTCCAGCAAAGCCAGTGCCCCCTGCCCAGGACTACCAGCTGATGGGCACTGAGGGAAGAACTGTGCTCCAGCTCCACAGTAGACTGAAAATTGAGAGTTGCTTTGTGTATCATTTGTGAAAACTGTCTTTCTAGATAAAAGCCGTGGCTCCACACTGGCTGGAGATTACACTGAGCTCACTTGATTATCATCCTGAAGTCTCACAAGACATTAAAAAAGACTGGGTTTGGCAACCCTTGCTCAGATTTGAGTTTAGACCTGGGATTAGTTCTGCAGTCCTGCTGCTTTGCAAACACATTCTCCCTTCAGCTGCAGTTATACCGAGAGACACCTCCTGCTTGGAGAGGTGCCTCCTGCTTGCTATGGGGTGGCATACCAAGGTCCTCTCCCCAGTCTCCCCTGAATCAATTAGGAAAAGCATAAAACAGGTCCCAGGACTTTGTCGTTTCAAAACAGAACAGATCTCCCTTTATCTCTAGCCCATTCTTCTCACTGGTGAGATAAACAATGTGTCTCTTGTTAATGGAGGGTGTATTAGGGCAAGAGTCGAGTTTATTCTGCCAATATGTGGGGATCCTCTAAGGGTTAGAGAAGGCAGCTTATTGGCTTTTTAACTTGTTCTCTCACTTCATTGTGTTTCTGTGGGCGACTCCCTGGTGATAAATGAACTACATTATCTGAAGAGGAGAACTAATCTTGCTACAGTATTGTTTCAAATATACAAGAATATTGGTTTTGCTGCTTGATGCTTTGAATACATTGTATTCTCAGAAGTGTTTTGTTTAGTATATACTAGTTCTGAAAGGGGAATTGTTTATCATAGAATGGTGTGGGCCAGAAGGAACCTTAACGGTCATCTCATTCCAACCCCTTTGCCATGGGCAGGGACACCTTCCACCAGCCCAGGGTGCTTCAAGCCCCGTCCAACCTGGCCTTGGGCACTTCCAGGGATGGGGCAGCCACAGCTTCTCTGGGCAACTCGTGCCAGGGCCTCACCACCCTCACACTAAAGAACTTTTCCCTGGCTAGATTTAATCCTATCAGGGCTTTAGTTTTCTTAACCAGATCCCTGGGGCTGCTCAATTTCTGTGTATTTCTGTCACCCTCTGTAGGATTCTTTTTTGTGTTTGAGTTTGTTCAGGAGCTCCTTGCTCATCCACACAAGCCTCCTTACATTTTTGCCTGATTTTCTCTTTGTTGGGATGCATTGCTTCTGAGCTGTGAGGAGTTATTATGATATTTCTCTCTTAATTCAACATATGCTAAGAGATGATGCTGAAAGTTTTCCCTTGCAGAACATTTACTTCATGTAAATTTGCTGTCCTGCTTTGCTGAATGGTTCAGAACACAGCAGCATTGCTACAGGCTTTAAGCAGACAGCTTTAATTAGGCAGAGATTTCTTTTATGGTGTTTATTTCTCACCAAGCCATTGATTTAGACTGAAGATACTAAGCTCACATAATTACTTAGATAAACACAGAGCTGTTATGAGGCTGCTCTGAAATTGAGTTCTTTCCAGTTGTGCAAAACTTTGCTTGAATGTGACCTGCTCCAAAACACACGTTTGGGGACAGTTTGGTGCTGAGACATCTTTCATTCGTATTAATGCCAGTGCTAGTGAGGACCAGGCATGTATTAGAAATGTATTGGGAAAAGAAAAAAAAGGTGATTGAA
The DNA here is from genome assembly GCF_047495875.1 of Pithys albifrons albifrons. Taxonomy (NCBI): domain Eukaryota; kingdom Metazoa; phylum Chordata; class Aves; order Passeriformes; family Thamnophilidae; genus Pithys; species Pithys albifrons. The sequence continues at coordinate 5,589,935 of NC_092460.1, forward strand.
GAGGTTTTTAGAGGACTGGCTTAATATTCAAGAGATGAAGGATGCCTGCAGGTGAGCTCTGCCAAGTTATGCTGGCACAGGTGGGAGCTGTCTGCCTCCTTCCCTCAGAAGTTGCTGCAGGTGGGGGAGTTTGGCTCTCCTGCCATCTCCTCCAATGCCTCCCCCCACAGCCAGGCGTAGCAATGTAAAGCAAAAAGATCCCAGCTGAAGGCAGGATGCCAGACAGCAAAGTGCAGCAGAGAGGCTGAAACACAGCCCTCCTTCCAGTGCTGCTGGCAGGGTGGTAATTTCCTTCATCGGGTGGGGTGCATTCCTGTGGGCAGAAATCTTTTATGTTTCCTTGCACTGAATTGCCAGATTTGTCTGCAGATTGCTGTTCCCAGCCAGTTCCTGAGGTGCTGGTTGTAGAACCTCCTTGCAGGCACTGCACGTACCACGAGGTGCTTTGGAAGCGCTTCTCGAGGGAAAGACTGCTGCAAACACTGGGGCATGACTCGCACTTCCATGCTGACCTTACCCAGTGATGCCTTGGGTGGAAATTTGGAGATTTGGATAATGTAGTTCTTGGCCAGAGTTTGCCATCAGCCTTGGAAACATCCCAGGTGCAGCCTTGGCACGTGCTGTGCCTGGCGCAGCAGTGTGTGGCCACACAGCCCCTGCACTCAGCTGCTCTCCAGATTTTCACTTGTTTGCAAAAAAAAAAAAAAATTAGAAAAAAACCCTAATATATATATTTTTTAAACAAAATTCAGCAGGCTCACAGGAATATTGAGCCAAGGGCCCTGGAGCAGCTCTCTTGAATGCCTCTCCAGGTGGGGGCTCTGCCAGCTTCTTCCTGCAATCCTGATGGGGCCGTTTTTCAGAGCCAGTTTGCTCCTGCTGTCAGGCCCAGACAAACTTGCATTTTATTCAAAACTGGATACAAGATCAGCCAGGTAAAAGGCCAGCTGCTTTTTTTATTAGTGTGTCCCACCATTTAGGCAATCTTTGTCTGCTTTGGGTCACCTTAGACCACAGTTACAGTTCTTTTTGTTCGGGAAGGAGGGAGATCCCTTTTTTATTCAGTGTTTTCTACAACCTGGAAGAGGATCACAGCAGAATGCAGGAAGCCAAGCTTAAACTCGTGGGCTGGGAAAGCAGCAGCTGGGTGGTAGGACTCTGGCTGCTGCACAGAGGTGCCTGAGTGATGAGGTGTGATCAGAGCTGCAGCTCCACTTTTTCCAAAAGGATCCAGAAAACAAACTATGACCAGACCGAATTCTTACCAAAGAGTCAGATAGGCAGACCCTGTGATGCTCAGTGGGAGTTTTCAGGAGTCTTTAAGGATCTGGCAACATACAGGAATGGGAAGGCTATTAAGAAAACATTAATTAGCTCAGGTGGACTTAATCACCTGGTTAAAGGGAACATACATTGCAAAACTTCCACAAAAACATTTTAATTATTCCTAATTGTTCTTCCAGCCCTCAAAAACCAGTTTCAGATTCCCAGATTGTTTTTAATCTTTTTTCTTTAAATATGTATGTAGTTTAAGTAAGATTGAAATTAGAAATTATTTAGGAACATGCCTGTGCAGCATTAGGGAGTATTTGAAGGAAGCAGGATCTCTCTAGTGCAGTGACAGTTTCCTGAGTGTTGCCTTTTTACCACAAGTTGGAAAAACTTAGAGGGAGGAGCTTATTACTTCCTCCCCCCCCCCCTTATATTGAGGCCATTTTTATTTCTTGTCTTCTTAAATTCACGCTTGTTAGGCAGGAACTTGTAACACTTTGATTCAAGATTATTTTTAAGTGCATCTATATAAACATTATTAACTCACAACTTACTGTGAAGCTGCTGATTGAATCATCAGCCTTTTTTTGAAGGACCTGATTAAGAGGGTTTGTCAGAGGAGCTGATTGCTAAGGAGCTTATATTGTTCTTAAATGAGAAAGTTTAAGGACAGGGCACTTTTCAGTCCATAAAAGCAAAACCGTGTTGTGGGTGCAGAATTACAAACACTGCTCCCCCATCTCCCCTGCTGAGGAGCAGCAGAGAGGGGAGCTGGAGTTACCGCAGTCTGTGGGCAAGAAGGTAGATGGCTTTGTGATGAACGTACCCAGCTGCAAATGCTTGGGGCGCCTGTCAGCTCCTTTTGGGCTGGAATGGATCTCACGGGGTGGGGAGGAAATGGGGCAAAGCTCTACCCACATCCTGAGGCAATTCCATTCAGGTTTTCTTTAAAAATGCAAAGGGTGGGTTTTGGGTTTTTTCCTTATCAGCACCGCAGATGATCCTGGTGTTGGATTTGCAGAGTCTCATGGAAGGGTCCACCCAGACCCTTGGAGTGCTGGTATATCCCTCTGTTTGGGCAGGAGGCTGCTCCGGGTGGTGGAGTCGCTGCATTTTGTCCTGCCAGATGCGACCCTCATCACCCACAACTCACTCTGGACAGGTGACCTCTTCTCCCGCAGCCCTCGGGAATGCCGAGAACGTCCGGAGGGGAAAAACCCAAAGGAAGTGATAAAGGGGACGGGGAGTCATCAGCCGCGACGATAAGAGGCAGTTTTTTTCGAGAGGTCATATTTGAAGCACGCCCATCGCTTTTACGAGCGTGGGAGCGGAGCGGGCGCCGGGATCGCCCGGGAACGCCGCGGTGATGGTTCTGGTTGAACCTGTTGCCTCTGGAGTGTGAGTCAAGGGCAGTGGGGCTGAGGCTCGGCACCGTGCGGACCCCACGGCAGCCCCCCCCACGCCACCCTGCTTCCGCCTGGGCTCCCACGAGGGCTCGGGGTGCTCGAAAAGCTGCAGCCCCTCGGTAGAAGCCTCCGCTGTTCCCTCCTCTCTTGGGCTTCTCCTTTATCGGGGGAAAGGGTGTGTGGGAGGCGTTGCAGCGGAGCTGGTGATGTCAGGCGTGTGTCAGCGGTGGGAGGTGAAGCCGCCAAAGCAGAGCGGGACGGAGGAACGGCACGGCCGGTTCGGTTCGGCTCTGCTCGGCTCATGTCGCCCCTGACACTGCCCGGGGGGGACGCGAATTCAGGATCGGTGCCGCGGGCAGGTGAGTGCGGGATGGGGGGAGCAGTCGGGGCTGTGCTGGGATTCCTCCTTGCTGGAGCACCCACGAACGCTATTGCTCAATGTCCTGACGGTACTGCTTGAGTTGTTTCCTTTTGAATCTTCTTAAATGTATTTATTTAAAAGTTCAGTGCCAGGATAGAAAGAGGCTCTTCCGAGAGCGGCGTGATTGGGCAGAGGGGCTGTAAGACAAACTTACTTAAACAGCAGAGTAAAACTCCCACAATCTTCTAGAAAATGATTTATTAATTTTAGTAAATTGCACTTCCACTTGCTTCACTTTCCGTATAGCACGTTCCAATACTCAGTTATAGTCCTAGATCGGGAAACTTCATTGAAGAGAAGGAAAGGCTGCTGAAAGAGCCACTTTTTCCCCCAGACACGCGCTGGGTTATGTTTCATTGTGTTAAAATGTTTCAAATGCAGCACAGTGAAACGCTTCATTTTTTACAAACCTTAAAGTGCTTCCTTCTGTAGTGGGAGGCAGCACAGCAAGTCAGGTTTTGGCGGAGGGTGGCGGGAACATTGTGTGTCGTGCGGCTTTCTGGTGTCGTGGCTGTACCCGTGGAGGCTTTGGAAAAACTCCAATGGGGAAGGGGAGAGTCGCTGTGAGGGCCGGGGTACTTTGGCTGGATTGCTGGTGTTGGAGGTTGATTTGTCACTGGATGCTGTCTCTGCCTACCCAGCCTGGATGGAAGTACCTCCGGTACCCCCGTGGGGGGTGTAGCTCTGGAGTAGCTGGATGTAAACCACAGTGTGCTGCTGCACCTGTGCACCCCGTCACCTTCAGGGGACATCCCTGGGGCACCCATACAGATCCTGTGTCTGCCTAGCAACCTGGCACTGCTGGACAGGGGCAGGAGGTGGTGCCAAAATCCGTGCTGAGGGGCCAGGGAACAGCTTGGCCAAGGCTGGGCTGGGAAGATGCAGCCCCTCGATGGCTCATCCCCAGAGTGTGGCTGATGCTGGTGCAAAGGGAAAGCAGATTCATATGAAATTCTGATCCCACGGGGGCAGCTGCCAAGCCCTAACTGACTTTGATCTCTTCTCCCAGCTGGTACTTTGCAGGAAATATGTGGTTTTCTAACAGAAGTACATTCTGGGGGGTGGCTTCCTCCTGTGGCTGCTCTCTCTCTGTACATGCTGTACCCCTGCTCCAGAATGTCATGCTGGATCTCTCATGCAGTGTCTTCAGAAGAGCAGGGTCTTGGTTTTCCCAGGCTGCTATCATTCCCTGGGAAAGTTCTGACTAAAGGAAATAGACCATAGGTGTCTATGCATTTACTTTGTGAAGAGAGTTTTGCTTTTAATCAGAGACAAAAGGATTTTAGTTACCCTCATAAGATTACTGGGAACTTCTAGCAGTAAAATTAAATGTGATATTGATGGAAATGGGTGTTGTCACTGGCAAAAACCCCAGTTTGCAGTGCATTGTCTGTTAAGAGTATGAAATTACTGGAGGGGCATCCTACATATTTATCTTCTTTCACTGATGTTATGAATGTTGTTATTGCTCAGCCCATGCTATAACTGAGCATACACAGGAACTGTAATTTGCTGAGATTATATCACTTTGGGGAGATAGGTCTGGTCACTGTTTAGTGACAGCGTTCTGCTTCTCTTTCTCAATTGTCCTAGCTATTTCAATGGAAACAACTCGAAAATCTCTATTTCCGTGAGAAGAAATTTGCCGTGGAAGTGCACGATCCCCGCAGGTAAGGCTGGAGGAAGCAGTTGTGCAAGCAGGGTGAATCTTTACCCACAGTGGGGATTCATCATCTGGTGTTAGTGGATGGAGTGGGAGGTGCCTCTGAGTTCAACACAAACACAAGTTTACTTTGGGCTTTGGGACTGATCCTGATCTGGCATTTGGCAGAGGCTGGATCCGGGCTGTGAGTGAAGGGCAGTGCTGGGATGTTGCAGGGGGAAGGTACCATCATAATGGGCAAACTGGAGAGGCTGTTAATGTGTTACAGCTCTGGGTGTCCTCGCAAATTGCCTGTGGTGCCCGCTGAGGATGTTTGGGGAGCAGAGGGAGGACTGTTTGTCATGGCCAAATATGCAGCAACACTGGCTGGTTGGGAGAAGAAAATCTGAGTCTTTGCACCTCCAAAGGCTGAGCCTTGCCTGGTTAGGAGAGAGAGGCATTGGGACTTTGAAGACCCGTCTTAAAACTGCATTTATTTTCCCCTCCTCAGAATATCAGTGTCGAGAAGGACCTTTGGTCAGAGCGGACTGGTAGTGCAGACCTGGTATGCAAACACTTCCCTGATCAAGTCCATCTGGGTGATGGCAATCAGTCAACACCAGTTTTACTTGGACAGAAAGCAAAGCAAAGTAAGTTATAAGGCATTTTACTGCAGACATGAGTTTCAACACCTTTCCTGTATATACCTCAGTGTATGTTTTTCCACAGATGAACTACTCTTCAGAGAAAAGCTGCGAATTGTTTCTGTCAGCTTTTTGAGCAGTCTATTAGTGACAGTATTGCTATTGGATCCATTTTAGCCTCCTGCAATTAAGGGCTATGGAAGTGTAATTACAGAAGAGGGAATTCCCACCTCTCTGTTTAATTTGCCTTTTCTTTTGTCTCCTTCCTGTGTTTGTTTTGAACACAGTGCGAACAGCAAAGAGATTTTTGAGCTGAGAGATTGGTTTGGGTTTTGGGGCAAAGGAGAGAGGAATGGCAGGACTGATGCTGTTGCTTTAGCCCTTAATTTTGAGGCAGGTGAGATGTGAAACGTCATCTTCTGTGATCCCTTGCTCTGAAGTTAATTAGAGGTAACTCAGTGAAGCTGTTTTGTTTTGTTTTTTTAACTCCTTCAGGCAAAAATTCCTTCAGCCAGAAGTTTGGATGATATCGCCATGGATCTGACAGAGATGGGAACACCAAAAGTTTCAAAGCTGGTGACTTTGGATGCCAAGAACCAGCTTATCATGGCCAGCAATGGCAGTTTGATCTCATCAGGTAATACTGTGTGTGAATGTGAGGTAGGCGAGTACAATGGGGCTTGTGTATGTTAAAAGGGAAATGAGACAAGGAGATGACAAAATGGTTTTTATTGGGAAATCTTCTGATCCAGGCTCTCAAGATTCAGAGGTCAGTGAAGAACAAAAGAAGGAGAAAATTATGGAACTAAAGAAGAAAGAGAAACTCCTCCAGGAAAAGCTGCTTCAGAAAGTTGAGGAGCTGAAGAAAATCTGCCTGCGAGAGGCGGTGAGAACTGTACCCTTACACTGGGGTCAGGGGAGTGGGAGCCCTTCTCTCTGACTTTCCTTACCTGGAGCCTCTCTGTTCCCCAGGAGCTGACAGGCAAGATGCCCAAGGAGTATCCTCTGAGTGCTGGAGAGGAACCTCCCCAGGTCAGAAGGCGTGTTGGCACAGCGTTCAAGCTGGATGACAACCTGCTCCCGAGTGAAGAGGTGAGCACGCCACTTTGTTTTCACAGCAGGGGTGGAGTGACCAGACCAGTGGACAAAGCCACTTGTAAATAATCCAGTTTTTCCCTGGAGGCAGCTGGGAAAAGTCACTTGCATAGAAGGGGAAATATAGATGGGTACTGCCCTTCTTTTGCCTTTGAAATGACCAGGAAATTGACTGTTTGAAAAGGCATTAAATTCCCCCAACATGAACCTCTGATTTGTCCACGCTACATGAATTTTAATGGACGTTTTGCTGCTAATTAGAGAAGAACAGGTGCATAATGCCATTTGACAGCCCTTGACTCTGAGCTTTTCTGGAGCATTGACTTGGGTTATGTTGGGATTGTGTTTGAACCCAGAACGTAGCAGGGGTGTGCACTGTTGCCCTTGCAAAATCATCTGTCTGTGAGCATAGTTGTGTGACAGGAGGAGGAGTTTTATCTCTGGCTTAATGCAGCTTCTGCCTAAGTAAAACCTCTCTGTATTGCTCAAGAAGCTAAAATGAACTTGGCAGGCAGAGACTGACTTTGGCGATATGGTAATTCAGATATTTGCAGTTTCTGGACACACATCATTCCCCCTCATTCCTTGTGAGATTTGTTAACAAGCTGCATCATCCAAGTAGTAAGTAGGTGTTTGGCACTTGGTGTCTTTCACCAGAAACTCACTGCCCTGGCTGGCGGGGCTGGTGTACTCCATGTGTGCAGCAAAGTGATTTTATGTGACTGCTTAAATGCTATTAAGCCAAAATCCTGCTGACCAGATTTAATAATGTATTGCTTAGCACTTCTTCAGTGCCTTTCATCTGAGCTTCTCAAAGTAGTTTACAAACAATTAATTAAAGCCTCTAACCCCTGTTACGTAGGTATGATGATACTATTTTCCATTTTTATTTTCTCTGGAGTAGAGAGAGATTTTGAACAGATGTTTTCAGGGTTGGACTCATGGCAGGAGGTTTAGCAGCCTAAACCTGAATTTAAGTGTCTATGTTATGTCACCCAAGCTTGAGAACTTTGGACCTTGCCCAAGAGATCTCATAATCTTACACTAGTCATAGAAATAAGACCTAAGATTTTCATATGCTGAGATTGTCTTGTGTATAAACTTTTGGTATTTCTGTATTTTGTGCTCAAGATTCCCCTTCATCACCACCAAAATAAATGTTCTATTGAATAACCTTCATGGATAATTTCTGCCTGGAGTACAAGCACATAACTCATGTCACAAATTTGCAGGATCCTACTTTGCAGGACTTGGAGAGCAATTTTATCATACACCAAAAGCTGGTGGAAGCTGCAAAGAAACTTGCCAGCGAGCCAGACCTCTGCAAAAACGTGAAGAAGAAAAGAAAACAGGAGTATGCTGATGCTGTAAAAAAGCTGCAAGAGATAGAAAATTCCATAAATGAGTATAGAATCAAGTGTGGCAAAAAACCAACCCAGAAATCAACTCTTGCTCTACCAGGTAAGCAGGAGAATTTCCCATGTTCTGATGAAAACAGGAGATGGGGGAGAAATAATTTGTCTTACTTAGAATCTTTGTTTACACCTTCTCTATATGGTTTTTATCTTCTCCAAGGCAGTTAGGTAAGAAAAAAAAAGATGCAGTTGTTGCATCTGATATGCTCAGTGCACTGGTATAGGCTGGGGGCAGAGCAAGCCACAGTTTTAAGAACAAGTGTAGACAAGTTCCAGCACCAGGTATGGACTGAAGGTGCTGTACACAGAAAAGCTGGCAGGAAGAGCTTAGATGAAGCTTTTTTGGTGCCTGAATTTGTGGTGTATTGAGTGCAGTTGTACATCTGAGCTGCCACATGCAAGATTTCTCCTCCTTCGCTCCCCCAACACTCCAGTTCTAGCAAAAATAGAGCTGGTGAGTTTTTCTACAGGATCCAGGAAATAAAGATGAAAGATGATATTTCTTGATTCAAAATTTCTGATTTCCAGGAAGACATAAGTAAAGTTCAGGAGTTTACGAATGCAAATAGTAGCAAACAGATTTGTTACTAAATTCATTTGCTGGTGATGAGCATAGGGAAAGCAGATACCCTCTGCTCCTCCATTCTGAAAATGTGATTTTCCTAAGGTAAGTGAGGATCTTGCTGCTTTATAGGATAATGTATGGAAACCTGCTAGTGGCTCTTCTAGTCTCTATAGTTATTAACAGTTTTAAGTCATGTTTTACTTCTCCCCTTCATGGAAAATAATATATAGGGATAATTGTTCATGTTGAATTGATTTATTTTTCCCCCTTTACCCCAGAGTAAATGCTTTTTGTGAGGTTAGCAGGGTTTTTCCTGGGAATTACAAGGTGGGAAAGAAAATGCAAGATTATTCTGCAGTTTATATTTGTACCATCTTAATGACCCTTGAGGCATGACCTGTTGCCAGCATGTGTTTTCCCTGGCAAAGATCCTTCTCCTGTGCACTGCCAGATGTCTGTTGGGGTAACTTTTGCTATGTCCCATTCCATTTGAGGGCTTGGTTTGGATCCTTACCTATCACACACCATGGCAGCACTGGGCTGTCCATCATCACAAGGTGCTTACTCTGAAAGGCTGATGATTGCTATTTAATGTGGCCCAGCTAGTTCCTGATTGACAGAGAGGAAGGAAACATTTGTTTTTCCAGTCTCTTGCTCACCAGTCTGGATACTAATTGTGAAAGGTCCTGTAGTACCTGGGACATGTGGCATGTGGTAACAACCAGGAAGGTCAGTGAGCAGCATCCATCCAGGGTGCTGGTTTTGCTGGCAGCTTTTTGTCCTCTTCTGCAAACAAGCAATTTGGGAGTTGGTCCTTAGGCATTTAGCCCATCACTTAATACGTGACATTCTTGTTTGCTGCCTGAGAAGGTGGACACAGCCAGAAGGGACCAGACTCCATGTCTTGGAGGGTCTCCCAGGAGTTAGGGACTGCAAGACAGTGAATACTTAGCCAGCAATAAGCAGCTGCATTCCCTTCCAGTTCCAGGTTCTTGCACTGCAGTGTGTTTACCTGAAGCTGAGCTGTCATCTGCTTCAATAGTTGATATTATGTGTAACATTGTCACCAGCACCAATGTACTCGTGGGCCCAAGGTATCGCTTTCAGAAGGCTGAGCAGTGATGAGTCACTGCATCTGTGAGTTTGGGGAATGACTCGGAAGAAATAATGTGTTACATAGTAGCATTGATTTATTGACTCTGACCATAGCTGTTTTCATCCCAACCCCAAGGGATAGAAAATGAAGGAATTACTGGACTGCTTATCATATTCTGCTTGCTCTTTACTTCCTCTGCAGCCCAGAGTTTCTTCCCATTTTGCAGGAAATTACACAGAGTTGGGATTTAAATTCAGATATGTCAGCATATCTGAGTATGTCAGCACTGCAGACCCCACCTGAATCCAGCAACGTGGCCTTTAGGCTTTAGCTTTTTTCTTTTCCTAGGCAGGTTTTTTCCCCTCCCTGCATTGGGCCCAGTTCCATCTTTACCACCCCATGGTCAAATCCACATGAATCAGCTCCCCTAAAGCTTTTCCCAGTGTCAGGTTGCAACGAAAGCTGCAGCCCATCCTTGGTGGTCTGACAGATTCCTCCAGGGCAGGGGCCAGCCCTTATTTTTGCTGTTGGTGAACATCTGCTCTATTTACCAAATTGTTGTAAGCAGACCTTTCCTGGCAGCCAATTGTGACAGCCAGAGAGCAGTGTACACTGCCTGTGCAGGTGATGGCTGTTGGGAGAGCCAGGTGTCATACACAGAGTGGATGCCACTGTCATCTTTTGTTGCTTCCTTTCTCTCATGCATGAAGGGTCATGGTGACTTTTTGTCCCACCAGTGGTGAATCTTGCCAGAAACAGCCTAGGAACAGATTCTTCTGTAGGTTAATTATCTCTTGGACAGCCTAATTTCTCTGCTGCTGCTGGTCTGCTCCAAACCTTAGCAAGGCATGACAGGCTGTTTCTCAGTGAGATGCAGTGTGTAGTATCAAGGTGAGAGGGCAGGAAGGTGCATTGCAAAATTCTTTGAAAAAATAATAAAGCAGAAAAGAAATAAAAAACCTTGTATGTCTGTGCAACAGTTCCTGCTTTCTGTGTGGCTGGAATTTGCAATAACTTGATGGAAATCAGTGGCATTATTTTGGATTGATATTAATGTAGTTGAAACAGAATCTGCTGATGAAACATTTAAAAACAAATGCCAAATTTCAAAAGGCTTTTTTACCTACCTGGTGGGGTTTCAGGTGTACCTGAAGGAGATTAGATGCTAATAGCCAAGATCTACATGTCTGTGAAGGTTTCTGACTCCTATTGAAGCACCAAAACACCCTATGAGATCTGTTGGAAGTTGAATGGAAAACACCTTTGTAAATCTTGGCCTGATTCCTGCTGCAGATAAAAAAAATCTGCTTTGATAATTCCCTGAATCATTTGCTGAGCTGCAGCAGAGACACAAATTGATGACATGAAGCAGGACTGTCTTCAGGCTGTGGGGTCTAAAGCATGGGGATTGCAGTGCTACAAATAGTAGCTGGCTCTGAAACTGTAGAAAATAAACTGTATTTTGAAATTGATATTGGGTCTCCTATGCTTAAAGTGTTTATTTTCATTCACAGATGATATAATTCCCTCTGAGAGCAGCTCCCTGTCCGACACGACCACCTATGATGATGGTATGATGCTTATCCTTTTCTTCCTATGGAGCGTGTCCGTTCAGAGCCATTCCTTTGACTTAATGTCCTTTAGCATTTCCTATCCCTGGAAATGTTCAAGGCCAGGTTAGATGGGGTTTTGATGACCTGGGGTAGTGGAAGGTGCCCCTGCCTGTGGCAGGGATTTGGAACTGGATGATCTTTAAGGTCACTTGCAACCTAAGCCATTCTGTCATTCGATGATACTGGTGACTTTCAATGATAAACTACTTTGTAGCAAAACAAAAATCAACTGACCAGGAATGTCTTTCTTCTGAATGGGTTGGTACTTGAACATTTCTGCTCTGTAAGGTGATCTGAGTCATCTTTAGGGAAGGCAGTTGGTTTTAACATGACCAACCTGCAAGCTGAGGGCACTGTGGATGTCAGATACTCCGTAGGACATGGCCAGAGCTGGATGAGAGGCCAAAGGACTTACAAGTTGGGATGATTAGCTCAGCCCTCCTGTCTTCACAGCTACTATAAAACTACAGAAAAGTAGAATAGTCAGATATTAACGCTCTGTTTACATTTATCTGTTCCCTAGTGAGCTTGCATCTCACATGAGTTGGTGTTTGCTCAGCTTACTCATTTCACACACACACCCACAGACATACACTCACGCCCTGTTCCACAAGGTGGAAAGGTCTTGGCTTGCCTCTCCCTTAAACTTGATAATCATCATTTGGGGACAAACATTATCTAAATTATTACTCACTTTTCAGTTCGGGCCTGATTCTGATCTCACTTTGTCCCAGTTTTAGACTGGTACAACCCATCTGGTGCTTTAAAATGGAGTTACACCTGATCCCTGTTTGTACAAGTAGAAGTAGAGCCAGGCTTGTGAACATGTTCTCTGTGATGCTTGTCCTGCATTTATATGCATTAGTTGGAGTTTCCTGTTGGCTCTGTTGGGACCTGAGTTGCGCCCTGAGCAAAGTGAGAAGTAGGATCAAACCAACATCTTCCCAATTGCCTTCAGCCAAATGTGTCTGTCAGTTGTCTTTGCTCATTGAGTCGCTTTTGAAGTCAGTCCCTTTTAGGTTGTATTTCAAAACTAATTCTTAAAATGTCATTTTTAAGTAAGAGCTGGAAGGTGAGGGATAGGAGCTGGTGTTTGCAGAGGCTGAGCTTGCCTGCTTGGCCCTGGAAAGGATTGCTCTGCAAACAGATGTTTTCCCAAGGAAGTTCCACTTTGTGATTTGGCACAGCCCCAAGCTGGGTGTAATCTCCATAGGAGTTGGTGGTGCTGGGATATGTTGGAGCCTCTATGTTGACCTGTCTGTGTGGAGGAGATCTCAGTGCAGGCAGAAGAAAAAATACCAAGGCAAAAATACCAAGGATTTTGCTAACAAAACACATATTCCTTTCCAACAGTCAGTGAATCGCTTCCTGTGGCAGCACAGAGACCCAGCTCTGCGCAGCTTTCTCCAAGACTGCCTCCACCAAAGTCCCTCGGGGTGGAGAGAATTCATCTCAGAAAGTCATCCATAAACGAGCAGCTCTTGGAAACTAGACACTCCAGGTAGGCACGTCTTGCTGCTGCCGTGCTCTCCACCTGCTGGCAAGAGCTGCATCCTGCCCCTGCCCAGCTCCTGCCACTGCAGGCACTCTGGCAGAGCTCATTGCCTCCACGCTCCTCTGATTACAGGATTTGCTGTTGGGAGCTAAATTTCCTGTTTAACAACAGAAGTGTGTATAAGTAATGGTCACACTGAGGACAAAACTGAGGAGTACTGTAGTTTTTATGAAGAGGTTCAAGATGGATGAGAAATTTAATAGCAAGAGTTGTATTTAAAGAGTTGCTCGTGCTCACCAATGTTCTCACCTTTTGTCTCCATTCTGGGGGTTGTTTTTGGTGTTAATTAACAACTTGTGGGTTTGCTGATGTTGGTGCTTAAGATAACACCAAACCCTACCCACCTCTGATCCTGATTCTTCTTGGGCTGTGTTTTGTGTGAGCAGCCTGTTGAAGATATGCTTAAAAATGTTGAAAAGTTTTGAGCAATGTCATATCCTTGCTTTTTTCTCACCTGCACCTCAAGATAAACCGAACACTCCTCCATGTGAAGTTTGAAAGTCAAATTATAGGCACATGTAACTGTTTAGCTGTGAAATGCTTCATTTCAAAACCCGATTCCTTTGCTTCTCTGTCTCTTCTCCTTCATGCTTCTGCCCTTTGGCAGCAGCTTTTGCTACCAGTCATCCTGTATAGGTCTCCCTTGAGCCACAAGAAGGGGCTGAATTTTTCTTCCTGTTTAACAACCCTATGCTTTACCTGAGGAAGCACATCCAGTTTTTGCCCTCCCCTGTTTATTCTGCTCTTTTGTTTTTTTTTCTTTATGACTTCAGATGCTCATACTTGGTGTGGTGCAACTTGTGTTTAATTAAATGGGGTTGTCTCCCCTGTTACAGGGATGTGCTCTCGACTCACAGCAGCCCGTACCGGACGCTGGACCGGCCGCCCCAGCCCCATGGCGGGAGGAGCATGCCCACCACCCCTGTGCTCACACGCAATGCCTACAGCAGCAGCCACTTACAGTAAGGGACCTTTGCTTTATGTGCCATGTCTGTCTTAGGCAGCAGAAAAATAAAAGCTAATGATGTTAGGAGGGAGAAGGGTCCTTTGCCATACAGCTTTCACTACAGCAAGGTCAGGCTCTCAAAACGTCAATTAGTGCCATTACTGTGGGAAGAGAGCTGCAATGTGATCTCACCTGTGTTATTAGACAGTGAGAATCCATGCTGGGAAAGGAGAGATGCTATGGTGTAATGCAACCTTGAGAGTCAGAGTCACAGGATACCCACCTTTCCATATTCTTCTCCTAGCTCGTTACTTGTGTAGGCTTTACCTGCTTAAAAACTGAGGGGAAGCCCTCCTGTAAATCATTACCAAGAGTGTGTTTGTGACCTTTGCTGTGTGTTCCCCTGTCACAGGTTAACCTTGCTCACCATGACAGATTATTGTATGGGGGGTCTCCCACTGTTGCAGCAAATACAAAGTTTGGCTAAACTGAGTTTCTTGTGATGCAGATATTCTGTGAGGAAAGATAAGGCTGGATTTGTATTGTGTTTGGATTGAAGAGGCAGCTTGACATGTCCACGCATGCTCTCTCCAGCTTTGTGTGTATGTTTGTGTGTGACAGCCTTTAACCAACCAACATCTGTGTTGTTTCAGGCCAGATGTTTCCCCACACCACTGCCGGCAGCGCAGCGGAAGTCTGGAATCCCAAACCCACCTGCTCTCTGAGACGCCTGCTGAAAAGTCAGCCTTCACCCTCTCCAAGTCGCAGCGAAGCAGCAGCACAGAGATCCTCGACGACGGCTCATCCTACACTAGCCAGTCGAGTGCAGAGTATTACTGTGTGACACCCACTCCCAATCCATACTATACTACTCAGACACTCGACAACAGGACCAGGGGTCGAAGACGGTCAAAGAAACATAATATTTCTGCTGCAAATTCAGGCAGTATGCCAAACCTCGCCCATAAGGACGTCCGCAATGGTGTCTACCACAAAAATCAGGAGCAGCCTTCTTCTCATTACTATATTTCTGGATATTCCCCGTACACCGAGCCTGATGTTTATTACAATGGAGGATATGTTTATGAGAGTGACACAGAGGGGCAGTACAGTGTCAATCCCTCCTATCGCTCATCGGCACATTATGGATATGACCGATACAGGGAATTCAGGTCTTACTACGAGGATGAGGTGGACAGAGTACCACACAACCCTTACGCAACCCTAAGGCTTCCCAGGAAGCAGGTTGCTAAAACGGAGCACATAACCAAAAACATTCACAAGGCCTTAGTAGCAGAGCATCTCCGTGGTTGGTACCAACGTGCCTCCAGCCAGAAGGAGCAGGGTCACAGCCTGCAGGCAGGCTTTGAGTCTGACAGAGGATCTCAGAGGAGCTTGGGCTTTGCTGGCCTGCAGACGCCGTGCTCTCCGAGCAGTCGGGTGTCATCTTTCTCTTCAGGTAATGTCTGATTTCATCTGTGCTGAGTGTTTTTGTAAGTCCCTGCTGTGCATTCAACTCTGCCCCTCCTTTGCTCCCTCAATGAAATCAGCGGAGTGGAAGCCAGGTTAGAGCTCTGTCCTGAAAGGTGGGTAAGGAACTGAGTAAGACTTTGTTCTGTTCTTGGGAAGAAAGTCTTGAGTGTTACCTTCTCCTGAGGGTAAAACTGCCTTTTGCTCTTCGAAGCACAGTAGTCCAGGGAAGCACAAAGAGCCATTTGGGTTTCAAACAAGTGCATTTACCAACTAGGAGCAATGTGCAAAACTTCATGCTATGTAAATGCTCTGTGGCTTCCAAAAGACAGTCCATGGACATCACTGAATGGGTCAGAAAGTCCTTCTAAAGAGATTCCTTAGCTCCAGAACACCAGCTGTACATTGCTTTCCTCCCTAGAGGGCTTGTAAATCATGTTTTGTATTTGCATTGTCTGCCTGTGTGTCCTGCAAAAACTATTGGGAAATTGCTGATGAAAATTGTCTCATTTGCCTCAGCTGATTTTACTGGAGAATGATCTAATTTTTTTTTTTAATTTCAGCATCTTCTGCAAACACTGCTGGGAACTGGCGAAACCCTGTTGCACTGGGACTTTCAGACTACGATACATTGTCTCATTCCTCTTACGCCAGCTGTTACGGGAATGTTTATGGCAACCTTCCTGTGCAGACCAGGTGAGTAGAGTATGTCTGTATTTTTTGTCCTACCTCCTGCATTTCACAGGCTCTTAAAACTTCTGAGCAAATCAGGTCGATTTCAAAGAGCCTGGATAAAGAGTACATACAAAACTGGTGTCTTGAGAGCAGGTTTCTGTGTGGAGTGGATCTGCTGTACCACTATTAACTGTGCCACTGCCTCTCAAGGAAGGGGGAGCAGTCATAATGCAGGATGAACTCATTGGTTGCACAGCCTGTTCCTCTGGCTGGTGCTGGGCCATCAAAGATCTTGCTAGTGGCTGTGATGCTCTGAGCAATATTGTGGGTAGAGCACCCATTGAGGTCAATCTCTCTCTCTCCCTTTGCTGGGAGGTCTCTTCTGCACTCCATCAGCAGTTTGTCAGGACACAATCCTGTTGGATTTCTAAAGCTGTAGTGCTTATGCTGATGAAACTTTTGGGAAAAGAAGGAAAGGAAACACCTCTCTTCAGCCTCATGCCTTAGTACTGGCATTCAAAGGGCATACCCCACCTCTGGCAAGTGCATCTTCCATGACAGAGCTGGACCCAGGAAGAGGGGGAATGCGCTGCTGCTTGCAGAGACCACCTGGTCATGGGGGCTTTCCCAAGGGCTACAGGGAGTCCAGGATCTGCTCGGTCCTTGCGGGAATTCCTGCAACTCTCTTGCTGTTTCTGCTTGGCATTGTCAGGTTATTCCCCTCCACTATAGTAGGCTGGCTGTTGGCAGCAAGGACAGAGTTTCTGCCCTGGGGAGTGACTCTGCCCCCACAAATGCCATCACACTGAAATACAGTTAGGCAGAGCGTAGCCAGCCGTAGCAAGTACCCCACCCCCGCATGTGCCTCCTGCTTTGTGGGTTGCAGTTTGTGCTGTCTGCCAGACTGACTTGTGTGAAAATACTGAATTTTTAATTTTGTTTGTTTTAAAATAAATGAAAGTGTAAGAGAATATATAAAAGCTGCTGCTAGATCCTTTTTTTCCTAAGCTAAATGCCATGGGCTGTTTTATTGCAGTTATTTTGAATATCTACAACAACAGTGTTTAAAAACAGTTTCTACTAATTTCTTAATTTTCTATAATTGAGATTTGAAAATTCAGCTTATATTGGCAGCCTTATCTAAATGAAGTTTATTAGCTATTAATTTCCCATATTCCGAATTGCTTGTCTGATGGTTCATCCGTTTTGTTTTCTGCTTTAATGTGGTCATGGCAAAGCAAGCAATATGCTCATCCAGTGACAGCGCTCATCCAGGCTGGATGGAGCTTGGAACAGCCTGGTCTAGTGGAAGGTGTCCCTGCCCAGGGCAGGAACAAGGTGATCTTTAAGGTCTCTTCAGTCCTAAGCCATTCAGTGATTCTATGACAGTTTGGATCAGCTGAGGTGCCTGTTGCACATAATTTTCCTAATTGCAGCACAAAAGCTGTGTTTGTGCTTGGACCTAAATTACAGTGAGGCAAACTCACCATAACCAGCATTACTTTGAGCCTAAGGGAGGTGCATGAACATGGGGTCTGGGGACCACCCTCAGCTGATCCCTGGTGCTGTCTCTTACAGAACGTATGCAGAGCCGAGCCAGCTGGGTGGTGACGATGAGGATCAGCTGGAAGAAGACTTGTCCAGCAATGAGCAGAGGTTGTTCTGGCACGAGGACTCCAAGCCCGGGACGCTCGTGTAGCCCACCCGCAGCCCCACATTCCTGCCCCTGCGTGCCTTGCACAAAACGCTGTGACTCCGAGGCGGATCTCGGGAGGAACTTGCAGACTGAACAAAAAGAGGAAGCAGGCTGTTTTGCTGGGAAAGATGAAAATCAGCATTTAGAGGGACTGTAGCAAACTGACAAAGTCTTACCATGAATGGAGTTTCTTTGTGAATCCAGATGGCCCACGTGAGCCAGGGCAAGCCACAGTTCATCTATGACTAGATGCAGCACTTGGTTGAAGTATTTATATTTAGCAAGCACTTTTTTGGAAGATTGGAAGATGTTGAAGGCAAACCTCAGAGGAAAAAAAAATGTGAAAAGGATACTCTTATGGAAAAACCAGGAATTCTAGGAGCACAATTCTGATGTCTGAAAGAGGAAGAAAATGAAAATTTATTCTGCCATGGCTTATGATGACCTGGAAGGACTTTCATAGGCTTATGAAGGATAGATACTGTGTGTGTGAGTGAGGCGAAGGGTGACTGAATCAGTATTGGAACATTACTTGAAGGAAGGCTGGGGGCTTTTTTGTTACAGAGGTTTGAATGAGTTTATCTGATTTTGGGGGTGTTGTGAAGAGTGTTTGTTAGCACCACAAGCAAGTTCTGGAAAGAAAACTTGCTGACACATTGTCATGTAGAACTATAGGCAATTTGTGAATTTTGGAAACAGAAGCAGTAAACTTTGAACTCTTTTCCATGATAAAGCATAATTAATAACAACCCATTTAATGACCTTTGCATGGTACAACTGTGTGGAGGAGTAGGCAAATTTTCACAGTGGCTGCATGGTGACCCCTGGTCATTGGGTGACAATTCCATGTTGCTCTGCCGCAGTGGATCGCGGGATCCACAGTGGGGAGCTCCAGTGATCACACAGGGAACAATTTGGTAGTAATGGCCAGTATTTTAAGGTGGATGCAAACACAAACAGCCAAGTGGGTGCCTTAAAATGAGGGGCATTAGGATTGTACCGTGAGTCATCTGAACTGCCAGGTGCGTTGCAAAGTCACTAAGTGACAGAACAGCGTTTCCACAAAACCATTTGTGTAGGTAAAAAAAAACATGACTGCAGTCTGGGTTGAAGGGGGATAAACCTACCTCATGTCATCCATCTGTAGGAACAAATTGGCATGGGTTATCCTGCGAGATTCCCAATGACTCGTCTGCATAGGGTAAAATCTCTCTTGTTTCTTGGCTGTACTGTGCTTCAGGATTCCAGAAATGGTGCTCTTTTGTTCTTTTATACAAAGGATTAGTTACTCCTTGTTCATATTGTGAATAGAAAAGTTTCTGATGAACTTTTTTGATGTTTTTTACCAATATTCCAGAGCATGTAATATATACAGAAGGACACACTTGTTAAGCTGGTACTTAGTCGTTTGTATTATTAGAGTCGCTATTTGGAATTAAACGAACAAAAACAAAATAAAAAATAACTTATTTCCTTGGTTTTGCATATTTGTATAGCCTTCTAGAAATGCGAAAGCTCTTTTTGCTTATTCTTTTACTACTTCTGAATTTTTTAGACCTATTATTTTGTATAGGTCAATAAACTAAAATGTGTGCTACCAAAACCACTTCAGCATTCCTCATATTTCTCCTCGAGTGCTTGGAAAACTGCAGTGTGTGTTATTTCAGGGCTTTCAGTAAATCACCATGATCTGATGTCTTTTGGTGGTGCTAGGTTGGGTGCAGAGGGTCAGTGGCCATATCTGAGGGAAGCTTTTCCCAGGGCAGTTCAGAGACTCCCAAATCACATCCGTAAGTCAGAATTTCTGCCTCTCCCATCAGCTGCCCTGAGGAAGCTGAGCTGGGCTCCCTCAGCATCCCCACGGGAGGGTCAATATCCCTGGACCTGCTGCCCAGCCCCAGCCTGGCAGTGATAGACAGAGGTGGCCTGATGTTGTTGAAAACACTTCCTGCTTGTCTGTCCTCACACCTAAAAATTGCTGGAACGTGACTTTTGGGTTGTTGTGTTGCTCAACTGCTTGGTCCTCTTGAATTTATGCCCTCCTTTCAGTAAGAGTGACTTGGCTTCTAGATGTACCACTACTTCTGCACCCTGGCCACCTAGCAGTTGAGGTTACTCAGTCTCACCCTTCTCTCTTCAGAATTATTTGTTACTCCCTACTTTTTGTGGCATCTGTAAACTTCACAACCACCACTGAATTTTATTATTTCCAAGTTTCTGGTGAAAATCCATATTAATGAGAACTTGCAGGTGTGCCTACTAAAAATACCCCCATGTTGTCATACTTTTCTATTTCTCCAAATAGTTTTTGAGATTTGTCTGTTTGCAAATTCTTCATTCATTGACTCATGCTCCTGGCTGCTTTAAACTGTTGGTGCTTTGAGCAGGAAGCTGAGTGGTCCAAAGTCCAGTTCCTTGCCCAAAGCTCATGGCATCCAGTGCAGGCTGGCAATTATTTATCAGCACTCTGCAAGCTTTTCATTTTAAAAGGGAATGAGGTGTGTAACAAAGTCTGTCCCCCATTTAAAACATTGTTTGCATTCCTTTATTTTAATGCTGTAGCCATTGAGTTTCATGCTGGTTTTCCATCAGTGTTCAGGATTTAGCTCAGCCCAACACATCTGTGTTGGCACAACATTGGTACTTGGCCTGGCCTCCTCGCTTGCTGGGATGGCACCAGCATGATCTCAAATGATGTTGTTGAGGAGATGGGAATTTGAGGTGGGTAAGGGTGTTGAAGATGGTTTGCTGTAGTTGGGGATATTGGGTGTAAGACCTCTAGGGCCAGAGTTGAGAGCCTGATTGCAATTTCCAGTAAGCACGAGCTGGGCTGCAGAGGAGCTGGAAATGGAAGTGGAGTGGTGGCAGCTGTAGCACTTGAGCCCCTCTTGTCATTCTCCACATGCCTAGCCTTGCAGGAGTTGTGTTCTTAGGAACTTTTAGGAAGGGTGGGAGTACAGAGTGAAGAAGGAGGCCCAGATGAGAAATAATTAAGATTTAACTTCTCTTTCTCAGATTTTGTGTGGGGTCAGTCTTGGGTGGCACAGGGGAGAGGGATCTGGTGATGCTGGTGGTACCCAACTTTTACTAGTTGTTCCCCAGAACCCTGAACTTTGCCTTTTGCAGACCTCCAGTTTGCTTTCTGGCATTTCTGGAGCAATGTTTTGATGCATGTGTACCTGTGTTCCCAGAGATCAGGTCTGTATAATGCAGCTGAAGAGGTAATAAAGACATACTTGTAATCATTATCTTGTTTGTTCACAGCTGAAATACAAATTGCCTGTGCTTTGTCTGAATTCCTACCTCATCTCTGTGTTCTGCTGTGTAACCACAGCCTTCCTCACCAGGCTGACTGAGGACATCTAGTGCCTGACGAGTGGCGTTGAAGAGAAGAGCCTTCCTGCCTCTTGTGCTCCTCTGGAATCTGGCCTGCCTCCTCTAGTGTGCAGAAATATCTAGAAATTCTTATTTGGGATGATCAGAGTAAAGCCAAGAGGTGAACAGGGTGAAACACCAGACCCACAAGGTTTAATTTTACAAATATCTCTGTCTTCAGAAGGTAGATGCTGGTGATGGGAGTGTGGAGGGGAAATAAAACACCACTTAAAAATCTGTATGTAATGGAGTGTATCCAAGTGCTTTTAGTTGATGGATGAAGAAAAATAAGACCCAGACCTTGCCAGGAATCCTTAAAAAAGCATTAGGGCACTGAGCTAAAATAAGCCATGCCTCATGTTTTTAATTGCTGTCTGCTTTTTCTCTGCTGTTTTGAACAGAAATACTCAGAGATGTGGGAGGACATTCCTGCAGTGCAGGGACCATGAGGGACAAAGCTCAGGCCAGGATTCCCATCCCAGAGCATGGGCAAACCTTTAAATCTTTAAAATTCAACCCAATATATTTAGGTCAACTTGTCGGCCAAAGTGACTCAATGCGTGATGTGACTCTTGCAGGTTTCTGATGACTTTTCATTAGGGTGGACTTTTCATTATCTTGGACTTGTGCAAAGTGTGAGCAATGCAGCAGCAATGTTTGCAGCTCCTGGGTGAGTGAGAAGCTTCCACAATAGCCCAACCTTTCCCAAAATGTTTGCAGAAAACCCTGTAAAGATTGAAGGTTTGCTCCATCTCCTGGGCATTGGGGTCAGTGCAGGAGAGAAGCTGCCATCACAGCGCTTGCCTGGCACTGTCTGAGTTAACCCCACTCCTAGGCAGATTTCTGCTTTCTACAGTATTCTTCCATCTCTTTTGTGCCTGTCATCTTTAATACATTCTGAGCTAGAAAGCTGAGAGCTTCAGCTACAGCAGGGCCTCAAACAGTAAAATCTCTCACAGCAAACAGGAGCAAAATTTTAATTGTGTTTATTTTTGGTTATTAATTTTAGTTATCTGTTTTTTGTGCATTTCTTTTTTTTTGTTTTCCTAGAGATCTTGTGCTGAGGGAAAAATTCCATGTCCTGAGGAATGTTTAAGCTTGTTGGTAAGGGAAACTTCCAGCAGTGGTTTTCAGATTACTTCTGTCACTTTTTGAAGCTGTTAGAAATGCGACAGGGATAAAAAAAAATTTATTTTGCAAATTTGTGAGGAGATAGAGCTTTATTTGCTGCTTCTTACTGTGCTAGACTGGGCATTGTGTCTCTCCCTTACTCATCCTTTGCCCTTGTTCTTGTTCTGCAGGCACAGGCTGCTGGCACTGGGCTGCAAGGAGAGCCCAGCATTGCTCCTCGGGTCAGTCAGGGATAGTCTGACTGGTTACCAAGGGAGGCAATGAACATGGTATTGGTGTGGAGCCAGGGAAGGGGACCTACAGCTCTAATCTGGGGGCATCTACATATTCCCACTTAATGCAGCCTTCATCTGAATCAATCAACACTTGGATTTCTGTCATTTGGGTAACTCTGCATATGCAGATGTTTGCTGGTCAGCCAAGCAGTGGGAAAATGGACCTTCATCCTGGCATAGATGGTGCTGCCAGGAGAAGGGATGGGGCTGCACCTGCTGTCAGTTCCTGAGTTCAGGGATAAACTTTGTACAATGTCTTTTGTTGTGGATGGTGGTTGTGGTAACAGTCATTGCCCACAAAAATGCGTGGTTGGGACTTTGAAAACTTTAATAGCTCTCTGAATCTGAGCTCAGCATTGTAAACTACTGGGTGGGACCACAGAGCTGATCCCACCACAGGCCTGGGCAGAGGAAGGGGAGGCAATGGTACATTTGCTGTATTGGCATCCACCTTTCCCTCCTGTATAGCTCTCTCTGCTGCCTGCCCTGTCCTGTAACAAATTGGCCAAGTGCCCTTGCATGCCAGGACAGTGTGTCCTCAGCTTTCCAAAGACACCTTCTCTCTTTGCCAGTGTTTCTATGATGTCCATGCCACCAGTGGGTCAGGGTGGTGACACTCCATTGGATGCTCAACCCTTTGCGCTGTCTGTCAGGACCTTCTCTTTCCCCTCCAACATGTTAGACACAGATTTGGGACCACATGGATCATTTCCCAGGGCAGGATTTATCTTCAAAGACCATTACCTAGCACTCTGATTGAGCAAGTCAAATCTGAGGTGATGTATTTCCTCCTTGGAAGAAGGGACAGTGTGAGTTGTGATCAGCACTGGCAGTCCAGGAGGACACATGACACAGATATCAGAGCCTTAGTGACAGAGAATCAAGACCTTTAACCAAGAAGCAGCTCCTTGCCATCCATCCAGCTTCGTTATCCCTGTCTGTCCCTCACAAAGGGAATCACCATAAATCCTTCATCAAGTCCTTGACTTCAGAGGGATGTGCTCCATCTCCCAGGACATCTCCTGCCCAGCTCACACACAGCAGGCATGAGTCTCAATTTATATTTAATCATTAGGGTGTCATCAAAGAGCTGAAGATGGAGAAGAGTTTGCAGCCAGCCAGGGCTCAGCTGGAGTAACTCTAGAAGAAATCCTTCCACCTGTTCCCAGGCTGAGGTTAGGGAAGGACATGCTTCGTGTGTACAGAACGAGATGGCCACGTGGCCTTTCCAGCATCACTGCCTGTGGGCAGGTTTGAGTGGCAAGATGATATGAGGTATGGGGCTGTGATGGGTTTGGATGCTATAAAAGAAAGATAAGCCTTACTTTAATGTGAAAGGTGACATTGTTTCCTGAAATGACTCTGTTTCTTGTCTGATGTGTGTTGTGCTGAACTCAGTGTTTCATGTAAGCGTGGAGGTGATTGCTTCTCCCAAAGGTTATGAAGGTGATGTCGCTCCTTGAAGAGTCCTTGTTGTTGTGTTATTGCAGTTTTGATTTAATAGTGCTGCCAGGCAGGGAAACTATAGGGTTGGCTGAAAAAGGGAGCGGCCATTTTAAAATTTAACTCTCTCTGCTGGTTTTAGCATGAGGCTTTTGTCACTCCTGAGGCTCTGCTGTGCAAACCCAGACCATAGATCAATCATAAGAATAAAGTTGAGTTAGCAGTAAATAGTTGCTGAATTGCACATACTGCCACACACAGGTTCTTACGTAGTTTTTTGGGGAGATGAATGTCTCCTCTGAGGGTCTGAGCTTGCATTTCTGATGCAAAGTACTGAATCTTTGAGCCTGTCTTGCACACAGACATGGAATCATAAGCCCTCAGTTAATACCAATAAATATTTAGGTAAATGCCTCATGTAATGCCCATGGATAGCGTGAGTTTCAGCACCATGTTTGCCTTGTGCCCTGTGAGCTCTGGTTGTCAGACAGGAGCCAGTGCTGCCACAGGGTCCCTGTTCCCAAGCAATCCCTGGTGCAGGGCACTGGTGCCCCCTTTGATGGCCATAACCAGCCTCAGCTCTGTCCCAGACCGGGTGAAGCCACATCGAGGCAGCTCAGGGCACCTTTTGATTTTGCCCACTGATGAAAAGTCCCAGGCAGAGCTGTTATGGTCAGATAATCAACATCATGAATCGCCTGTTCCCCATAAAATAACGGAATTGCTCATGGGCTGTCACAGATTCAGTTTCATTCACTACAGGCTGGTTTTCTAGTTTATTTTGGACAGCTGTTAGTGACATGCTTTGGGAAGAAGAGGTAATGAACTGCCACCTAGGGATGAAAATATTGAGGTATTTGGGAGTGCTTTACCAAGGTCATGTAAATAACACAAAGCTGGGAAAGTAAAATACCAAGTTAGCAGTGACTAGTGCTGAGTATTTCAGTGTTTTGCCCATGGTTGTGCTATAAATGATAACTGGGAATAGAAACTTCCTCCTGTAGCCACACAAGAGTGGTGTGTCCCCCCTCTGGCTGTGCTGTGGGTGTTGATCAAGCCACTTTAAAATACAGTGAGTAAAAAAAGAGAATATCTGTATTGGCAGGGGAATGGCACAAGTGGCATTGTGGGCATTGGAGGCAACAGGGAATTTTGTTCAGTGGTAAACACAGGAAGCCAGGCTTAAAGGGTGAAATTTGGAATGTGTTTTGGCTCTGAATGGGGCAAAGGTTTGCCCTGAGTCAGCCCAGGCCCCCAGGACCAGCTCAGTTGCTCTTTGTGTCATTCCCAGACCCCCATCAGCAAAATGTCAATGTCAATATTCATATGTGGGGATGATTCCTGTGACAAAATTGTAAAGGTTTTGATAATACTTTTTAAATTGCTTAAAATAGTTGAAATCATGTAGAAATCCATCTAGTAATTATTAAACCTGATTGATGCAAATCAAGACATATACATCTGACTTGCCCATGGTTTTCCCTGTGGGATTGCTTTGGACACATCAGTGGAGGAGGTCAGTGCCCTGCCTCAGGCTGACAGGTTATTTTCTTAATTTCTAGCATTATCAATGTCTCCATGCTCCCCTTTTCTCCCTACATATATTAACATATTCTTTTCCCTGTAATGAGAATATGGATGGTGACAGAGGTGATTTTCTATTGCATAAGAAGGACCCAGTGTAGCTGCTCTCAGACTTCTCTTAAAATGGAAACTAAAAAAAATCACCATCTTCTTTTTGGGGGCCAAATTGGAGGTACCCAGCTTCCACTGAAACAGGAGATGCAATGCCACTTGCTTTTCCAGAGCTGAAGGAAATAGTCAGACCTCAGCACAGTGAGATGTGGTGATTCCTTGAGCTGGGGCAGGAGTGAGTGGCTTATAACCCCATCCCCGCTGCCTCTTCTCACCCTGATGCCACTACTGCTGTGCCTCCTGCTTCACACAGGGGGTTGACTTTACAGCTCCCTGTCAAACTACTTGGGCAAGTACTTAGAAAGTCAGATGTCCTTACTCTATTTAAGCAACAAACTTAATCTGATAGAAATATATCTGGAAGAGTTTGGAGGTGGTATGGTGGGTGTTTTTTTTCCCGGTGTTTTTCCCACAGGGTGTCTCTCTATGATTGCTCCTGTTACTTGGTGGTTGTTATTGTTAAGATCCCATCATCTGACCCTTTATAATCCCTGTATTGCATTACACTGCATTGCTGGACATGCTTGGTGTATGCTACTGTTTGTCAATTTTAGACTCTCCCATCAGGCTATGAGTTTCTTAAAAGTAGTGCCAGGTTACCTGCACACCCTCTGAATCATTCCAGTTGCACTTGGAAATGCCATGGGCTGGTAATAGAGGGGAATAAGTGTGGGGGGTTTATAAACAAAAAAAAAAGTGAAAGTCAACATTATAGAAATTGCTCTCAAATATTTGGCAACAGCATGTGTCCCATCAATTACCTTAAAAATAGAACAGTTTTAGGCACTTAAAGCATGGGATGATGGGCTGCCTCATATCAAATGGTGGCACAGGGGTCAGGCACTCTTGATATTTGAGTTAAGTACTTGTCAGTTTTTGCTTCCAAGAGAGATAGGCTGGAATTTCTGAAGAAAACATGCAAATGAGAAAAATCAATGAAGTGGAGCAATCCTGCAGAAGAGCCTGCTGGGTTTTATTCCAGAGCTCATCCATCTGTGAGCACTTGCCTTAGAAATAGCAAGCAGTGAGTAAGAATTGTTCATTACTGAGGGCAGAGTAGGAGTTGTTTATTACTGAGGGCAGATCTCTTCTTCTATCAGTTTGCTCCTAAAGTGCTTTTGTTTAACACTTGTTGGGTACCTACTTAGCATGAATTTTGAGCTGCCACCTGTAGGAATCGGTCTGTGATTGTTGCAGGTACCTCTTGTCTTCTGCTGGGGCTTTAAGCACAGCTGCTGGCACAGCACAGCTCTGCCCTCTGGTAACAGGGCAGCTCGTGCAGCAGCTTATTAGTCTGGGGATTCCTAAGCAAGTGTCAAATTGGTGCGAAAATAGCAAGTGCCACCAATGGAAGTGCCTTTCCTGTCTTAATGAAGGTTGAGGAATGTGTGATTATTTTGGAAAGCTCTGAGGGGAATACCAACAAATGTTATTGGGAAGAATATGGCAGCTTTGTCTTGAAAAAGACTTCTAGATCTGCCATGAGCGTGTCCCCAGCTTGGAGAGTGTTGTTTGTTGCCTTAATGTGCTGTTTCCACAACACCAGAACACTAAGCAGTGTGTTAGGAAAGGAAGTGCACCCTGAACATGTAATTTATGGAGGAGAGACCTAAAGTAGGCAAAATGTGATACCCACCTTGGAAATCTGTGGGATTAGCACCCGTGTCACCAGGAGAGGTGTCATCAGGCAGCCCCTCACTCTGCATCTGATGGGGAAGGTATCACTCCCAGTATAGTGTTTCATAATCATGGTATTGACAAGTGATATATTTCTGTTTAGAAGAAAACTTGCTTTTCAAATACCTGATCGTGTTCTCAGTATCCCTGTTTTCCTTCTCAAGAGGACTTCATGGGTTTGACCCTGCTTAACTTAGATGATCTGACAAGATCATGGCCCAGGATGGCCTGGCTGAAGAGCACAGAAATCCAAGAAGTTGGTATGGGGCTTTATTTACAGTCAAGAAATTAGCAAGTGATAAGTAAGCACTGAATACACAGGTTGTGTGACCCAAACTGCCTCGTTTGGGAGAGTAACATACCAGCTACCGAAGAACCCTGATTTATTTGATAACATCAGGAAACCATTTATGGACTCTATTATGGACAGCAATTACAGGGAATCAAAGCTGCTAGAGCTGATAGATTGATGTGTGGGTCTGCTGTTGTGCTTGCTACTGCATAACATAAGGGTAAGGATGTCCTCCAAAACACCAAAGGGGCAAATGGAACCATTGCATTCTTGGTTTGGGTTCTTATTGTCTTAAATTTTTGCCCTCTTGCCTGCTGTGTAACAGCATGAATCAAATGAAGACCTTTGAATAATGGCCTTTTAATAGAGGTTAACAGGGCTTTGAACACCATGTTTCATGTTACAGAACATAGCAAAGAAAAACCATCATCATGCAGAGCCTATTTTGCTGCTAAGCAGACTCCAGCAGAGCGTGGTTGAGACTGTAATGAGAAATATGGCTTAAAAACTGCTGGGACTTGGTTTCACAGCCTCTCCTGTGGTTTCCTTCCTATGGATGTTGCATTCACAGTTGCAAGGTGAAGATTTGATTTGACATCCCTGCAAAGAAAATTTGAAGTTGTGAGAAGAAATCTTCCTAATCCAATGAACAGCCCAAACTGTGAGTAGAAAAATTACCCAACCCACTCCACTCTGCTGCTACAAAGCAGCCATGAGCACAATGGTGTTGGAGATGTGGCTTTCTGGTTTGCCGTGTGAATTTAGAAGAAGCCTATAAAATATTCTGAACAAAGAAGGAGATACTTCTTGGATGGAGTGGACACTTAATGAAAAAAAAGATTTGGGGTCGTTACAACAGTTCTAGGAATCTAGCAAAGTAAATCTTTGTAGTTGCTCATTAATTCTGAAAAACGTGGTAAAAAGTAGGCAAAGGACAAAACTGAGAGGAACTGTCAGCCAGGATGTGTTGAATGTGCAAATAATGTTCATGATGGAGACAGGCGAGTCAAGAAGTAGGGCATTGAGATTGTCCCTGGACAGACTGGATGGGAGCAGGGTGTGGATGTGCTGTGGGAAATGCTTCTGTTGGGACTGCTTAGATTGGTTCAAAGGGCTCCATCCTTGCATGGCCCTCTGTTCCCAGGCACAAGCTGTGTGTTGTACCAACTGTTCACATGTTTTTTTTCTATCTTGGATGATTTTGCCCTAATCAGGATGTAGCATTTGGGAGAGGTCATTAATTGTG